>NW_027532747.1:587558-667377 GCF_008692635.1 Crocuta crocuta | reverse complement strand
CGGGGCGACTTCTGGGGAAGTGGACACGGGCTACAGAACAGGCTCCGGAAGGCACTGAATTCGCGCAAGAGTCCGCTGGCCACGCCAGGCCCCGGGCCCTGATCTAAGGGAGGCTGGGGGCTTTGGGCAGAGGAATCACCCCGCCCCTTTGCTCTTAGGCATCCCCGGGAAGTGGGGAGACAGAGGGGGACCCAGGGCTCCGCATGAGGCTGGCTCTGCGGAGCGCTGGAACTGAACGCAAAGACCTCAGCCGATCCACCCAACAGACAGCACCGTTCTCTGTCCCACGTTGTCCTTTAAGCCCCTGCTTGCCCCGATTCTGCATCTCAAGCTTGAAAACTTCCTGCCCANGGGGGCGGGGCCTGTGACTGGCGGTGAGGACAGTCCCCTCCCAGCCGGACCCTGCCCTGCTCTCCCGGAGAAGTACTCGCTGCGGCCATTGGCACCCTTTCCCTCGGCGGTGGGGTGGAGAGGAGAGGGGCTCAGGGAGGCCACGCGGGCTCTGTTCCAATAAACACACACACACACACACAGACAGATACTCCTGGGCTACACCTTCATGGACCAGCTTAGATCATTTGACCACACCTGAAGGGTCTGCTTCCAGTAAGAGGGCAGCACGGAGTCCGAAACTCCTTTCCCCAGCAGGCTGGTGGCCCTTCTGCAAACCTGTCACCAGCTGTCCCCTCCCTCTGTATAGTCCCGACACTCTGGAGGGCTGGGCATTTCCAAGGCAAAGGAAGCGAGGGTCCGTTTACACATTACTCAAAAAAAAAAAAAAGTAGTGCCCACTTGCCTTACATTTATATAACTTAAGGAAACTCAAAAGATAATAAGGCAAATCTGTTCCCAGGTGAGTTAAGGGCTCTATTCATAGACAGGGGAGCAGCTGCATCATTTTAAGTTTCGCCTGAGCAGGCACTTCCGTTACCCTCAGAACCTCCATGGCGGCTTCTGGAAAGATCAGCTCCAGAAGGGAAGGGGGGCGGGGGGTGGGCTGGCTCTTTCTTCCCTGGAGAGCCTCAGTCTGACCCTCTGCTGCCTCCATGCGTTGAGGGGGAAGGCAAGTCTCCCTTTCAACGCTCTGCTCCGGAGGTGAATCCAAGTCCACCCTGGTGGTGTTCCTTAGCTCAGAGGAGCCACATTGGGTCTGTCCAAAGGCTTTGCTACACTTGGAATGTCGGGAAATAAACAGCACTGTCTGAAGGACACAGAGGCCTGGAGTTCTGATACGGAAAATGCTCCCTTGGTGACCTGGATGCAGAGGAAAAGAAAAGAGATCCCACCTGGGGAAAAAAATGGTACATTTCTGTTACCTTTTAAACACCTTATTTTCTCCCTCCTCCCCTCCCTGTAGATTGGCTACAAAAGTAGCCCTTTTCCACCCCTCCTAGTGCCCATCCATGCCCTCAGTGACGGGTCTGGGCAGCAAGTCCCACCAAGGCGTATACTGTATTTCTTACCCCCCTTGAATCTGAACTGGCCCTTTGGCTTCCTCTGGTCAACAGAATGTGGCAGAAGTGAAGGTCTGATCCTGAGCCTCGGTGTCAGGAGGACTCGCCTCCTTTCTCTGTTGGATCTCTGGGTTCACTAGCATCTTGTCTGAAGGGTATCTCTACCCCTGCCCCCAACACACACACACACACACACACACACACACACACACACACACTACACACACACTCCTGGGCTACGTGCTTCATGGACCAGCTTAGCTCATTTGACCACACCTGAACCAGTCTGTACAGCTAGGAGAATAGCAGAGAGTGGTTGGCTTACACTTGACTTAGGTACAAAATTCTGAAACAAACAAGAGCAAGGGGGAAGGTCATCTGAGACCATAATGGCCCATCTGTGGTTTGGCATACATTATATCCCAAGTGCTTGGAAGTGACACCATATAGAAGAGGTGGGACGAGTCTTTGGGAGACAACCACATGGCCAAAACTCATGAGTAACTGGACTGAATAATTGGCAAATTCACCATTATACTGGAAGACTTTTAATATACTTCTCTTATAATTTGACATACTAAAAAAAAACAAGAAATAAGTAAAGATGCTAATGTGAATTACACAATCATAAGTCTCTACCTTGTCTACAACATGTTGAAAATGTACATCCTTTTTCAAATAGTCAAGAAGGATTGGTGAAAATTAATTGCTATCTAACTATGAAGAGAATCTCAATAACTTACAGGGAGCAGAAAGCAGAGAAGCCACATTTTTGGCCCATAATACAATAAAATGGGAAATTTATAACAAAGGGCAGATTTAGTGATGACAAAAATCTATCCATTTTGGAAACATTAAAACACACCTCCTGACAGCTGCATGAAATAAAAAAATAAAACCCAAACTAAAGAACCACTTCGAAACAGGGGCACTTGGGTGGCTCAGTCTGTTAAGCATCTGACCCTTGGTTTCAGCTTAGGTCACGATCTCATGGTTTGTGAGTTTGAGCCCTGCTTGGGATTCTCTCTCTCTCTCCCCCTTCCCTGCTTGTGCTCTCTCTCTCTCTCTCTCTCTCTCAAAATAAAGAAAAAAATAAAAATAAACTTAAAGAAACAAACTACAATGAGAATGAGGAGAACGGTACCTATGGGATGTTGCCAAGGCAGCATGTAGAGGAAAATTCATAGCTTTAAGAAGGCATTTGTCAGATGCAAAAGAAGGAAAAAGATCTGCTATTCATGATGAAGGAAAGGCAGTTTAATTCTCTGGTCTTTCGGAAAATCTACCAAAAAGAACAAAACATAGTCCATTGTTAATTCTGGACAGAGTGCTGTAGGGGTAAGTAAACAAGGATGCAAGTCTCAGCTCTCCCCTTCACAGCCTTCACCTGTGGCTTTGGGGAAATTACATTTTCTTCTACATCCTTGGTTTTCTCACTGTGAGATGGGGACAACTGTCTCTTCAAGAGGGCTGTTGGGAGGAATCAGTGACGACGTTTTAATCACTTCCCCCATGGTCTTGTGTTAAGCTTCTCAAGATCCACATATGAGTGAGAACGTATAATATCTGTCTTTCACTAACTGACTCATTTCACTTAGCATAATCCCCTCCAGTTCCATCCACACTGTTGCAAATGGCAGGATTTCATTCTTTCTCATGGCCAAGTAGTATTCCCTTGTATATATAAACCACATCTTCTTGATCCATTCATCAGTTAATGGACATTTGGGCTCTTTCCATAATTTGGCTATGGTTGATAGAGCTGCTATAAACATTGGGGTGGATGTGCCCCTATGCATCAGCACTCCTGTATCCTTTGGATAAGTTCCCAGTAGCATCCAATGGAAAAAAGACAGTCACTTTAGCAAATGGTGCTGGGAGAAGTGGACAGCAACACCCAGAAGAATGAAACTAGATCAATTTCTCACACCATACACAAAAATAAACTCAAAATGGATGAAAGCCCTAAATGTGAGACAGAAAACCATCAAAACCCTAGGGGAGAAAACAGGCCACAATCTCTTCGACCTCAGCCACAGCAACTTCTTACTTGACACGTCTCCCAAGGCAAGGGAAATAAAAGCAAAAATGAATTACTGAGACCTCATCAAGATAAACAGCTTCTGCAGAGCAAAGGAAACAATCAACAAAACTAAAGGGCAATGGATGAAATGGAAGAAGATATTTGCAAATGACATGTCGGATAAAGATTTACTATCCAAAATCTACAAAGAACTTACCAAACTCAACACCTGAAAAGCAAAGAATCCAGTGTAGAACTGGGCAGGAGACGTGAGTAGACACTTTTCCAAAGAAGACATCCAGATGGCTAATAGATGCTCAAAATATCATTCGTCATCAGGGAAATACAAAGTAAAACCACAATGAGATACCACTTCACACCCTTCAGAGTGGCTAAAATTAACAACTCAGGCAACAACAGATGTTGGCGAGGATGCGGAGAAGGGAACCCCCTTGCATGTTGGTGGGAATGCAAACTGGTGCAGCCACGCTGGAAAACAGTGTGGAGATTCCTCCAAAATTTAAAATTAGAATTACTCTAATATTTATGTAAAATAATTTTTTTAAGTATTTTTTTTTAATATTTTTTATTTATTTCTAGGAGAGAGAGAGAGACAGCGTGAGCAGGGGAGGGTCAGAGAGAGAGGGAGTCACAGACTGAAACAGGCTCCAGGCTCTGAGCTGGCAGTCAGCACAGAGCCCGACACGGGGCTCGAACCCACTAACCGTGAGATCATGACCTGAGCGAAAGTCGGACGCTTAACCGACTAAGCCACCCAGGCGCCCCTATGTAAAATAATTTTTTAACGTTTGTTTTAGAGAGAGACAGAGCACGAGCGGGGGAGGAACAGAGAGAGAGAGGGAGACACAGCATCGGAAGCAGGCTCCAGGCTCTGAGCTGTCAGCACAGAGCCCACCGCGAGGCTTGAAATCATGAACCGGGAGATCATGACCTGAGCCAAAGTCAGACGCTTAACCGACTCAGCCACGCAGGTGTGCCTGTGAGGCTTCCTTTCTTCGTTTTCACACTTCAGACTTTCATTTTTGCTCAGGTTTGACAGGAGAGCCAGCTGATTCCTGCCCGAAATCATTGTCCTTCGTTTTCCTTTTCTTCCCAGAGAGTCTCTAAGCAGTAGGGCAGCCAGGTCCTAGCCATCTGGCTGCTGCTTACTTCGTCAGCGTTAATTTTCAGCTCTGTCCTTTGTGGATCCTCCAGCACTTCCCCAAATACCCTGGGCCATACTCTGCTTCTGTGGGTCATTTAGGCCGCCTCCCTCTGTCTGGACCCTCTTCCGACTCACACTCTGGGTAAACTGCCCTTCGATTCACCCTATTCAGCTTAAGTACATTCCTCTCTTTATTTATTTATTTATTTATTTATTTATTTTAGGAGAGAGAGAGAGACAGCGTGAGCAGCGGAGGGTCAGAGAGAGAGGGAGTCACAGACTGAAACAGGCTCCAGGCTCCGAGCTGGCAGTCAGCACAGAGCCGGACGCAGGGCTCGAACCCACGAACCACGAGATCATGACCCAAGCGAAAGTCGGACGCTTAACCGACTAAGCCACCCAGGCGCCCCCATTTCTCTCTTTAGAACGCCTTCCCATTTGTGTCCCTTGTTTGTGGCACCTCTCCCTGAAAGGCTCTGATCTGCAGGCGGTCACTGTCATCCCCTTCCTTATTCTCTGACACAGAGCACAGCCCTCAGTGTTCAGGAGGTGCTTGTGGAGTAAAGGCTGCACAGGTCTGGGGCAGGAGGCCTGGAAGTCCCCGGTGTGTGCCCCACCTCCCTGACTAAGGGCTCTCTGAAAGAATAGGGTAAGAAGGGAAAGGATTTGAGGCCCAGCCTGTCACACGGGGATAAGAGAGGAAGCAAATTACGGTGCTATGTGCACTAGCAATTTGCGACATGTCTGGATCATTCATTCATTCATTCATTCATGCGTGCGTACTACAGGTGAAGCACTGATAGACTCTGGGGACAGAGCTGTGAGCTCGAGTGATGAGGGCCTTCCCTCATGCAGCCCACATCCTGGGGGTGGTGATGGGGGAGGGGCACAGGCAACCAACACGTGGTTGTAACTATAAACGATAACTGCAGATCGAATATATGTGTCACGAAGAAACTAGCATGTGTGTGATGTGATGGAGGCGGGATGGGGGCGACTTCATTTTTGATGGAGAGCAAAGTGTTCTGCAAGAAGGTACCATTTAAGCCAAGGCTCGGTCGGCGAGAAGGAGCTACGTTGGCTGAAGGGGGAGAACGTCATAGGCTGCGAAAGCAGAAAGGGCAAAGACCCTAAGGCACGAATCGGGCTGACAGTTCTGAGGGGCAGTGAGAAGGCCACTGTGGCTCAAGTGCATGAACCAGAGGCAGCGTCAGGAGATGACACCTGGGAGGGAGCAGGCCACCCTGCTGGGCTTGCAGTTGAGCCTCTTTATTGGGTTTCATTCATTCATTGCAGTGCAAGGGGCTCTAGGCCATGGCGACCAAGTTCAGCCCTGGGATCTTCCACCCACTCGAATGGTAAATACACGATTCCTGCTCTTGTATAGATGACTTCAGGGCTCCTTTGTTAGAAGTGCTTCCAGAATTCTGTGTGGTTGGGACTGTGGTATCAACCTGTGAAAATTCCTTTAGAACTGCATTACACGGGCAAGCTAGGGAGAGAGCCCAAAAGTCCCGACTGATGAATGGATGAGGCAGAGGTGGCGTACATATACAATGGAATAGTACTCAGCCATCCAAAAGAATGAAATCTCGCCATTTGGGAAGGCATGGCTGGAGCTAGAGTATTATGCTAAGTGAAGTAAGTCATAGAAAGACAAATACATGATTCCACTCGTATGTGGAATTTAAGAAACAAGGCAGATGAACATATGGCGGGTGGAAGAGGGGGGAAATAAACCATGAGAGGCTGAATGATAGAGAACAAACTGAGGGTTGATGGAGGGAGGTGGTGGGAGGTGGGCTAGATGGGTGATGGGCATTAAGGAGGGCACTTTTTGTGATGAGCACTGGGTGTTGCATGTAAGTGATGAATCACTGGATTCTACTCTTGAAATCTGTATTGCGCCATATGTTGATTAACTAGAATTTAAATAAAAATTTGAGAGAAAAACTGCATTGCAATAGGAAATGTGGTATTTTTATGTAGTTGTGGGATATAAACTTAAAAAAATAACCATCTTGGCCAATGAATGCATGAAAAGATCCTCACCATCACTTGCCATCAGGGGAATGCAAATCAAAACTATGAGAGGGGAGGCTGGGTGGCTCAGTCAGTCGGGCATCGACTTTGGCTTGGGTTGTGATCTCATGGCTTGTAGGTTCAAGCCCCGCGTCCGGCTCTGTGCCGACAGCTCAGACCTTGGAGCCTGCTTCAGATTCTGTGTCCCCCTTTCTTCCCCTCCCTCTCTCAAATATAAATAAACATTAAACGACGATGAGATATCACCTCACACCTGTCAGAATGGCTAACCTCCAGAACACAGGAAACAACAGGTGTTGGCGAGGATGTGGAGAAAAAGGAACGTTCACGTGCTGGTGGTGGGAATGCACATTGTGGCAGCCACTGTGGAAAACAGTATGGAGGTTTTTCAAACAGTTAAAAATAGAACTGCCTTACGATCCAGCAACTGCACTACCGAGTATTTACCTAAGGAACACAAAAACATTAATTCAAAGGGATACATGCACCCTATGTTTATAGCAGCATTATTTACAACAGCCAAGATNTGAGTTTCTTTATGTTTGTGATTAATTGATTTATTGGGGCACCTGGGGGGGGTCAGTTTGTTAAGCATCTGACTTCGGTTCAGGTCATGGTCTCAAAGTTAGTGGGTTTCAGCACCACATTGGGCTCTGTTCTGACAGCTCAGAATCTGGAGACTGCTTTAGATTCTTTCTGTCTGTCTCTCTCTCTCTTAAAAATAAATATTTTAAGCAATTTTTAAAAAAGAAAATGTGGTATGCATACATAATGGAATATTACACAGCCATAAAAAGAATGAAATCTTGACATTTGCAGGATGTTTTGGATTAATCTATTTTTTTTCCTATCAAGTCGATCATGTGAGTCTTACATTTTTAAAAATTTTGTTTTTTAATGTTTTACTTATTTCTGAGAGAGAGAGAAAGAGACACCGTGAGTGGGGGAGGGTCAGAGAGAGAGGGAGACACAGAATCTGAAACAGGCTTCAGGCTCTGAGCTGTCAGCACAGAGCCCGACGCGGGGCTCAAACCCACGAACCGTAAGATCATGACCTGAGCCGAAGTTGGGGACTTAACCGACTGAACCGCCCAGTTACGAGTCTGTTTTTTAGTTTAACTGTAGAGAACAAACTGATGTTACCAGAAGGGAGTTGGGGGGTGGGGTGCGGGGGATAAATGAAATAGGGGACGGGGATTAAGGGGTTAAAGGGGACACTTGCTGTGATGGGTGTTAGGTGATGAATGGAACCGTTACACACCTGAATCTAATATAACACTGTATGTTGACTAATTGGAATTAAAATAAAAGCCTAAAGTAAAAAAAATATCTTTCCTGAAGACGGTTTTATTTATTCACACTTTCCCTATGATTGGGGCATCTAGCCTCACTGAGGAATGTATCTATTTTTAGGGTTGTTTGAGGGGGCTGGTGGAGATTACGAGGCATGGAAAGTCCCCCACAGGGGGCAACCCGGGGCGGCCTCAGGGAGACCGGGAAGCGGTCCTGACNTCGGCCGGGGGTCGTCCTGGCGGCCAGCCTGACGCTGGCTTCTTTATCCAGAGCTGATTGGGAGCGATAAAGGCGCCTCCGAAAAGTGTGGTGTGAGGAGAGGCCGGGACTTGGGAGTAGATTGGATCCCACTTCCGCAGCGCGTGACCTTGGCCGGGCACAGAACCCCAGGCAGCCCTGGCTTTCACATCTCGTAAAACTAATGTGGGGAAGGGCGCGAGGATGGCCCCAGGAGATGGGGGGTTCAGCCGCCCTGCGCCCCGCCTGACCCTCCGCGGGGCTGGCTGCGAATACGGCATGATTGTTACGGCCGTGTAGAAACGAACCCGAGTAAGATAAACCCATCTGTACAACGGGGACTTTGAATACTTTGAACTGTACGTTAATCAGAAAGTTAAAATAACAGTACATGGAATAAGAAAGAACATACACTGTTAGGTGAGGTGTGTCAAATCGTAAGCTATGTCCTAAAGATTTCTTTCTTTTTTTTTTTAATTTTATTTTTGAGACAGAGAGAGACAGAGCATGAGCGGGGGAGGGGCAGAGAGAGAGAGGGAGACACAGAATCTGAAACAGGCTCCAGGCCCTGAGCTGGCAGTGAGCACAGAGCCCGACGCGGGGCTCGAACCCACGAACCGCGAGATCATGATCTGAGCCGAAGTCGGACGCTTAACCGACTGAGCCACCCAGGCGCCCCTATTTTCAAGTTTACATTGTTCCATAAAAATGTATGCCCTGCATATACGTCTTAGAGGATAATGAAACACTTGGAGTTTGGAAACTTTGGATGCCTTTCCTGGTTACTTCTAACCTTAAAAGATAAAACTGCCAGGGGCGCCTGGGTGGCTCCGTTGGTTGGGCGTTGGAAACTTTGGCTCAGGTCACGATCTGGGGGTTCGCGAGTTCNAAAAAAAAAAAAAAAAAAAAAAACCCTGCCAGTTATCTCACCAGCAAAAACGGGTTTATTCAAGAATAGCAGAATTACGGTCCCAGACAAGCAAACTACTATGAAACCACAGGCAAAACCGTGGGCAAGTCCGCTGAACAGAGGAGAGGCCGCTTTTATATAGAGGAAGTGGGAGATGGAGAGGCCATTCTAAACAAAACGTCCACTGGAGTAAACCGGGAGTTCAAGCATGGTGGCTTTTCACTGGCTGTATTATGATAGCCTGTCACCGGCTGGGCTATTCCCTGGGGAGGAGAGAGCCTTTCTTCTTTCTCCTGGGGCAGTGAAGTAGTATCTAGCAAGTTCCTTCTTGTTGGGCTTACAGTAGATGAGGAGTGATAGGGTGTGAGAGCTACCCCTCCTGAACCTCCCAACCGCATCTAAGTAGGTTTCCCTTTTTAATCGTCAAGTGACATACGCCTCCCTCCCCCATCCCACCCCCGCTGCGGTTTACCACTGTCCAGAATTCCTTGCTTTTCTTTACAGTTTGACCAAAATACATGCATATCCTTAAATGATGTTTTGTTCCATTTGGCTTGTTTTGGTACTGGATCAAAGTAGAATCATACATATGTATTACTTTGCAGTTTTCTTCTCAGCAATTATGTTCTAGAGATTCATGCGTGTTAGTATCTGCAGCTGTGGTTTGTTCATTTTCCTATCTGTAATCCTTAGGATGAATCATACCACGGTTTATGGATGGCGCTGTGTCTAGCGTTTTGCCCTGGAAGACAGGACAGCCCTGCCTTTGCTTGTACGTAGCGCTTCTCTTAGAGTATCTCTTAGAGTAGATACCTTGAAGCTGACCTTACTAAGTGACGCCGAGAGGTTTTTCCAAGTGATTATACCAGTTTACCCTCCCCCTTGGCAGTGTGTAACTGTCTCCCTTCTTCTATGTTCTTGCCAATAGTCAACACATTTAATGATCGCCATTCTGGCAGTTACGAAATGGTGGTTTCCTGTGGCTTTAATTTCGCATTTCCCCAGTAAGGCGAACATCTCATGTGTTTACAGGTCATTTGGGTCTCCTCTTCTCTGAAATTCACATCTCTGCTTATTTCTCTGTTAGGTGTTTATTTTTGTACTGATGTGTAGGTGTTCTTTGTATAGTTTGGATGCCGATCCTTTGGATACATGTGTTGGGAATCTCCCAGATTTGACTTTTCTTTTCACTCTGATTGTGAGATCTTTTGGCTGACTGAAAGTTGCCAAGTTTAATGTGCTTGAGTCTGTCGCTTTGTTTTGTATCATCTTTAAGAAACCTGTTTCTACCTCCGAGGTCACAAAGATACTCTCCTGTTTTAGCGCCTGAAAATTTTGGAGCATCCGTCTCACACCTTCCTTATTCCACCTGTACTTGATGCTGATGATGTGAGTGGGGCTCCCGCTTGGTTTTTGCTTTATGACTTAACAGATACCCCTGTTTCATTCATCGGTGAGTCCATCCTTTCTATGCTACTTTGAATGCTCACTCATCATGCATAGGTCTATCTCCAGACGTTGTCTTCTACCTCTACTTTTTTTAAAGTTGTCCTTTGGAGCTTTTAAAAGGGCCAAGTGATCAGAATGGCACCTGTCCACTGTCGTATCACTGGGGCCTCGAATAGTGTCAGGCATGTAATGTGCACCGAATGAATAAATGGCCTTAGATCATTCTCGTCAAACCTTTGCTGACGCAGAAAATCTTAGGACAGATGACCTCCGTCCTGTTTCAGCACTATTATGTAATTGGACAGCTCTGGTTATTAGAATTTTTTAAAACTTGAACCAGTTGGGGGGCCTGGGTGGCTCAGTCGATTGAGCACCTGACTTTGGCTCAGGTCATGATCTCACGGTTCATGAGTTTCAGCCCCACTTCGGGCTCTGTGCTGACAGCTCAGAGCCTGGAGCCTGCTTCAGATTCTGTATCTCCCTCTCTCTCTGCCCTTCCCTGCTTCCACTCTGTCTCTCTCTCTCTCAACAATAAATAAACATTTAAAAAATTAAAAATAAAAAGAACCCCACTTCTACTTGAATGATCGATCTTTTAGTATTTTCCCTCAGCATTTTTCTTGCCTGGCCAGGTAGCCCACTTTCTTTATGTCCTCACATCATTTATCTGTATTCGTGACCCTTCACAAATTTGGTTGTGCAAAAGTTTGACTAAGAACCTTTGAAATGTATCACCCCAAGTTGGACACCTGATTCTGCATCTGTCCTACCTGTGCAGAATCAAGCAGAGGTTTGCTCCTTGATTGGGCCACTGATATTATTCAACAGGCTTTCTGGGGGCTCAGAGTTGTGGGGACACAAAAATGAATAAACTAAGAACTCGTAGTCCAATGAGCAGTAATCAGCCAGCCCTCCTGTCCTTCAAGAAGCGCCTGGAGAGGCGCCCGGGTGGCTCAGTCGGTTAAGTGACCGACTTCGGCTCAGGTCATGATCTCATGGTTCACGGGTTCGAGTACCACATCAGGCTGTGTGCTGACAGCTCAGAGACTGGAGCCTGTTTCAGATTCTGTGTCTCCCTCTCTCTCTGCTCCTTCCCGACTCATGCTCTGTCTCTCTGTCTCTCAAAAAGTGAATAAACATTAAAAATTAAAAAAAAAAAAGTGCCTGGGAAAAACAAGGGCTGTGGGAATGAGCGGCAAAGACAATTGCTTTCTGTGGAGGATCAGAAAGTTTTCAGGTGTTTCTCAAGAGATACATTGGATATGTGTAGGTACGAAAGAGCATCTACCCAAGGAATTAAGCAAAAATGGGAGATGCTGAAATGAAAATAATGTGTGGCTGAACGGAGGGGATATGATAGAAATCAGGAGCGTAAATTGGAAAATGGCTGGAAATTTACATTTAAAGTCATATTGAGGAGACCTTAAAATGCTCACAGGTAAGTGTGGACTTAATGATGTAGGCAGAGTCGTCTCAGACTTTTGAGAAGAGGAGTGAAGAGGTCTGGGATTTGAAGTCTGGCAGAGGTATGAAGAGTAGATGAAGTGTGGAGACAGCTAGATGGGTGGAGAGGTTACTCTTCAAGTCAGGTACAAGATGATGGCCCAAACGACAGTGGAAAAAATGCCCCGATTTTTAAGCTTATTTATTTTTCAAGAGAGCGCATGCATGCACACGTGCAAGCGGTGGAGGGGCAGAGAGAGAGAGGGAGAGAGAGAATCCCAAGCAGACTTCACACTATCAGCTCAGAGTCCAACATGGGGCTCAAACTCACAGACTGTGAGATTACAACTGAGCTAAAACTGAGAGTTGATTCTTAACCAACTGAGCCACCCAGGTGCCCCACGAAAGCGCCCTGATTCTTGTTTTTAATTTTTTAACGTTTATTTATTTTTGAGAGACACAGCACGAGCAGGGGTAAGGCAGAGAGAGAGGGAGACACAGAATCTGAAGCAGGCTCCAGGCTCTGAGCTGTCAGCACAGAGCCTGACGCAGGGCTCAAACTCACCGACCTTGGGATCATGACCTGAGCCAAAGTCGGACACTTAACCAACTGAGCCACCCAGGCGCCCCTAAAAGTTTTCTATTTTCACGAGATCCAATTTGTCTGTTTTCTTTGTTCCCTGTGCCTTCAGTGTCATATCCAAAGAATTGTTACCAAATCCAATGTGGTAAGGCTTTTGCCCTACATTTTCTTCTAAGAAGTTCTATAGTTTTAGCTCTATGTCTTTGATCCATTTTGAGTTAATCTTTGTATGTGGTGTTCAGAAAGGGTCCAACTTCATTCTTTTGCATGTGGAGACCCATCCAATTTTCTCAGCACTGTTTGTTGAAAAGACTGTCCTTTCCTCATTAAATGGTCTCGGCACCCTTACCAGAAAGTCATTTAACCTTATACGTGAGACTTTGTTTCTGAAATTTCTGTTTTCTCCTATTGATCTTTATGTCTGTCTTTATATGCCAGCACCATACTGCTTTGGTTATTGTAGTGTCGTAGCAGTTTTTGAAATGAGGAAGTGTGGGGCCTCCAACTTTATTCTCTTTCAGGGTCTTTTTGACTCTTCAAGTTTCCCTTGAGATTCTGTATGAAATTTAGGATGGATTTGTCAAATTTTGCAAAATTTGTTTTTGGGGTTTAGGTAGAGATTACACCGAATCTGGAGATCGCTTTGGGTCGTATTCATGATATGACGTCTTCTTTTCCATGAACATGGGGCTTCTTTCCATTTATTGATGTCCATTTCTTTCAACAACAGATAGTTGTCAGCCTACAAGTCTTTGCCTCCTTCTTGAGTTTATTCCCAAGTCTGCTTCTTTATGCTCTTGTAAGTGGAGTTTTTTTTTTTTTCTTAATTTCTCTTTTAGATTGTTCATTGTTAGTAGATAGAAAAGCAACTGATTTTTTGGTGTTGATTTTGTATCCTGCAACCTTGCTGAACTTGTTTATTAACAGTTCTTTGGTGCAGTCATTAGGGCTTTATACATATAAGATGTAATCCTTGAACAGAGAGAGTTTTACTTCTTTTCCAATTTTGACACCTTTTATTTGTTTTTCTTGCCTTATTTCTCTGGCTACGATTTCCAGTACCATGTTGAATAGAAATGGTGAAAGCAAACATTCTTGTTTTGCCCCTGGTCTTAGAGGAAATGTTTTCAGTCTTTCACCATCAAGTATGGTATTACCTGTGGGCTTTTCATATATGATCTTCAGTATGTTGAGGTAGTTTTTTTTTTATTCTTAGTTTTTTGAGTATTTTTGTCATGAAAAAAAAAACGTTGAATTTTCTTAAATGTTGTATCTGTATTCATCGAGATGATCATGTAGTTTTCTTCCTTCATCCTGTTAATGTGGTGTATGACGTTGATACACGATGATACATGATGACGTTCAAAACTTATATTTTAGGAGGTGTGTAATACTTTTAATATACTGTTGAATTTTTATTGTTAGTATTTTGTTGAGGATTTTGCATCACTATTCATCGAGGTCTGTGGTTTTTCTTCTAGTGTCTTTGTCTGGCTTTGGTATCAGGGTAACGGTACGTTAGCCTTAGATTGAGTTTAGAAGTGTATTCTTTTCAATATTTTGGAAGAATTTCAGGCAGATTGGTGTTTCTTCTTCTTTCTGTGCTTGGTAGAATTCACCAGTGAAGCCATCTACTTCTGGGCTTTTCTTTGTTGGGAGGCATTTGATTGCAGATTCAGTCTTCCTTCCTCCTTACAGGTTACTCCTCACAGGTCTATTTATGTTCACTATTTATTAATGATTTAGTCTTAGAAAGTCTAGGAATTTATAGGTTTCATGTAGATTATCTAATTTGTAGTGTACGGTTGTTCATAGTACTTTCTTGTAATCCCTTTTCTTTCTGTAAAAACAGTAGTAATGCTCTTTTGATTCTGATGCTTGAGTCCTCTATGGGCTATGGTTTTTTTTAGTCATTATAGCTAAAGTTATGTCAATTTTCTAGACCTTCTCAAAGAATCAACTCTTGGTTTTGTTGATTTTCTTTATTGTTTTTCTATTCTCTATTTTGTTTATGTCTTCTGTGATTTTTCTGTCACTTCCTCCCCTTTGCTAGCTTTGAGTTTAGTTATGTTCTCTTTCTCGTTCCTGAAATTGTAAAGTTAGGTTATTGATTTAAGATATTTCCTCTTGGCGCGCCTGGGTGGCTCAGTTGGCTGAGCATCTGACTCTTTGATTTAGCATTAGGTCATGATCCCAGGGTCATGGGATCAGGCCCCATGTTGGGCTCTGCACGGAGTGTGGACCCTGCTTAAGATTCTCTCTTTCTCGGGCACCTGGGTGGCTCAGTTGGCTAAATGGCCAACTTCAGCTCAGGTCATGATCTCACAGTTCGTGGGTTCGAGCCCCGCGTCGGGCTCTGTGCTGACAGGTCAGAGCCTGGAGCCTGCTTCAGATTCTGTCTGCCTCTCTCTCTCTGCTCATGCTCTATCAAAAATAAACATAAAAAACAAAAAAACATAATAAACAAAAAAAAAAGATTCTCTCTTTCTCTCCCTCTGCCCCCCTCCACACTTGCACTCTCTCTCACCAAAAACAATAAAAATAAAATAAAAAAGATCTTTCCTCTTTTTTAATATAAACATTGACAGCTATAGATTTCCCTTTAATCACTACTTTCACTGGATCCGACACATTTTGGTTTGTTTTGTTTGGTATGTTTTATGTTCTTTTGTCATGATATTCTCTAATTTCCCTTGTGATTTCTTCATTGACCCATTGTTTAAGAATGTGTTGTTTAATTTGCACATATTTGTGGATTTTCTGGTTTTCTTTCTGCTGCTGATATTTAGTTTCATCATCCTATGATCAAAACATATACTTTGTATGATTTTTTCTTCTTCTTCTTTTTTTTAATGAAGACTTGTTTTGTGGCCTAGCATGTGGTCTGCCCTGGAGAATGTTCCGTGTGTACTTGAGTCTGCCTATCTTGGATACAGTATTTTGTAATATATCTAGGAAGTCCATTTGGTCTGCAGTGTCCTTCACTCCTCTGGTTCCTTATTGATCTTTTGTCTGTAGTTTTGCAACTGGAATATTGAATTCTCTTACCGTAATTGTGTCCATTTCTATCTATAATTTGTTTAGCATGTGCATCGTATATTTGAAGCTCTGATGTTTGGTGGGTACATTTTTAGAATTGTTGTGTCGTCTTGGCATATTACCTCTTTTATCATTATATGATGTCTTTTTTAAATTTTTAAAAATATTTATTTTTGAGAGAGAGAGAGAGAGAGAAGGCAGGCAAGGGGCAGAGAGAGGGGGAAAACACAGAATCAGAAGCAGACTCCAGGCTCCAAGCTGTCAGCACAGAACCTGAAGCGGGGCTTGAACCCACAAACCGCAAGATCATGACCTCAGCTGAAGTCAGATGCTTAACTGACTGAGCCACCCAAAGCACCCCTATACAAGGCTGTTTGGAAGTATGTTAGGAGCGCCTGGGTGGCTCATTTGGTTAAGTATCCAACCCTTGATTACAGCTCAGATCATGAATTTACTGTTTGTGCATTCGAGCCCCATGTCAGGCTCTNTTTAAATTTTTAAAAATGTTTATTTATTTTTGAGAGAGAGAGAGAGAGAGAGAAAGCAGGCAAGGGGCAGAGAGAGGGGGGAAAACACAGAATCAGAAGCAGACTCCAGGCTCCAAGCTGTCAGCACAGAACCTGAAGCGGGGCTTGAACCCACAAACCGCAAGATCATGACCTCAGCTGAAGTCAGATGCTTAACTGACTGAGCCACCCAAAGCACCCCTATACAAGGCTGTTTGGAAGTATGTTAGGAGCGCCTGGGTGGCTCATTTGGTTAAGTATCCAACCCTTGATTACAGCTCAGATCATGAATTTACTGTTTGTGCATTCGAGCCCCATGTCAGGCTCTGCACTGACAGTGTGGAGCATGTGTAAGATTCTCTTTCTCTCCCTCTCTCTCTGCCCCTTTCCCTCTTGCTGGTGCGTGGGTGCATGCTCTCTCTCTCTGTCTTTGTCTCTGTCTCTCTCAAATAAACTTAAAAAAAAAATCTTTAAGGTATGTGAAGTTTCTTAAGAATCTCTCCCCTGCTTCTTCTTGGGACCTTAGCTGTTATCTTGTATTCTTCTGCCTGTAATTTATTGCCCTCGGTTGTCTGAAGATTTGTACCCTATTTTTTAGTTTTTATGAGCCACACCCACTGCTTCTCATGGCTTCCCTAACCTAAGATCCCAGCCACTTAAAAAAAAAGTGTTTTTTAATGTTTATTTTTGAGAGAAAGAGACATATAGAGTGTGAGTGGTGGAGGGGCAGAGAGAGGGGATGACACAGAATCCGAGGCAGGCTCCAGGCTCCGAGCCATCGGCACAGAGCCCGACGCGGAACTCGAACCCGCAAACGGCGAGATCATGACCTGAGCCGAAGTCAGATGCTTTAGCTGACTGAGCGACCCAGGCAGCGCTCTGGTGAACTTTTCATTTTAGTTATTATGCTTTCCGACTCTATAGTAACCATTTGTTTTGTTTTTTAATTTTTTTAAGTTAGTTAGCATAGAGTGGGATAACGATCTCAGGAGTAGAATCCAGTGACTCATCCCCTACGTATAACACCCGTGCTCATCCCAAGCATCTTCCTTAATGCCCTTTACCCATTTAGCCCATCCCCCCACCCACACCCCCTCCAGCAACCCTCAGTTTGTTCTCTGTATTTAAGAATCTCTTATGTTTTGTTCCCCTCCTTGTTTTTATATTATTTTTGCTTCCCTTCCCTTATGCTCATCTGTTTTGAATCTTAAATTCCACCTCTGAGTGAAGTCATATGATACTTGTTTTTCTCTGACTAATTTCGCTCAGCACAATACCCTCTAGTTCCGTCCATGTTGTTCCAGATGGCAAGATGTCATTCCTTTTGATTGCCGAGTAACACTCCATTGTGTGTGTGTGTGTGTGTGTGTGTGTGTGTACCCACCACATCTTCTTTATCCATTCATCTGTCGATGGTCACTTGGGCACTTTCCGTGCTGTGGCCATTGTCAGTAATGCTGCTGTACACACTGGGGTGCATGTGCCTCTTTGAAACAACATTCCTGTGTCCCTTGTATAGGTACCTAGTAGTGCAATTGCTGGGTCATAGGGTGGTTGTATTTTTAACTTTTTGAGGACCCTCCATACTGTTCTCCAGAGTGGCTGGCCCAGTTTGCATTCCCAGCAGCCGTGCAAAAGGGATCCTCTTTCCCTGCATCCTCACCAACATCTGTTGTTGCCTATGTTGTTAATTTTACTGATTCTGACAGGTGTGAGGTGGTATCTTATTGTGGTCCTGATTTGTATTTCCCTGATGATGAGTGATTTTTGCTCATCTGAGCATTTTTGCAAGCGTCCGTTAGCCATCTGGATGTCTTCTTTTGAAAAGTGTCTGTTCATGTCTTTTGCCCATTTCTTCACTGGATTATTTGTTTTTTGGGTGTCGAGTTTGTTAAGTTCTCTATAGGTTTTGGATACTGACCCTTTATCTGATATGTTATTTGCAGATATTTTCTCCCATTCCATTGGTTGCCTTTTTGTTTTGCTGATTGTTTCCTTCGCTGTGCAGAAGGTTTTTATTTTGATCAGGTCCCAATAGTTCATCTTTGCTTTTGTCTCCCTTGTGTCCGGAGACGTGTTGAATAAGAAGTTGACGAGGCCAAGGTCGAAGAGGTTTTTGCCTGCTTTCCCCTCCAGGATTTTCATGGCTTCCTGTCTTATGTTTAGGTCTTTTATCCATTTTGAGTTTAGTTTTGCGTATGGTATAAGAAAGTGGTTCAGGTTTATTTTTCTGCATATCGCTGTCCAGTTTTCCCAGCACCATTTGCTGAAGAGACTGTCTTTTTCCCATTGAATATTCTTTCCTGCTTTGTCTAAGATTAGTTGGCCATACGTTTGTGGGTCCATTTCTGGGTTCTCTGTTCTGTTCCGTTGATCTGAGTGTCTGTTTTTGTGCCAGTACCATACTGTCTTGATGAGTACAGCTTTGTAATATAGCTCGAAGTCTGAGATTGTGATGCCTCCTGCTTTGATTTCCTTTTTCAGGATTGCTTTGGATATTCAGAGTCTTTTCTGGTTCCATGCAAATTTTAGTATTATTTGTTCTAGCTCTGTGAAGAATGCTGATGGTATTTAGATAGGGATTGCATTGAATACGTAGATTGCTTTGGGCAGTATCAACATTTTAACGATGTTTATTCTTCTACCCCAGGAGCAGGGAATATTTTTCCATTTTTTTGTGTCTTCTTCAGTTTCTTTCATAAGCTTTCTAGTTTTCAGCATATAGATTTTTCACTCCTTTAGTTAGATTTATTCCTAGGTATTTTATGGCTTTGGTGCAGTGGTAAATGAGATTGATTCCTTGATTTGTCTACCTGTTGCTTCATTATTGGTGTGTAGAAATGCAACCAGTTTCTGTGCCTTGATTTTCTATTCTGTGACTTTGCTATTTGCACAGATCAGTTCTAACAGTTTTTGGTGCAATCTTTTGGATTTTCCATATAGAGAGTATTATATCGTCTGTGAAGAGTGAAAGTTTGACTTCCTCCTGGCCGATTTGGATGCCTTTTATTCCTTTGTGTTGTCTGCCTGGTAAGGCTAGGACTTCCAATACTATGTTGAATAACAGTGGTGAGAGTGGACATCCGGACATGTTCCTGATCTTAGGGGGAAAGCTCTCGGCTTTTCCCCATTGAGGATGATATTAGTGGTGCGTCTTTCGTGTATGGCTTTTATGATCTTGAGGTGATCCTTCTATTTCTACTTTCTTGAGGGTTTTTCCTAAGGAAGGAGGCTGTATTTTGTCCAATGCTTTCTCTCCATCTATTGAGAGGATCATGTGGTTCTTGTCCTTTTTTTTTTATTGATGTGATGAGTCACATTGATTGATTTGTGGGTAGTAAAGCAGCCCTGCATCCCAGGTATAAATCCCACTTGGTTGTGGTGAATAATTCTTTTAATGTATTGTTGGATCCGGTTGGCTGATATCTTGTTGAGGATTTTTGCATCCAGATTCATCAGGGAATTCATCTGTAGTTCTCCTTTTTAGTGGGGTCTTTGTCTGGTTTTGGAATCAAGGTAATGCTGGCCTCATAGAATGCATTTGGAGGCTTTCCTTCCATTTCTATTTTTTGGAAAAGCTTCAAAAGAATAGGTGTTAACGCCTCCTTAAATGTTTGGTAGAATTCTCCTGGGAAAGCCCTCCGGCCCTGGACTCTTATATTTTGTGAGATTTTTGATTACTAATTCAATTTCTCTACTGGTTACGGGTCCATTTGTTTTTTAAAAATAAGTTCCATCTATATTGATATTTTCTATCAGATGAGACATGATCATCATGCCTTTCTTCATGTCCTGAAGAATAATTCTTTTTTGGGGCACCTGGGTGGCTCAGTCGGTTAAGCGGCTAACTTCAGCTCAGGTCATGATCTCACAGATTGTGAGTTCGAGTCCCGCTTCGGGCCCTGTGCTGACAGCTCAGAGCCTGGAGCCTCCTTTCGATTCTCTCTCTCTCTCTCTCTCTCTCTCTCTCTGCTCTTCTCCCACTCATGATCTCTCTCTCTCTAAAATAAATAAAACATTAAAAAAATTTTTTTTAAAAAGATAATTCTGTTTAATTCTTTGAACATATTTTAATAGCTACTTTGTCTATTCGTTATGACATCTAGGCCTTCTCAGAGGCTGTTTCTCTTGCCTGCTTTTTTCCCTATGTATAGATGTGCTTTTCCGTTTTGTTGAATGGCTAGTAGATTTTTTGGCCGGAACCTGGACATTGTAGATAGGAGACTGTAGTAACTCCAGATACTGACTCTTCTCTCTGGCTGTTTTTGTTTGATTGTTTCTTTCTTTATAGTAGGTTGTCAGGATTATCCTAGGGAAATTTATTTGTACTGAAAGATGAAGTCTCTAAATGTCACTTCTCCTCGTAGCTATATGCACAGTCACTCTGGAATGACAGAGCAGGGCTCTAATTGACTGTGTTATGTTGTTGGTTTTCTCTTATTTAATGAAATTTTAATTTTAACTCTAGTTAACATACGGTGTTTGTTAGTTTCAGGTACTCAGTATAGTGATTCAGCAATTCCATGTTACCCAGTGCTCATCACGAGTGCCCTCCCTAATCCCTGTCACCTAGTTTGTGGTATGTTTTCTGTCTCTCTTGATATATGTGGATATTAGGCTTCCCTTATTGCAGGCTAGTTGCTCTATTGTATTTGACCATATCCATGGGGGTAGATTGTTCCGTGCTCTTGTCCGGTGAAGTCCGGGCCCCTTTGGAGGGGTCGTTTTTGAAGCGTGTCGGTGGCTTAGGCTGACCCGAGATGGGCTATTAGCGATCTCTTTCCTGGGTTTCTCTGGTAAACTTGCTGGCTTGCAGTTGGGTCTGTTACTCTAATAAAGCTCCCAGCCTTCTGCTTACCCCCAGAATCTCCACTGTTCTCNCACCCCCCCACCCCCATTCTATTTCAAATAAAGTCATTTCTTTTGGATAGAGCTTTGGTGCTCTCTGATCTTAGTTCACCTCTTCCCCTGGGGAGAATCTCTGCGACCTTGCTCCAGAGCCTTGGGGTGGGACAGTGACCTGATTCTTTTGGCTTGACAGCCTTGTTTTTGAGCAGGGTTCTGGGTGGGGACTGTAGCCTCAGGTCTACTTGGTGTACCTCCCCCAGCCTGAAACCTTGCTGTATGATATTTTCAGCCAGGGGTAGAGCCCTTGACCTCTGAGCCGGGGCTGGTGAAAGAAGAGAGCAAGGGAGCCCTGTGTGGTTAGCCTCACTCCAGGAATTATAGCCTTTGCCAGTCAGAGCGGTGAGGAGACTAAGACATGCCAGTGGCCTGCCCCTTCTGGTGACAGGGATTTCAGGGATCAGGGAGCTTTATTTTCTTGTCTACCCTTGAAGTAGAGCTCCTATCTAGCTGGCCTTGGGCAGGGGAGGGAGGGTACAGGTCATGGCTGAAGAAACACCGACTCTGACCTCCCAGATTTTCTTGACCAAATGTGTCATTTGCTGTGTGCCCTTGGGACAGTTCCCAGAGACTTTAAGTGATTGTTTCTTTAATAATTTTCACCAGTTGTGGGTGTTTCACCAGGGAGCGATTCTGCCAAGCTCCCGATGTCGCCGTCCCGGAAGGAAAACGTCTGGGCTTTCTCTGGAGGGCTGAGGGCATGAAGGGTGTTAAGGAATGGTGAAAAGTGGACCTTAAAATACAATGTTGGCTGCAATTGAGAGAGCCAGACGTCGCCTCTGAACCCCTTAATGCCATATTTCATAACTCTGTTGAATCTTCGTGAGAGTAAAACCCAGGTCAATTTTTGTTACAGGTTAAAGAGCTGTTTTCTTCTTTGGGAGTTCAGTTTAATATCTTGGAACTTGATCAAGTTGGTAAGTAGGATGGGCAGTATATACTTTTGTTTGTAATATGAACATCAGCAAGACCGACTGCTTTGCATTTGCTTTGTTCAATCCAATTTAACTCTTGTCTCTTTGAGTTAGGCGAGCTGTCTTTGTCTACATTCAACCATACAGAAAACAGAACGCTACATGACAAATAATTGGGTGTAGATTTTTTTTTTTATATGCTTTTCCTATTTGAGGGAAGGGGCAGGAGGAAGATGTATAAACTGCTAACCTTGAAGCACTTGAGGCATGTCGTAAGTGTCTGCCAACTTTCTGGCAAAGGAGATTAAGCTGTTATAAATGAAAAGAAACTGCCCTTATTTCCTGACTGTATTACCCACGAGGGGAAGCACAGTAACTTTTCAGCTTCATGCATTTGAGTTCTTGTCATCCCTGCATCCATCCATCTCATAGTAATTGAGCACTTTACACACGTGGTCTGCAAAGGTGGGGGGGCCAGGCTGGCCAGCTGAAAACACTTTGGCCTCTGCCTTCACCAGAATTCACCAAGTCCTTTTTGCCATGCCTCCTTAACAAATGGAATGTTCTTGAATCTTTGAGACTTTCTACAGCGCATACCGAACGAGGGAGTCGAAAGTCCTTGTGACCTTGTTTTATTTTTAAGGGCGGAGGATACATTTCGGACAACGGGCCATAAAGATTTTTCACATGTAATTACAGAAAGTATTTCTTTTTTTAGTATTCCAGTTGAAGCAGCATTTATCTTGATAATTGCTCTTTAAGGAGGATTCTTAGCTACTTGTCTTGGCATGGCCGTTGAATAACATATCAACATCTAATTTAGAAGGGTTTGCATTCAGTGAATTTGTAGATGCGCCCTTAGGTTTCCTTTGAAAATATGTGGATGTTTCCTTGTCGNTATCAACATCTAATTTAGAAGGGTTTGCATTCAGTGAATTTGTAGATGCGCCCTTATTCTTTAAGGTTTCCTTTGAAAATATGTGGGTGTTTCCTTGTCATCATTTCGTGAAGTTATGTAATATATAATATATGTAAATACTGACCTTTTCTGTTTCATGGGTGTGTGCTTGTCTCTGCAACTCCCAAAAGTTTGGCACTCTTTCAATGTTTTTACATATCTAAGTTTTCATTCTTCAGATGATGGGGCCAGTGTTCAAGAAATGCTGTCAGAGATCACTAATCAGAGAACCGTGCCCAATATTTTTGTGAATAAAGTGCATTTGGGTGGATGCGATAGAACTTTCCAGGTAATAGTAGTATTCTGTGTTTTTAATGCTATTCAAAGTTTGTTTTCACATTTACTCAGAAGAGGTGAGAGAATGGCTTTTCTGAGTCTCTTCATTTGTCTTTTGGAAGTTGTGAAATGGGAAAGTGTGTAAGATGGTTATCAGATAATCTTGAAACTGGTGATAGATAAGATTGCTGTTTCTTCTTCAGTTAGATCCTTATCTTAGAAGTGCTGACTTTTATTAAAAATCCTGTTCCTTTATCGTTTTTATGTATGTATGTAAGCGGTCGTAGTCAGTGACAAAATACTTCTGTTTCAGATTTTAACTTAAAATTACATCTTCTTGGGAAAATAGATTGCCTGCGGTGTTTGTCAGCGTATGGTTGGCATCATTACCTGATAACAACCCGCTTCGCTAGTCACAGAAGCTACCCCCCGGTTCCCGTGGTGGTGTGCGCCTTAACTACAGGTCCCTAAACACCCTTGGGAGTGCTGGGCTTGCCGGGTGTAACTCGGAGAAGATGTCAGATGGTGAATCTGGAGATGAAGAGTGCTCAGTTCCATTTCCTATGAAAGAAGCTGCCTTGCATGGCCAATGCTCAGGAGACATACTTTCCTGAGGGCAGCTAGAGTCAGAGGAGGCCAAAGGAGTCCTTTTTAGAATGTGCCCAAAGCCTCCATGGACCCCCATCCTCTGGGGGCCACGTGGCCCGCGCTGAGTCCTGTAGTTAAGTAGCTCTTCCACTGGGGGCGCCTGGGTGGCTCAGTCTGTTGGGTGTCCGACTGGCTCAGGTCATGATCTCACAGTTCGAGCCCCACATCGGGCTCTGTGCTGACAGCTCGGAGCCTGGAGCCTGCCTCGGATTCTGTGTCTCCTCTCTCTGCCCCTCCCCCGCTGGCACACTGTGCTTCCCAGGATAAGCTGGTGCCACACGGTGTTTTTTGGGCAGAGCCAGCCTTTATGACCACTGCTGATAGCAAAAGCACAATTTTGTGTTGTATAGAAGGTTACTACGAAGCTGCAAAATTTAGGCCAATTCGGGAGAAACCAGGTAAAACTGTGAACTGCATAGCCTGCTGATAACGCAGAGGAATAGCTTTCGAAATAAAGCCTACCGCAGGTGAACCGAAGAGAGAGAGTTTTGAAAAATGGTGCGTGGCTATTTTATATTTTACTGAGCTGGGTTACAATATTTTGATGATTAGACCCCGGAAAATGACCTCACCTGCCATAAAGCCGTGACCTGTGGGTCATTTGACACACGTCTAGATGTCGGGTGATAGTGAACAAAAACATATGTATACGTTCTGTCTAGTCGGGCCCTGTCTGAATACCATTTGAATTTACAACTCGAACTTGGATAAACTAGAGACTGTTTTGAAGAGTTTTCGAAAAGGAATCCATGCTGATTAAGCATAGGGTACAAAGAAAGGGATTTTTTTAAAAGGTCTTGCCATACTGTCTCCTTTGATTAAACCGTAGGCACATCAGAGCGGATTGTTAGAGAAGCTCCTTCAGGAAGACTCCGCGTACGATTATGACCTCATTGTCATTGGGGGGGGCTCCGGTGGCCTGGCGTGTGCTCAGGTATGACGATAATGAGGCCTGGAGGTAATTTTCCTGGCGATGGCCGAACGCGCTCCTTCCCCTCCTTTAGAAAAGCCAATTTCGATGTTCCAGTCCGAGCTCTGACTGCGCTAATAAAAAGAAAAGACTTTGTTCTTACATAGTCTTTTCCTTTCGGGGAGAGAAAGATTGGGGGATTGTCAGGAAAATGACGAGACCTTTATCTGTAGCTGCTTTTCTTTCTTCTTTGTAGGAAGCCGCCATCTTGGGAAAGAAGGTTCTGGTGCTAGACTTTGTGGTCCCGTCACCTCAGGGCACGTCCTGGGGTAAGCACTTTGTCCTTGTTGTGACCCTTGTAGTTTTCTGCTCTTTACGTACGTCTTTGGCTTTCCCCAAACTAGGTAGTCCTCGTAACAGTCCCAAGAGGTACAGCTGGCCTGTTTCGTAGGTGAGGATGGTGACCCTCCGTGAGATTGAATAGCTCACCTGAGATCCAGCTAACACGGGGCGATTGGGAAAGAGAATGCGAAAGTAACTAAGGGACATCTTGCAAAAAGGAAGAATTCTGGGATTCCAGCATTCCAGCGTTTGTGCCGTATAATTCATGCACACCCGCGCTAACGTTTCCACTTAGTTGCAGTCAGAGCGTAGACATCCTGTGTGGTGCTCACCTGAGCTTTCCGTGACGCTAGTCTGTGTTTCTGCGTCCATTTCATAGCTGCATGATATGGTCAGTCAAGTTCATGCGTATGCGTGATCGTCCAGGTCACTCAGTAGAGTGCACAGTGAGCTTCCCGCTGAAGATGAGAGCGTTCCCCCTCGTAGAACACACGGACTCTGTGTTGGGTATTTTCCGCTCCTGTGTCAGATCCATTTCTTACGTCTCTACCCCACTCCGTGCCCCAGAAGACTGGCGAATTGGCAGCCTTGCCCTGTGGCTCGGGCAGTTAGAGGTCACGGGGGGATAGAAGGAGGTAAGAAAGTGGAGGTGAAGGTCTTCATTCTCTGCTGGTCCCTCCCTGCTGGTCGCTGCCGGTGGGGAAGGCCACCTCCCCTATCACGGCCGCCCCTCTGTGGGCTGTGTCGCGCGCTCAGTGTGCTTGCCCCTTCACATGGGGTTGGCAATGGCTCCCACCATTCTGTTGCTCTTTGTTCCTCCTGCCCACACCCCTGTAATCGTTTCTCTATAAACCCGCCTCTGTTTCCCAGCTTGAGGGTGTCCCGTTTCCTGCCAGAATCCTGACACAATATGAAAATCGTGTTTAAAATTCAAACGTACTCAAAAATTTTAGCCTAGAGTTGCATACAGTGAAGCTAATCTGTCTTGATTTTCCTCGTAACATTTGGAAGTTAAAAAATGTGTGTATATGGGGCGCCTGAGTGGCTCCGTCGGTTAAGCATCCGACTTCAGCTCAAGTCATGATCTCGCTGTTCATGAGTTCGAGCCCCACGTCGGGTTCTGTGCTGACAGCTTGGAGCCTGGAGCCTGCTTCAGATGCTGTGTCTCCTTCTCTTCCTGCCCCTCCCCTGCTCACACTCTGTCTCTCTCAAAAGTAAACATTAGGGGTGCCTGGGTAGCTCAGCCAGTTGGGCAGCCAACTTCGGCTCAGGTCATGATCTCACGGTTCGTGGGTTCGAGCCCCGCGTCGGGCTCTGTGCTGACAGCTCAGAGCCTGGAGCCTGTTTCAGATTCTGTGTCTCCCTCTCTCTGACCCTCCCCTGCTCATGCTGTCTCTGTCTCTCAGAAATAAAAAAATAAAATAAATAAACATTAAAAAAATGTTTTTAAATGTGCGTATATACCTGTCTTTTTTTTCTCCTTCTCTCCTCTTTCCCTCTTTCCCCTTACTCTCCTGTCCAGAGATGTCCTACTTCTCTGGATGACCAGAAGAGAGACTGTGATCAAAGATGGAGTTTTCTGATCCGTGCCCTGCCCCGGGGCACCCCAACATGGCCTGTTTTTGTGCCATTCAAGATTCAGAGTGCTGTTTCCAGGGATCATGCACCAGATCTAACATTAGCTCAGAGAAGGAGTCAGACTTACAGAGAATAAGGGCTGAAAGCTGGCGTTCTGGCCCTCGGTCTGGTATCCGTCGAATTAATCTGACACAGTTCTGATCCCTTTAGGGGTCAGACCAAATGAAAGTTTTGGATTCTCTCCCTAGAAAACTGTTGGCGTGCACGGCCGTATTTTTGCTCGTCCTTGGGTGTCCTTCAGACGCCCTCAGTTACAGAGTTGGGGTTAACGATCTGCATGTTTTTGTGCCGCATTGTGAGGCTGGCCCCCCAGCCACCTGTCTCAACCACGGCTGCTCCGCACAGATGTACAACACATATACGCGGACTCAGACACGGAGGAAACGTAAAACCGTTCTTTTCTTTCCTAGGTCTTGGTGGTACTTGTGTAAATGTGGGCTGTGTTCCTAAGAAATTGATGCATCAGGCTGCCCTCCTGGGACAGGCATTAAATGACTCCAGGAAATTTGGCTGGGAGTATAGTCAACAAGGTGGGTAACAGTATATAAAAATTTGGATTGGGAGAAAAGAAGATAGAATGAGGTTTTTTTTTTCTTTAACACGTTTATTTATTTTTGAGAGAGAGAGAACGAGCAGGGAGGGGCAGAGAGAGGGGGAGATACAGAATCTGAAACAGGCTCCAGGCTCCGAGCTGTCAGCACAGAGCCCGACGCGGGGCTCAAACCCACGAACCGTGAGATCATGACCTGAGCTGAAGTTGGACACCTAACGGACTGAGCCATCCAGGCGCCCCGATAGAATGAGTTTCTTAGAGGAAGACGTGCCATTGATATTTCTGTAGGGGAGTCTGAAATTCGTTTCATGAACACTCATTAGGACCCCACTTTGGCCCAGGGGAGTCAGAGGCGATTGCTTTAAGCCTGGCCCTGCTCTCAGGGGCTGGGTGCCCAGGGAGAGACCCTTTACAGAACACGAGAGAGAATAATTGCTGTTTTCAGGTTCCCTTTAGGTATAAAGAAAATAGAATCGCCAGGGCCATTATCTCATTTTTATCCATTATTGTCATAACATTTTCTACTTTACCCGTGGTTGGCTAGGTCTTTGGTTAGTGAAAGACAGAAACCAGATTTACGCGATAAATACTTAGAGGGTAGGCTCTGAGGACACAGGAGGAAATATGGCTCCTGCCCTTAAGCAGACACGGTCTGTCGGAAGAGGAGAAGAGAAGCAGTTTTGTGCGCTGTAATTCACAGTGAGGCTTTGAGCATTGCCTTCAGGGGCACTTAACGTGGCCTTGAGAGTCTGATGTGGGGCAGGTGACCCTTGAGCTGCATCTCGAGGGCCACAGAGCGCGTCACCGAAGATANAATGGCCGGCGTGGAGAAGGGCCGAGGGATGCTGGCAACATGAGATGACAGAGAAGCAGGTGGTGAAGGCTCTTCAGTGCCCTCGGAAGGAGTGAGGATTGACCCCAAAGAAGGTAAGAGAGCCGTTGAGGAGCGTCTGTAGGCAAGGAGCCTGAACCACAGTTTGGATTCTGGATCTTTCAGGGGGCACTAAGGAATTTAGCAGGCTGGAGGTGGGGAGGGGGCAAGCCCAAAGACGAGGTGCTCGGGGCTGCTGCTGCCTGACCCAGCAACAGGCCTGGGCAAAGGCTGAATTCGGTCTGAGAGTATGAGGTGGATTTCGACGATTTAAGGCCTGGAATTGACAGGCCAGAGGTGGATTGGTGGCTTTGTCTTTTTAGAATAACGTATATGGAATTTAAAAAAAAATTCAAGGACGTGTCTGTTTCCCCAGAGATTTTGATGGGAGAACTGTGTACAGGTGATTTGCCAGGCCCCCCAGGTCACAGGTGGGGTAGAGGGTGGAGGAGAAGAAGGAATCCAGGACGAGGGACCAGGTGACAGTGCAGTGTGTTGGCCGAGCTCGAAAGCACCGGCAGGTGTGAGTTAGTGGCCGGGCGTGGCTGGGGTTCCGCATGATGAGTTGTGGCTGGACAGACTCCTCACGGACAGATTTCCCCAGCCGCTTACCTCCTCGGGGAGCTGTCCGTCCGGCTGTAGATCAGATGAGGTCCCTGCACTTGTCAGGTCAGCTACGGGGTCGTCTTCACCTCCAGGACTCGCCACTGATCCTGCGTCCTGCGTGGATTGCCCGCCTCGGGCCGCTGCGGGACCTCCCGGCGGAGTTCGCTGTCTGGGGAGAGTTTGTGCTCGAGAGAGGCCTGATCAGGGCCGGGGCGCGCCGCCCACACTGCGGGTGGTGGTTGCCATCAGGGACCGCTGAGAGGGGCCAGGGAGGCCCTCTGGATGGAGAATAGAAGACACAGACCGGATCCTGAGAAGGAGCGGGTGAGGAAGACGAGGAAAACCAGGAGCCTGCGTCACAGAAGCCCAGAGAGCCTAGATTTTTTTTCAAAAATATTTTTATGTTCATTTTTGAGAGAGAGAGACACAGAATCCAAAGCAGGCTCCAGGCTCTGAGCTGTCAGCCCCAAGCCCGAGGGAGTCTCCTTTTAAAATTAAAAGTGTTTATACCCTGTTTTTAAAATTCTAAAATAATCATGGCCAAGCAGGGAGAAAACCGTGAGACAGAGAAAAGCCACGAAGGATAGAACCGCATGGGGCCTGTGATGGGCATGGCCGATCAGGGATGTGTGCAGGCGACACGCTGCGGCAGGGTTCCCCACGAGCTGAGAACTTCCTGGTGTGTCGGGAAGCACCGTCCTGTCTGTGCGCACTGCCCCGCACCGCTGGGACTCTGTACTTTCCGGGGGGGACAGTGCGGCAGATGCCCATGCCGCTCTACCCCACCTGAAGGGCCAGGTGATATCCTTGAACTCATCTAAGCACTTAATATTCCTAACTTCCTGGAGCGAGTAACATCTTGCATTAAATTCCTCAAAGTTCCGCACACAGAGTGTTCTAAGTTAATTTCAAGGTGCTACACTAAGAAATCGCCAACTAGCCATCCCATGGAATTTGGAGCTTAGTTTTTAGGCATAGTCTCCCTGGAATGGCCAAGAGGAGTCTGTAGATTAGGGGGTAAGAGAAAGGAAGTGAAAACATGCTGAAATCTTGGTATGGGAGAATGTTCTAGATGCTTTCGTTCTTGATGTTGGTAGAGAAATATGAATTGAAATAAATTTAAAATGTATACCTATACCTAGTTTCCAGATCCGAAATTGAATAAAGAACTTCTAGGAAAAAGGGAAGGGAAAGTTGTAGAAAGAAACAGCATGGCACTCATTTAAAGCAAGCAAAAAACAACCCAGAAAGCAAGATACAGACATAAGGGCAGTCTTTTACATGTTAGAATAAAGCCAAATGGGTCTCAGTTTGCATAGACAGAATTCATCCATGTGCTTGTTTACAGGGCACACCGCTAAAACCAAAAGAGATAATTGTTGAGAATATAAGCATTTAAAAATTTTAAATGCAAATTTAAATTTTCCTATTTAAAATTGATGGGACATTTCTTGGGGCGCCTGGGTGGCTTAGTCGGTTAAGCGTCCAACTTTCGCTTAGGTCATGATCTCGCAGTTCGTGGGTTCGAGCCCCGCGTCGGGCTCTGTGCTGACTGCCAGCTCAGAGCCTGGAGCCTGTTTCAGCCTGTGACTCCCTCTCTCTCTGACCCTCCCCTGCTCACGCTGTCTCTCTCTCTCTCTCCTAAAAATAAATAAAAAACATTTAAAAAATAATTTAAAAAAGAAAATAAATAAAATTGATGGGACATTTCTAAATAGATGGGAAAAGATCTATCAGGGAAATGCATACCAAAGCTTGCAAGGCAAGGCAACACACACACACACACACACACACACACACACACACACACACAGAGTCAGACAGTCAGACTGAGGAATTAATGAGTTAGCACCCTCCCCAAAATAGAATCAACGAACAGAACCAAGAATATATTTGAAAATGCAAATAAGTAGGTAGACCTTTGGCAAATCCAGTCAGGGGCACAGGAGAGAGAATTCATACAAATACGTAACATCAGGCATGAGAAAAATACAACTTTAGGAAGAGAGACTAAAACAAATTCAATGTAAAATTAGTGGGAAGAATTTTAAATATCCCAATGAAAGGGACTGTATTCTAAGAAAATATGAATGACCCAAATTGACTTGAATCATCAAAGAAAACATTGCCTAAGGACAGTCCAGTCTCCAGAGTTCAAGAGACGACAGATTCACGTGTAAGGTTCCTCAGCTCTTTATGGAAGAGACACTTTTCTCTATTCAAACTGCTCTTGAGCTTGGGAAGAAATAGAAGGGTCCACTTTTTTTTTGATACTGACATAACAATGATACAAAAAGAGTGTAAAAATAGAAAGCCGTAGCCCATAAAGGTACCAGAATTCTAGGAAAAGCATTAGCAAATCCTCTCCAGCGGTGACTAAAGGGATGCATGGTGACTTCTGAGCATTCAATCTGGAAGCACACGAATGAGTCATTAGGAAACCATAGTAGGGATGCTAAAGCCCACGTGATGACCTGGATTCTAGCTCCAAAGGCAGCTGATAAAAACCTCATATCTGTTATGGCTTAAAAAAAAAAACAAACTTGTCGTTAAACTAAGCAAAGAAATGGACCCTTCCTTTACACGATGTAGAAAAGTCAGATGTAAATATTTGATGGAGGGGCGCAAGAACCGTGAGATCAAAGTCGGACTCTTAACCGACTGAACCACCCAAGCGCCCCGATCACTTCTTGATTCTTAAAGCAGTCTATAGTGTGGCTTCCGCGTGGTTGTGTCTGATTGAGCATTAAAAATACAATCCACCTTATGCCTTCACTCTGACGATTTCTTTCAGTGAAGCACAACTGGGAGACCATGACGGAAGCGATTCAGAACCACATCGGCTCTCTCAACTGGGGCCACCGGCTGTCCTTGAGGGAGAAGTCTGTGGTCTATGTCAATGCCTATGGAGAATTTGTCGAGCATCATAAAATAAAGGTACCGTGTGTCCATTGCTTTTCGTCACTGTTGCTGGCACCTGCCTTGATCTGACAGCTCCATGTGTCTGCACACACGGCCTCGCGTGCACTCCTTCCCCAGTGTCGATTCCACACGCCCTGCTAAGCTGAAGTAATTGCCTTTTAACAGAGCCCTTAAATTTGAGGTTATTATTTGCCTTTTGAATCTATTACTATCTTAAAAGCAAATGTTTAAATAGTTGGAAGTTTCAAAGACTAAAACTAAAAATTTTAGCAATGTAATTCTTTTTTAAAATGAAAGCTTAGGGGGCGCCTGGGTGGCTCAGTTAGGCATCCAACCGCGGCTCAGGTCATGATCTCTTGGTTCGTGGGTTCGAGCCCCGCGTCGGGCTCTGTGCTGACAGCTCAGAGCCTGGAGCCTGTCTTCTGATTCTGTGTCCCTCTCTCACTCGCACTCTGTCTCTCTCTGTCTCTCAAGAATAAATAAAACATTTAAAGAAATTAAAAAATTGGGGCGCCTGGGTGGCTTAGTCGGTTAAGCGTCCGACTTTCGCTTAGGTCATGATCTCGCGGTTCGTGGGTTCGAGCCCCGCGTCGGGCTCTGTGCTGACTGCCAGCTCAGAGCCTGGAGCCTGTTTCAGTCTGTGACTCTCTCTCTGACCCTCCCCTGCTCACGCTGTCTGTCTCTCTCTCTCCTAGAAATAAAATAAAACATTAAAAAAAAATAAAAAAAAATAAAGAAATTAAAAAATTAAATGACATGAAACCTTAGGGGGATGGGCAGAATGGAATGAGTAAGTCACAGGGCTAAAAGTAGAGCCTGGAGAAGAGAGGCAGTGGCATTGTTATGTCACACGACGGATGGCAGCGACGCCGGGGAGCCCAGCGCAGGCATGGATGTGCGGGGTCACCGGGTCATAGGCCTGAATGTGGTATTGTGTGTCGGTGGTACTCCAAAAATATAATAATTAGAAAAGATTAAATGAAACCTTAACTAGGACTCCAATATGTTATTACTAAAAGCATTAACGAGGGGCGCCTGGGTGGCTTAGTTGGTTAAGCGTCCAACTTTCGCTTAGGTCATGATCTCGCGGTTTGTGGGTTCGAGCCCCGCGTCGGGCTCTGTGCTGACTGCCAGCTCAGAGCCTGGAGCCTGTTTCAGTCTGTGACTCCCTCTCTCTCTGACCCTCCCCTGCTCACGCTGTCTCTCTCTCTCTCTCTCTCCTAGAAATAAATAAAAATGTTAAAAAAAAATAAAAATAAAAATAAAAGCATTAACGAAAGTAGTATGAACGTGAGCATGTCTTACAAACTTCGTCACATTTACGTATCGTAAGATCAGTACATCAGGAAAATGAGATCATTGTGATGAACACAAAAATCTCACATTGGCGTTATAACGACCATCGCGTACAACCTCAGCGCCTGGTTTAATTTTGAGCTCTGCTTTCACAGCCCAGCGTGCAGGGTTGTTGGTGGGATTGGAGGCTATTTAGTAGTCACTCGTTACCTCTGGAAAGGTACGAGGCGGCCCACTGTGAGCTGGCCCTTGTGAAACCGCACGCCAGCCAGTTTGAATTCCATCAGTCACACGAAACATGACAGGAATACAGGCCAGGTAGTTTTATTTCCCAGATCGTGACCTGCCCAGCACATTTGGTTGAATAGAAGCCTGTCGTTCACAGCCGTGGCTGCCTCTTGCTCCCACATTTTCTGATAATCGGTGTCTCCTCAGTTAGTTTCTGGTTTCTCCCCCTCCACTCCGACAGCCTGTGTTTGTCTGCCTCGTTCCAGATCCTCTGAGAAGGTGCATGTCTCCAGGCTGCCCTCCTTCCACACCACAGTTTAAACCACCTTCTTGTTTATTTTATTTAAAAAAATTTGTTTAATGTTTTATTTATTTCTGAGAGAGTGTGTGTGCAAGAGAGAGAGAGACAGCATGAGCAGAGGAGGGTCAGAGAGAGAGGGAGGTACAGAATCTGAAACAGGCTCCAGGCTCTGAGCTGTCAGCACAGAGCCCGACGCGGGGCTCGAACCCACGAACCGTGAGATCGTGACCTGAGCTGAAGTCAGATGCTTAACCGACTGAGCCACCCAGGCGCCCCTAAACCACGTTGTTTAAGCACCTTCATTGGTTTTTTAATTTTTTTGATGAAGATGTATTTATGAACTACTCATAGAATTGAAAATCGGGAAACAGTGAATAACCTTTCCTGGTTCCCCATAGCTGAAATCTTTAAAATTTTTAAAACTTATTCATTTTTGAGAGACCGAGCGGGAACAGGGGAGGGGCAGAGAGAGGGAGATACAGAATCCAAAGCAGGCTCCAGGCTCTGAGCTGGAGTGGGGTTCGAACCCACAAACCGCGAGATCACGACCTGAGATGAAGCCGGGCACTCAACCAAGTGAGCCCCCCAGACGCCCCATAGCTGGAATCTTTACAATGGCTTGTTGAGGCGTTCACGCTCGGCACTAACGTGTTTTCCTTCTCCGTGACCTGTACCCTCCTTTCCTGCCACGTTCAGGCCACCTGCTGCTCCCCAGATACCAGCCGCTTTCAGGTCTGTGTGCTTTCTATACGCCCTGTTCTCTCTGTGGGGTTCCGTTCTTCCCAGATCATTGCACTGTCTTGTCTGCACTTGAAATATCACCCACCTTCAAAGCCATCCTTGGCTGGCTTTCCAGTCCCCCTGCGCCGGGCTCTCCTGGTTACAATTCTATAGAGACTTGTCTTTCCCATGTCGCGCTCCTCGCCCTGCGTTACTGCGTGTGCACGTGCGTGCCTGTCGGGTGGGAAGGGCTGTGAGGGTTGTCGCTAGTTGTCAGGGTGTCTCGTACCCTACGGTGATGCCAGAAGAAGTGAGCTTTACTTTCCCTTCTTCCAGGCAACCAACAGAAAAGGACAGGAAACTTGCTACACCGCCGCAAAGTTTGTCATAGCAACGGGCAAAAGGCCACGGTATTTGGGGATCCCAGGAGATAAAGAGTACTGTATTACTAGGTAAGACCAAATAGACTCTTGTAACCGCAAGTTGCGTTCTGGTTATGTTTCCAGTTTATGTAGTCTCTGATATCGTTTCGCAGATTTGCATTGACAACACCTGAAAAGTATAACACAAACAGTGGTTAACGTAACAAAGCCAAGAGAAGACAAGGCTAGGTAAATAATAAGGTCAAATTGATGCACAAATACCTGCTGTATGATTCTAGCTAATTGCTCAGTGAGGTCTGGGAATTTCGCGGGGACCGAAGCAAAGAAGTAAATGCACGTAGCTTTAGGGTTTCGTGTCTATGTGCCGACGACCCAGGTGATCAGGAGAAACGTGGCCGTCCTCAATGCCAAGATGGCGCAATAGTTTTCCCGGGATGGCTGTAAAGAGGACATTGTAAAACATACCACAGTGACTTTCAAACTTTTTTGGCCAGATGCACATTAAGAAGTGCATTTTTCATTGTACCGGTGTTCAGATTCACACACACACACACACACACACGCTCAAACCAAACAATATTTCTTATCACGTATAATGTTGTCTAATGGTTTCTATCCTATTTCATTTTTAAAATACCTTCACTTGTGATCCACCATTTTGGTTTTGAAAGATCTACCATGGACACCATCACAAACTCCAGAAGGCTGATTCCATTAATGTGTCTTCCTTCAAGCGCCACGTTGCAGTGCAGCCGACAGAAGACCCCTGTGCATCGAAACCTAAATAATTCATTTCATTTTTATTGCCTGGGCGTCCCTTTTGTTGTTTTTATTTTTCAGTGATGACCTTTTTTCTCTGCCTTACTGTCCTGGCAAAACATTAGTGGTGGGCGCATCTTATGTTGCTCTGGAATGCGCGGGATTTCTTTCCGGACTCGGCTTAGATGTCACGGTTATGGTGCGCTCAATCCTTCTTCGCGGCTTTGACCAGGAAATGGCAGAGAGAGTGGGTTCCTACATGGAGCAACATGGCGTCAAGTTCTTAAGAAAATTTATACCTGTGATGGTGAGTCTGCAAGGCGTTTGGAAATTCCTTTTGTTTTTAGTTTTTTACTCTCTCTCTAGTTTTTTTTTTTTATTCTACCTGCCTTTAATCCGTTTCTTTCATGAAATAAATTAGTCGGCACTGAGTAAGACACCTTCAAGATAGTGCTCCCACCTTCTGGTCTACAAAACTGACCCCCACGTGTCCCCTCGACCTCGCCTCCGTGCGCGAAGGTGTCCTTGTTGCCCTCAGGTCCTGGTCTATATTGCCACCTTCTCTGTCTTTCCCAGGGGTGCCCCGTCTTCAGTTAGCCGTCCTCACCCCTCCCCGTTTCCCACCAGTGTCTCTCCTCTTTCAACAAATGAGCCCTCCCTTCCCGCCTCTGCCCTTCTGACTGAGTCCCCATTTGTCTTTATCCATGTGTGAGGAAACTTCTGGTTTCTTGCCTCCATTTCCCACTTCAGCCTTCCATGCTTGCTACTCCTGTGAAATTGCGTGGCGGGGTCGGTGACGAACTCCATGCTGTCAAAGCCAAGGTCACATCTCTGTCCTTCATGTAATAACCGGGCAGCGTTTGTGAAATTGACATGCCTTCCATTTTGAAACCTTCTCCTTTCTTGACCTTCCTGGTCCCGCAGCCCGGGTTCTGCATCCCCTCAACCTGTAGATGTCAGAGCACCTGTGCTCCCTCTGCTCCTCTCTGCACGTTTTACCTGGGCGGTCTTCCTCAGGTCCGTACTGTATTACCTCAATGCTACTGGCTCTCAGATTTATCTGTCCAGCTCAGACAGCTCTCCTGAACCCCACGCCCGTTTATACATTTGGTTGTGGGATATCTCCACTTGAATTCCTCATAAGCATTTCAACTTTAGTAAGACAAAAATGAAAACTTCTTCCAGCTCATCTTTCTGGCCTATCTCGGCACTCAGTAAGTGGTACTGGAGGCCATGCGATTTGTTAAACCCGGAGCTAGAAAGCACCCCTCACTCCTTTTATATTACCACCAACGAATCCATTAATTGAGTCCGACCTCCGAATTGTATTGTGTGACAGTCCTCTTTTGCTCTATCCTTACTTAGTCCACAAACCTAAATACATACACATGCACACGCACACGCACACACACGCACACACATGTGCATGCGCCCTGTGACCCATTTATTTTCTGTCAGGTTTAGACAGAATGATTACATTGTTTATCCTTACCAGGTTCAGCAGTTGGAGAAAGGGTCACCTGGAAAGCTGAAAGTAGTGGCTAAGTCCACCGAAGGGCCAGAAACTATTGAAGGAGAATATAATACAGTAAGTTTTTATTTTATAAGCGGTACGTGGTGGAACATGCTCATAAATGAGCACAGATGAAGTTTATGGGAAAATTCTACCAGTTTCACTTTTTTTTCTTTTGACCCTAAGACTGTAATAAAGATAGCAGGTAGTTGAGCTGTTGCTATTTGGTAGTTTTCATTGTACGTGACAAATGTTGTAAGAAAATATACGTGTAGGTATAATTATGCCAAGAACAAAATCTGGAAGCAGATATACCTGGCAGTTATAAGTACTTAGCTCTGGGGCATTAGATATCGTCTATATTTGGGCATTTGAATATTTTCAATAAAAATTGAATGTATCTTACAGTCAGAAACAGCAATAAAGATCTTTTTGCTTCTTAATTTTTTTTAAACATTTATTTATTTTTGAGAGAGAGAGCGGAAGTGGGGGAGGGGCAGAGAGAGAGGGAGACATAGAATCCAAAGCAGGCTCCAGGCTCTGAGCTGTCAGCACAGAGCCCGACGCGGGGCTCAAACCCATGAACCGTGAGATCATGACCTGAGCCGAAGTCGGTTGCTTCACCGACTGAGCCACCCAGGAGCACCAAGATCTTTTTATTTTCAAAAAGAAACAATATAAAATCTACAGTGTGACTAGTCCACGGGCTATATTGGGTGGCAATCGTTCTAATTTAAGTTGCTGATATTTGGATGTCAACATGTCTTTCGTATACTATAGCCTAGAGTTTTAACATAATGATACATTTATGTTTTATCTGCTGATGTATTCATAATTATTTTTTGCTAAAAATGTAAACAATATAGGAGAATCAACAAAGTCAAAAAAATAAGTAGGAAAACAAATCGACCTCAGTTAAGATTTTTATTAAGGTTGCATTAGATATAAAATCGATTGGTAATTTTTTTTTGCAATATTCAATCCTCTGACCCATGAATATATCTGTTCTTTTTTTTTAAATTAAAATTGTTTTTTAATGTTTATTTTTGAGAGAGAGAGAGCGCAAGCAGGGGAGGGGCACAGAGAGAGGAAGACACAGAATTCGAAGCAGGCTCCAGGCTCCGAGCTGTCAGCACAGAGCCTGACGCGGGGCTCGAACCCATGAACCTCGAGATCATGACCTGAGCCGAAGTCAGACACTTAACTGACTGAGCCACCCAGGCGCCTCTGTATCTGCTCTTTTCCTTTTTATTTCCTTTTTTTTTTGCATACCTGCACTGGCTAGCACCTCCACGAAAGGACAAGTGACATTCTTGTTGTCAATATTGAAAGTTTTCAGTGTTTCATCATTAAAGAGTAATGTTTTCTGCAGGATTTTATTAGATGTTATTAATTAAGTGAAAGAATTTTTCTCATTTCTCTTTGCCAAGGGTTTGGTTATTTCTTTTTTGTTTTTTAAAAATCCTGAGTGGATGTTTGGCTGTACCAGTGTTTCTTTTGTAGCTGTTGATCAAAAGATTTTTTTTCTTTAATCTGTTACTGTGTTGAATTACATCAGTTTTCTAACATTCAGTCAACTCTAATCCTGGTATAAACCCAACTTGGTAATGGTTCTTTTAATATATTGTTGGATTTGGTTATTTAGGATTTTTGCATTTATCTTCATGAATCATATTGGCTCATAATTTTCCTTTCATATATTGAACTTTTCAGATTTGGGTATCAAGGTTGTTCTGGCTTATGAAAGAAGTTTAGAGTTTATTATCTCTTTCTCTATTCTCTGGAAGCATGTTTGTAATATCAGAATTGATTCTTCGTCTGATAGAATTCACTGATGTAACCATCTGAGCCTAGAATTTTCTTTAAAATGTTTAATGTTTATTTATTTTTGAGAAAGAGAGACAGAGTGTGAGCGGGGGAAGGGCAGGAAGAGAGGGAGACACAGAACCTGAAGCAGCTCCAGGCTCTGAGCTGTCAGCACAGAGCCCGACGCAGGGCTCAAACCCATGAAGCGTGAGATCATGACCTGAGCCCAAGTCAGCCTCTCAACCGATTGAGCCACCCAGATGCCCCTCAAAGAGGTTTTAACATTGATTGATTTTTGCATGTTGAACCAAATTTCTATTTAGGGGACAAACTCCACTTGGTCATGACCCATTATCCTTTTTATATATCGCCATATTTTATTTGCTACCTTTTTATTGGGATTCCGCGTCTATGTTCATGAGGAGTATTGGCTTGTAATTTTATTTTAATATCCTTGTTTGATTTCTGTGTCTGTTGTTTATGCTGGGCTCATAAAAAGGACTTAGGAAGTACTCCCTCTTCTTTTTTTCTGGAAGTTTGTGTATTTTAGTATTATTTTTTAATGAAGGTTTGGTAGACCTTACCAGTGAAGTCATTTGGGTCTTGAGTTAATTTATGGGAAGTTTACAAACGGTGGATCCGGTGTCTGTGGTGAGTGTCTGCTGGGGTCGCCATAAGAAAACATGGCAATGGAAATGGAGTTTCTTACAGCTCTGGAGGCTGGAGGTCAGATCAGGGTGTTCGCAGGTTTGGTTTCTTCTGAAGCCTCTCTCCGTGGCCTGCAGATGGTGCCTTCTCCCTGCGTCCTTCTGCGGTTGCCTCACAGCCTGTGCCTTCTGTCTCCTAATCACCAGCTTTTATAGGGGTACCAGTCATACCAGGTGAGGGCCCACCCTATCGGCCTCATTTTGCCTACATTTTAATTGCCCTGACTCCAAACATTACAGTCTGAGGCTCTGGAGGCTAAGGCTCTACCATGTGAATTTGTGGGGGAGGGACACAAGTTAGCACGTAACATAGAGTTACTTAGATGGAATCTATTTCATCTAAATGGATGAAATAGGTCTGGCACAGCGTGTTCCTAATATTGTTCTCCTTTTAACATCTGAAAGATCTCTAGTGTGTTCTAAGCCTCTGTCATTCCTGATGTTGACCACGCGTGGTTTTGATCTGGCTCTAAATACAGGTTTTGTTAGCAATCGGTCGTGACTCTTGTACGAGGAAAATGGGCTTGGATAAGATCGGTGTCAAAATCAACGAGAAGTGAGTACACGTGGGACCATTGCCCTGTTGCTGCACAAAAGCACAGTGTTTCTGCAGATCGACTCTTGGAAATTCTCATTTAGTTATTAAGATGCAAAATTTTAATGCTTTAAGTTTATTCCACAGTAAGTATTGTGCCAGCTCTTTATTAATATCAGTTTTTTTTCATTAATCAGTGATTATCGTGTGTCTTAAAGAACTGATATGTTACACCGTGATCTTGAAAGACAAGTTGTGGAAATGTGCTCATCCACTGTCTGATTTAGAGTGAACTTTCATGTCGTTGGTCAGGCAAGGAGAAAAATGTCAAAGCTCTAAGTGGGACTTGGGGGAAATCTGGAAATATCCTTGACATCCAGAAAATGACTGTGGTTTCACCAACCCAAAAGGTGTTTTTTTGGGGGGCTGCAGAAACCCCTATGATTTTAGCCCTTGGTGTTATAGACATTGATGACCTGAGGTGCATCACTTCTTGGAGGGGGGGGGTCTTTGCTCTATGTGTTTAGTCATTTTCTCTTGGAATAGTTAGTGTTAGTCATCAGCAGCACAGAGTGAGCCATAATGTATTTTGTTTCCTTTCCAAAACCTACCAGGAGTGGCAAAATACCAGTCAACGATGTGGAACAGACCAATGTGCCCTACGTTTACGCTGTGGGGGATATTCTGGAGGGTAAACTTGAACTCACACCTGTTGCCATACAGGCAGGCAGGCTGCTGTCTCGGAGACTTTTTGGGGGCCGTTTGGAAAAGGTGAGTTTCCTACTGTTGTTTTTGAGGTGATCTCGAAATCAAAATTGTGATTAAAAAAACAACAACACTTGTGTGCTTATTTTGCAAGTAAAGGTTTCCTCACAGATAAATTAGTATTTACTAATGATTTTCTACAAATATGGTTTGAGTGCCGTGTGCAAGATGTCATGCTAGGTGATGTATGCAGGATTGACAAGGTTCCAGAGCCAAAGGGCTTCCCGAGTCGGTGGGGGGTGGCGAGTAACGTAACAAGGGCAGTTAGTTGTAACTGATTGGACTGAAAAGGTGTCCCCCGTGGGTGGTCAGCCCCTGGCCCTGACTGCAGTGCCTACTGCTGTGTGAGCCTGGCCAGGTTGCCTCCGTTTCACCTCCGCCAAGTGCGAAGGAGATAATGGCTCCCGTCTCCGGCACCTTTCATTGTCTTCGATCAAAGATGTGGGACAGGCTTTGTAGGATGAGTAACTAAAACCTGAGGAAGCGCAGGGATTTTCTGGTAAGTAGATACTGCAGATGCGGGCACGGAACTCCGCGGGGCGCGGTTTGCTCTAGGACGGCGAGCAGCGTGTTCGACTGCTCCCACCCCGAGGCAGCCTGCCTCATGAGACGTTCTGGACACGTGCCAGTGTTGGCGGAGGAAGGGCACGGGTGGGGGTGGCAATGCTAAGTGTTGTGTCCCACACAAGGAGCTGTCCCTTCTAGAATACTTACAGCACTCCGGGGTGCCTGGGGGGGCTCAGTCGGTTAAGCGTCCGACTTCGGCTCAGGTCACGATCTCGCGGTTCGTGGGTTCAAGCCCAGCGTTGTGGGTTCTGAGCTGTCAGCACAGAGCCTGGAGCTGCTTTGGATCCTGTGTCTCCCTCTCTCTCTGCCACTCCTCTGCTCGCGCTCTGTTTTCTCTCTCAAAAATAAAGAAACGTTAAAAAAATGTATTAAAAAAAATCTCCGATGCCACAATAACAAATTGGAAAGGCCTTCTCTAGGCAGTGGGAACTGTTGAGAACTTTATTTCCTCCATCTTTTTGTTTAGAAAGATGTTAAACCGGGGCGCCTGGGTGGCTTAGTCGGTTAAGCGTCCGACTTTCGCTCAGGTCATGATCCCGCGGTTCGTGGGTTCGAGCCCCGCGTCGGGCTCTGTGCTGACTGCCAGCTCAAAGCCTGGAGCCCGTTTCAGTCTGTGACTCCCTCTCTCTCTGACCCTCCCCTGCTCACACTGTCTCTCTCTCTCTCTCTCCTGGAAATAAATAAAAAACATTAAAAAAAAAAGAAAGATGTTAAACCACAGGAAGGATAGTGACCATCACCCATATTGCCCTTTCATCCAGATTCCCCGGTTATTAATGCTTTGCCTTCTTGGCACTCACTCCTTTTCTGAATATGTGTGTGTATACACATGTACTTTTTTCCCCAGAGCTTTTTGAGGTAAGTGGCAGGCATCAATGACATCTTGCCCCTTATACTTCAACATGTGTTTTCTGAGAGAACAAGGATCTTTTCTTCCATTATCACAGTTCCATTATTCTAAGAAATTCAACAAAAACGCAATACTACTCAGATTTCCTCCATTCAGTGTGCACATGTGCACGGGTTTGCTTCCTGAGGTACATTCAGCTCTTGTGAGGCTTACATCTCTTTGAGTCTGACATGGTCCCCCTGCCTTGAATTATCTGCTTGTTTTATTTTTCGTGACTTTGATTTTTGATGAATGCAGGCTACTTTCCTTGTAGAATGTCTCGTATTCTGGGTTTCTCTGTTTTGCATGATTCAGTTCAGGTGAGGCGTTCTGAGCACACATGCTTCGTAAAGGATGCTGCGTTCTGCCTTTTTATCACACCAGGTGCCTCGTAAGGTGGTGACTGAAGACCTCCATGCATGGAGGCGTTGCTGGATGAGGGGGGTCTAGGACGCGGGTCTGCGGCCGTCATTGGGTGGGACATGGGATGCTGGACATACAAGGTTGAAGTGCCTTTAGCTTCGGGGTGTATGGAGGTAGAGTAGTTGCCCAGTGCTCTGAGAAGCCCATCAAGGTGGCTCGGAGGAGCAGAGTGGTTAGGGCACGAAGAAAGAGTGAGCCTGGAGCACCTGGGTGGCTCTGTCGGTTGAGCTTCTGACGTCGGCTCAGGTCACGATCTCACAGTTTGTGAGTTCGAGCCCCGCGTCAGATTCTGTTTCTCCCTTTCTCACTGCCCCTTGCATGCTCACACACACTCTCTCTCTCTCTCTGTCTCAAAAATAAATAAACATTAAAAAATTAAAAAGAGTGAGCCTAAAGGTATAGGACCGATAGGAAGCCTTCAGGAAAGGCCAGATGAAGTCAGCTTCAGTTGGAGGAGATGGTCTGAGATGTGGAGAAACTTTTGTTGCTGTTGTTTTAAAAAATTGTTTTAATATATATTTATTTTTGAGAGACAGGGAGACAGAGCACGAGCAGAAGAGGGGGCAGAGAGAGAGAGGGAGACACAGAATCCAAAACAGGCTCCAGGCTCCGAGCTGTCAGCACAGAGCCCGACGCGGGGCTTGAATTCACCAACCGTAGATCACGACCTGAGCCGAAGTTGGCCGCTTAACCGACTGAGCCACCGAGGCGCCCCGTGGGGAAACTGTTTCCGGTGGAAGGAAGGAACATGGAGGCATTTCCTGTTGTTTATTCTTAATTGTTAGGAAGCAGGAGACAAAAGGCATCCATTGAGAATAAGCCTTCCCTGTAAGTCGTGGGACCCGGGGTCAGTTGCTGGTCAGGACAGCTGACCTTGAACATCATGGGTTTGAACTGTGTGGGGCCACTTACAGTAGATTCTTCTCAGTAAACACAGGACGGTATGACAGATGTATTTTCTTCTCCTTATGATTTTCTTCATAACATTTTTTTCTCTAGCCTACTTTATTGTGGGAACGCAGTATAAGATACATACAACATAATAATGCGTGTTAATCGACCATTTGTGTTAATTGGTAAGGCTTCCAGTCAACAGTAGGCTATTAGTAGGTAACTTTTTGTGGGGGGAGGGTCAAAAGTTATGTATGGATTTTTGACTGCATGGGGTTCAGCACCCCAACCCCCACATTATTCAAGGTTCAACTGCAAACAAATTGATGGATATTTGAGGGCCTAAGAGAACTCAGAAAAGACGAAGGCGGTCCCTGTGGTTACGTGATTCCTTCATGTTGGAACAAAGAAAACCCTTGGTGTCAGCAGATCCATGATTTGCCGGTTAGCAAAGGGAAGCGGTCTTAGAGCATGTAGCGTAGAGATTCTAGGCCGACGTGTCTCGTCGGCCTCATTGGCGTAAGGATACTGGGTGGCGTTTTGGTCTGGTTTTGCTCGGGGTCACGAAAAGTAGACACTCCTTCATGTTACGCAGACTGAGGCGGTTTCTTACAAGGAGCCTGTAACTCTGGGTTGAAATGCGCGGCGCCTTTGAATAAGAAGCATTCCCGGCCCGGGCCGCCCTGCATGTGGAGCCAGAACTGGGTCCGGGGTCACGGCCGCTCTGGGGCCCCAGCACAGGTGGGGGCCTCACGGGGCGCTCTTCCCCCGGCCGAGCGTGGCAACGGCTCCACAGGTGCATTTCTTCCGGTCCCGCTGCCGCTGAGAGAGTCTTCCTTTGCCTCTAGCTCATCTTCCTGCAGAAGAAAGAACTGATTAACGTAGCTTATCTTTTTCTATGTAGGTTTCTGGCCAGCTTCTGCGTCAGCTTTCTTGTCAGCCTTGACCTAATCGCCAACAACCTGTTGGCAAGGTTGGGGGGGGACACGTAGTGCTGTGGGCAGGGTCGCCCCTTGAGGGGCTATGGATGGACAGGCCAGTGACCTCTGTCTCTGGTTGTCCCCTCCAGCCTTTCTGCCCCTGCCTTCTCTGCACCCAAAGGTTTTATGATGCTTCCACCAGTGTGTCCCAGTTCTCTCCAGGCATCCCAGAGACACTCTCTTCCAGGCAGGATGCCACCTGGGCTCGCACCTTCCCAGAGGCAGGCGCACAGAGCTGCCAGTAGATGTGCGTAGGGCTCCAGGTGGGGAGTGTCCCTGTGATGTCCACGCACGGCCTGCCTTAGTCTGGCAAGGGCTCTCTGGGGGCTCTGCCAGAGGCGCAGGGCCTGTGAGATCCTGGTCCCCATGTTTCAGCCCCCCCACCCCCACCCCGTACATGCACCATCTCCCCTCGATGGTCCAGGGCAGTCACGCCATCCCGCACTGTTGAAATACTTCTTCGCCCAGCCCCTCTGCGGCATCGTTGTGTGACCGGCCAAGGGAGGCCTCAGCTCCCAGCGAAAAGGCGTGATTCTCAGTCACCTGGTAGAGGTGTTCTGGCAGAGAAGGGTCTGGAATCCTAGGGAAGGCAAGAAGACATTTTAGAGCGCATCTGTCGAGGCACTTCGCCTCAAATGCCCTGTTTCAGAAACGGAAGTCAGGTTGGGGCTCCGGGAGAGCTGGCCCCACCCCACCCTTGAGGGTGACGTCACAGTCCCCAAAGCGGTGATATGGCCAAATCTGTCACATTGAACCGGGCTTCCTTATTCTCCTTCCATAGATGTATTTAAGGTCGATGTTTCCTGTGAAAAGTGTCCCCAACTAAGCAGACGTAACTCGTTTGTCTTTCAGTGCGATTACCTCAATGTTCCGACTACAGTGTTTACTCCCCTGGAGTATGGCTGCTGCGGGCTCTCTGAAGAGAAGGCTATCCAAGTGCATAAGAAAGAGCATCTCGAAGTAAGACGGCGTTTTACTGCTTTACCTTTTCAGAGCTTCTCTTTCAGGCGACAGACTTCGCTGTCGCTTTGTGTTTTGCGAGTTACTTGTAACGGTTATGTTGTAGGAAATCCTATTCCCATTTTAGTAAAATTAGGAATTCACTAATTTAAACTCTAGCTAATAATAATACGCCAGTTGGGGAAAGGGGGACATAGAGCGTACGCATTAGGACTTTCGGGTTACAAGTGACAAATGTCTATCTGAGGAAGCCCAAGTTACTGTGAGACTTTGTGGAATGTGAGAGGGTATCAAGGCCTCAGGAAGAGGCCTGAAAACTAGAAACTGCACCTCGCGCGTGCATGCGGTTTCATTCTTCCGCTTCTGCGTCCAGACTCTGTCTGCCCCCGGCATGCACATAGCAGCCGAAATAAGGCCTTTCTTCTACGAACAAGTTTATCCAATAGTTTTGGTCGTAGGAGGAATCAACTGACTCACTGTTTCTCAGTCTCAATCCTAAATGATGGGAGAGGACATCTGATTGGTGCAAATCGGGTCAGCTGTCCAGCCACGTCCATTACGCATGGCGGTAGCCGGGCTCGGGTCACGTGCACACGGCTCTGGGAGCCTAGGAGCCTGCACTGTTTATGGCCTGGGCGGGGGTGGGCTGTCAGATTCCCAAAAAGATGAACTCCACACACGTGTATTTCCCCCTCCCCATCACCCCTGCCCCAACCAAGCATCACAAGCTTCGAAAGAAATATTTTCTTACGTTGTGTTTTGATTGTAGGTTGAGTGGCCCTTTTCTGCACACTCTTCCAACATGGGAGGGATAGAGAGAAATAAGGAGAGCAGGAAGAGTATTCGTACTTGATGTTTTCTACCAAAGAGAATTGAGACCAAAGAGAATGAAATATCATTCCTCTCCCTTGAAGGCATCTCGATTACTGGGAAGGCCTTTAAGTCATAGCAGTAGTTAAATGGCCTGACGACTAACTGAAGCCCTTATATACATTTCCAGTAAACATGATTAAAGCTTTATAGTGTAGGGGCACCCGGGTGGCTCAGTCAGTTAAGTGTCTAACTCAGCTCAAGGCTTGTTCGCAGGGTCGTGAGTTCAGGCCTCACGTTGGACTCTGCACTGGGCGTGAAGATACTTAAAAATACATAGGTACTTTGTAATGTTACTTTAGATAGTTGTTTTCAATGAGAAACATATGTTTTAGAGGACATTATTGGATCGGCGTTTATAAGTAACTCCCTGTATATAACAAGTCATTTTTTTCTGCAGTGGTAAACTTTTACTTGAGTTTTAGAATTATGTCAACAGTTACGAGTTTAACACTTAGGTAAAAAAAACTTTTCATTAAAAAATTTTTTTAATGTTTTAAATTTATTTCTGAGAGGGAGAGAGACAATGTGAGGAGCAAAAGGTCAGAGAGAGAGGGAAACACAGAATCTGACGCAGGCTCCAGGCTCTGAGCTGTCAGCACAGAGCCCAATGTGGGGCTCGAACCCACAAACCATGAGATCATGACCTGAGCTAAAGTCGGATGCTTAACCGACTGAGCCACCTAGGTGCCTGGAGAGAAAAAAAAAAGAAACTTTTGAAATTAATGACAAATTAAGGTAGAAAGGCAGGCACCCGAGAGGAAGAATATAGAAGGCTGTACTCCAGACAGGAATACCTTTATAGGAAAAGAGTCTCCTATAGGATTACTTCAGGATCTATTTCCTAAGGTTCACTGCAGATCAACTCTCCTTTTCTTATTCGTTTGTTTACTTGCTTATTTATTTATTATTTTTAAAATGTGTTTATCAGAAATCTGATCTATTATTTTTTTTTAAGTTCCTATTACAAAGAGATTTGGGGATGCCTCTCAAAAGCACATATGTAATATTTTTCCAAAGCGAGGAAGTCGAGGTAGGAAGAAAATGAAGGTGGGGGGGCAGGATGGTGTTAGAAGAAAAACGAATCTGTTGGTTGCAGAATTCAAGCCATAAAGGCCCACAGACTTGCTTTAGAACTAACCTAAAGATCTACCTCTGCCTTTCCTACTACCTGACTAGAGGAGGGAGAATTGAGGGAGATTTTGTCAAGTTTTTATACAACGGGCATTGAGATATGGTGAACAGTGGCCTTAAAATATCTCCTTAGTAAATACAGTTTTGGGTTTTCTAGAGCTGGTCCTCATTAGATCCAGAAACGCAGGCCTGTGGCAGAATCCACGGCACAGTGTAAGAAACAAGTAATTCCTGAAGAGGCCAAAATATGGCCATGCTGACGTGGTGGCCTCTGGTGGCCTGACTTCGTACAAAATATTCAAGTGTCTAAAAGTAAGGTTTTAATCTGTTTTGATATGAATTCCTTTGAGAATCTAGTAAAGATCTTTGGTTCTCAGAGAAGACCCCCTCTATACGCCGAGAGCCATCCTTACGTCTCCCGTGTTGGTCGCCATCCAGAGTCACTTCCCTAGGAAGTGCGGTCAGCTTTCCGCCTGGGACAGGAGTCCGTCTTGTGTACCCAGTTCCTTCCGTCCCTGCCGTCTCCAGGCCAAGCCCCTCATCTCTGGTTCTCCCTGCGTTCCCNACAGAGCCCGACGCGGGGCTCGAACCCACGAACCGTGAGATCATGACCTGAGCGAAAGTCGGATGCTTAACCGACTAAGCCACCCAGGCGCCCCTGTCCTTTTATTTTTCTAAACATCAAATGTCCTTCATCAGATGAATGGTTAGACCGAAGGCAGTACGTCCATACCGGGGACACTACTCAGTAGTAGCTGGGTGAACAGCAGTGATGTCATGGAAAATGGCGAAGCAGGGGGCCTCCTGGCGACCCTCCCTTCACTGAGAAAACAACTGAACTGGCAGGAAGTGTTTGAAGTGGTTCTTCTGGGGCCCGGGAGCCTAGCTGAGAGCTTTCAGTGCCCAGGAGAGAGCCAGAGGGGGAGGCCAGGGAGCGGTGGTGGATTTCTGTGTTTTACAAATGGCAGACGTCCCACAGAGCCGTCCTGGTGGGCAGCTGCTGGGTTGGTGGCAACTGGTGCAGCTTGCAGGTACCAGAGTGGGCGGTTAGGGCCGTGTCCTCCAGATCGGGGCAGTGTTTGACTGGTGATCCCTGCTTCTGACGGCTGAGGGTTCGGCACCAGCCTCCCCAGGCTGAGGCGGCTTCCTTGCTGCCGTGGGACTTCAGGAGAGAATGCTCCCTTCTCCTGCCATTTTGGGAGTCAGACATCTAAGGACGTCTTTGCCAGGCTCTTGACCGTCCTCGGAGATGATGGATCTGAAACCACAACAGTGAACACACAGTGTGCAAAAGCAGTTTGGAAAAGTCATACACAGATAACTCTAGCCATCAGTGGGCAAAAAGCCCTAGCAATCTCTGAAGTGTGGAAATACATAATTTCCAGATACCCTGTTATAATACTCAGAATGTCCAGGCTTGAGGGGGAAAAAAACCCTGCATCTATTAATTTGCCATAACAAAGTACCACGGACTGGGGGTTTAAACCACAAGATTCTATTGTCTCACAGTTCTAGAGGCCAGAAGGCCCACATCAGGGTGTCGACAGGGGTGTTCCCGTTTGATTTCTGGGAGGGAGGATCTAGTCCATCCCTCTTTCCTGGTCTTTCTGGCAATCTTTGTCATTCCTTGGCTTGTAGATCCTACCTTATCTTTCCTTGGGATTCCCCATTTGTGTGTGTGATTATCTAAAATTTTCCTTTTCTATAAGGACACCGGTCACGGTGGATTATGGGAACCACCCTACTCCAGAATGACCTCATCTTAGCGAATTACACATACATTGACCCTGTTTGATCTCATACTAAGATCCTGTGGGCTAGGAGGACACAGTTTAACTAATAACCTACAAGGAACCAGAAAAGTATTACCCCTTCACAAGAAAAAAGACTTTGACAGAAACTATTCCAGAAGAAGCCCAGACCTTGGAATTATTAGTCAAAGACATTAAATCAGCGATTAGATCAACGTTAAACATATTCAGTGAGCTAAAGGAAACTGTGGACAAGTAACTAAAGGAAATCAGGAAAACAGTGTCTGAACAAAATATCATTCAAGAGATAGAAGTTATGTAAAAAGAACCGACAAGAAATCCTGGAGCTAAAAAGTACAATGACCGAATTGAAACACTCACTAGAAGGGCTCAGCAGCATATATGGAAGTATGCAGAAGAAAGCATCAATGAACTTGAAAATAAGAGAGTTGAAATTACGCGGTCTGCAGAAAGAGAGAAAAAGGAATGGAGAAACATGAAGAAGTCCCGAGAAACGACTGGGACGGCTTGAAGCACACCAGCATATGCATTAAAAGAGTCCCAGAAGGAGACGGGGGAGAATAAGAGGCAGAAGGAATATTCGAGGAAGTAACGGGAAAAACTGCCGGGATTTGATGAGATACATCAACCTACACACACAGGCAGGACAGCCGAGCAGGTCATCTCAGAGAACCATGCTGACACCCGTTACAATCAGATTGTTCAAACCCTACGAAAAAGAGCTAGTTTTAAAAGCAGCAAGAGGGATGCAACCCATTGTATGAAAGGATAATGGGATAAACGGCTGATTTTTCATTAGAAACGATGGAGGCCAGAAGACAATAGGGTGAGATAGTTCAAGTCCAGCAAGAAAACTATCATCCAAGACTTCTGTATCTGGCAAAGCTGTCTTTTAGAAACAAAGGATATATATTTTTTAATTTTATTTATTTATTTTGAGAGAGAGAGGTAGTGCGAGCAGGGGAGAGGCAGAGAGAGGGGGAGGCAGAGAATCCCTAGCAGACTCTACACTGACAGTGCGGGGCTCAAACTCACAAACCGTGGGATCGTGACCTGAGCCGAAATCAAGAGTCAGATGCTTAACTGATGGAGCCCCCCAGGAGCCCCCAGAAATGAAGGTATTAGGACATTTCCAGAAAAATAAAAACTGAGTGAATTTAATTTGTGGATTATTTACCTTGTTTATTTTTCATCTTACCTTGTTTAGTGTTTATTCTAAAAATAAGAGAAAAATAAACTTCTGTAGTCTTAAGCCATTGTTATTTTTACCAGTCATTGCAGGTGAATTGAATTCTAACGATGGGGCGTCTTAATTAATTTCCATTAGTATCTGTGGCTTCATGTAACAAGATTATACAATTTGACTTTAACCCTGTAACACATTTTAGTAGGTGACAACGCAGGTACCTCTCTTTCTTCTTTTTCAATATTTTCTTGGTTATTCTCATTTGTTATTCTTATGGTGGACTTTATGATAATGACGTAGATTTGCAGACAAAAAAATTCCCTTGGGATTTTTATTGAACTTGCATTAAATTTATGGGTGAATATAAAAGCACTGACATTTTTACAATATTGAATTTTATCATCCAGAAATACGGTATGTGTCTCTCAAATCTTTTTTTATATTCCTCAATATAGGCTTATAATCTTTCCTTATATCAGTTCAATATACTTTTTATATTTATTGTTGAATGTCCTTTTTATTGTTTATATTGTAAACAGAATTTACAGGAATGAAAGGATATCAGATAGTGGGGCGTCTGGGTGGCTTAGTCAGTTGGGCATCCAACTTCAGTTCAGGTCATGATCTCGCGGTTTGTGGGTTCGAGCCCCGCGTCGGGCTCTGTGCTGACGGCTCAGAGCCTGGAGCCTGCTTCAGATTCTCTCTCTCTCTCTCTCTCTCTCTCTCTCTCTCTCTCTCTCTCTCTCTGCCTCTCCCCTGCTAATGTTCTGTCTCTCTCTGCCTCTCAAAAATGAATAAACATTAAAAACATTTTTTAATTTAAAGGAAAATGTATTAAACATAATTTTAAATCCAAGTTAATGAGCATGCATTATATAAAATCTGTCCTGTGACAGTAAGAATATAAAAGAGGAAGGGATGGAGATATATAGAAGCAGAATGTTGCATGTTATTGAAACTAAGTAGGTATTATTCCAACAAGATTGTTATAAATTTCAGGTGTTAATTGTAATTCCCAAGGTAACTACTATGATAATAACTTTTTAAATATACCAAAAGGAAACAATAAGGCAATCAAAATGGCACACTACAGAAAATAAACTAAGTACAAAAAAGGCTGTAGTAGAGGAATTAAGGAGTGAAAAACATATAAGACATACAGAAAGCAGATGAACACAAAAATAAATTCTCCTTTATCAGTAGTCATGTAAAAAGTAAATGGGTGAAGGTGTGCTATTAAAAGACAGTTTGTCAGATTTGACTTAAAAAATGGGATCTAAGGGGCGCGCCTGGGTTGCTCAGTCGTTTAAGAGTCGGACTTTCGCTTAGGTCATGATCTCGCGGTTCGTGGGTTCGAGCCCCGCGTCAGGCTCTGTGCTGACAGCTCGGAGCCTGGAGCCTCCTTTGGATTCTGTGTCTCCCTCTCTCTCTGCCCCTCCCCTGCTCACGCTGTCTCTCTCTCCCTCAAAACTAAAACATTTTAAAAAATTAAAAAGCTTACAGTAGAGAAAGGACTTATTTATATTGATTTAAAAATTCAGTATAGCAGGGGCACCCGGCTGGCTCAGTTGGTTAAGCATCTGACTTCAGCCGAGGTCATGATCTCGCTGTTCCTGAGTTCGAGCCCCACATCAGGCTCTGTGCTGACAGCTCACTGGAGCCTGTTTCAGATTCTGCGTCTCCTTCTCTCTGCCCCTCCCCCATTCGTGCTCTGTCTCTCTCAAAAATAAATAAATATTTAAAAAATTTTTTATTTAATACAACAGGGCGCCTGGGTGCCTCAGTCAGTTAAGCGTCCAACTTCAGCTCAGGGCATGGTCTCATGGTTCATGAGTTTGAGCCCCACGTCGAGCTCTGTGCTGACAGCTCAGAGCCTGGATGGAGCCTGTGGGATATTGTGTCTCCCTCTCTCTCTGACCCTCCTGCACTCACACTCTCTCTCTCAAAAATAAACATTAAAACATTTTATAAAAAATTTAATACAGCTAAAACGTATAACAACTGTAAACATATACAGCCCAAAAATATATGAAACAAAATTGTCAGAAAGATAAAGAGAAATCGATACTTCTACAGTAATAGCTGGAGAGAGTTTTTTTTAAATGTTTTATTTATTTCTGAGAGAGAGAGTGTGAGCAGGGGAGGGTCAGAGAGAGAGGGAGTCACAGAATCTGAAGCAGCTCCAGGCTCTGAGCTGTCAGCACAGAGCCCGACACGGGGCTTGAACTCATGAACCATGAGATCATGGCCTGAGCCAAAGTCGGACCCTTACCGACTGAGCCCCTCAGGCGCCCCTGGAGAAGTGGGGCACTTGAATACTTACAAACCAATGAATGTTAGAACGCCGCACCCAAAAACAGCAGAATATACATTCTTCTCAAGTGCAAACGAAACATTTCGTTATAAAGCAGATGTTAGAGCAGAAGACGCGTCTTAGTACATTTTAAGATTAAAACCATACTGAACATCTCTTCTGATCACAGTAATGAAACCAGAAATCAGTAACAGAAGGGAAAGTTTGAAAAAAGGTCGACAGAAATGACAAACTTAGTAGATCGACTCGGGAAAAGGAAGACTGAAATATCTGAAATCATAAATGAAAGTGAGGATATTCCTTATTTTATAGAAATTATCCTTTTTTAATTATAGAAGAATAGTATGATCAATTTTATACCAGCAAATCAGAGACCTAGAGAAACTGATACATTATTAGACACACTTCATAAATAGCAAAACCTGAATCCTGCAGAAAGTGACTAGCAAGGTGACGGATCAATGGTGAATCAAAAAACCTCTCAGCAAACAAAATCCCAGAACCGGATCGCTTCACTGGTGAATTCTACCAAACATTTGAAGAAGAGTTAACACTGACAGTTTTCTAATTTTGCATGAGGCCAGCACTGCCTTTCTACCATGGTCATTTCTACTGCAAAAAAGGATCGATAAGGGGCGCCTGGGAGGCTCAGTCCGTTAAGTGTCCAACTCTTGGTTTCAGCTCAGGTCATGATTACACAGTTCATGAGTTTGAGTCCCTCATCAGGCTCTGTGCTGGCAGCCTGGAGCTTCCTTGGGATTCTCTCTCTCCTCTCTCTCTGCCCTTCCCCCACTCATGCTGCTTCTCTCTCTCTCTCTCTCTCTCTTTCTGTCTCAAGATAATTAAAAAAACATTAAAAAATTTTTAAAGTACAGATAAAATTCTTTATGAATATTAATGCAGAAATCCTCTAAATACTAGCAAACCAAATTAAACAGCATATTAAAAGGATTAGAGATCATAACTATTTCATTTCTTCTGCTTTTCCCGCATTTGGTGTGACCGTGAACCCTGTAGGCAGGCTGTCGATTCACGGAAGCAGAATCGAAGGCTGTATTTACCTTCTCAGGTGACCGGGCCCCTCTGCATTGCCCTAGAGAGTAGCACTCTATAACTGTTTGCAGATTCAGTTTAGTTAATTAGATTTTTCTGGACTAACAGCTGAGCCAAGAGAAAAAAAAAAAAAAGGTCAACACACTTGTGAAGCNCGCGAGATCATGACCTAAGCAAAAGGCGGACGCTTAACCGACTAAGCCACCCAGGCGCCCCTGAAATTTTTTTTTTAATTATTTTTAATTTACATCCCAGTGAGCATAGAGTGGAATAATGATTTCAGGAGTAGAATCCAGTGATTCTTCCCCTACGTAGAACACCCAGTGCTGATCTCAGCAAGTGCCCTCCTTAATGCCCCTCGTCCATTTAGCCCCTCCCCCACCCTCCACCCACCAGCAACCCTCGGTCTGTTCTCCATATTTATTTATTTATTTATTACATATTTTTATTTATTTCTAGGAGAGAGAGAGAGAGAGCGTGAGCAGGGGAGGGTCAGAGAGAGAGGGAGTCACAGACTGAAACAGGCTCCAGGCTCTGAGCTGGCAGTCAGCACAGAGCCCGACGCGGGGCTCGAACCCACGAACCGCGAGATCATGACCTAAGCGAAAGTCGGACGCTCAACCGACTAAGCCACCCAGGCGCCCCATTCTCCATATTTAAGAGCCTCTAATGTTTTGTTCCCCTCCCTTTCCGTTCATGTGTTTTGTATCTTAAATTCCACGTATGAGTGAAGCCATAGGATGTGTGTCTTTCTCTGACTCATTTCGCTTAGCGTCATACCCTCCACTTCCATCCCCGTTGCTGCAGAGCGAAGCTTGAACTTCCTGAAGCTGTGATAGAGGCTGCCGGCTTTACGCCACTGAAGAACGCATCAGGGAGTGGCTTTCACAGACGCTGACCTTGACCTCTGCCTCCCCTGCCTTGCAGGTGTACCACACCTTGTTCTGGCCTCTCGAGTGGACCGTGGCTGGCAGGGACAACAACACTTGCTACGCAAAGATAATTTGCAACAAATTCGACAATGTACGTAATCTGCGTGGAGGCTTAAAAGCCGTCATTTTAAGCTGTAGCTTTTAATCTAGGATTTTGGGGTTTGAATCATCTTTAAAAACGGCTTTCAGGGCAAGGCAGAAATCCCTCAAGTGGCTACGCAGTTGCTGTGTTTGTAGAGGTTGAGCAAGTGATACCTTCTGAAAAACAAAATCACTGCAAGTTGTCTCTTTCCAGAGCAGCGTAGAATCGGATGATCTATGAAGGTTTTGGTGATCAACGAATAAAATGTAGGAAGTGTGCGTTCATGTGCAGTGTGTAAACTGTGCGTCCGAAGCCTTTAGAAAGAGATGGTTGCATGAAGTGAGAACTAGTTGAATGTTAAAAAAAAATTTTAACGCTTATTTATTTTTGAGAGACAGAGCACGAGCAGGGGAGGAGCAGAGAGAGAGGGAGACACAGAATCCAAAGCAGCTGCAGGCTCCGAGCTGTCAGCACAGAGCCCGATGCGGGGCTCGAACCCACAAACCGGGATATTATGACCTAAACCGCAGTCAGTTGCTTAAGTGACTGAGCCACCCAGACGCCCCTGAAAACTAGTTAATTAACTGATTCCTAATGAAGGTTTTCATCAAAGGAGATCAGTGGGATGGAGAGGCGGTCGTTGGAGGCTGTGTGTTACTGAGATGATTTGGAATTGATAACGGACACGTTCATTACTGTAGGTGAAAGCAGTTTATTCACGACTTGCTTTGTAAGGAACGCTGTGTGTAGAAGTCTGTAGGACTTGGTCTCTCCCTTTTTAAGAATTTATAATCTTGGAGCAAAAACAAAATTAGATAAATACAGACCCAACAACTGATGTTTGTATAAAGTTCACAGAGTAACCACCATCGTCATGTTTAAGCGCAGCCTCTGTGCCCGTGTGGTTCTCAGCGTAACAGGACAGGTGTCTCACGGCCAGTTAGCATGTGCCCCGTTGTCTGGGAGGTGCAGGCAGCCAGAGCTCCGGAGCAGGTGTGCAGGGCAGTGACGGGGATACGGGCCAGAACTTTCCAGAAACGCCCCAGGGCTGTGACGCGTTCACAGCTGTGCCCCCCGGGGGTGGTGGTAGTGGTGCGCTGCTTGTTCTGACCTTGGACGTGAGCGACCTCAGCTTACTGTCCTGCCGGCTGCGGGGTGGGGGGCTGGGGGGGCTTCCCCGAGGGAGCGGGGGAGGCCGTCTGCACGCGCTACCTGAGTGGGATCGGGGCCGGGCTGGGAGAGCCCCTGCCGGAGCCAAGGCCAGCAGCCACGCTTTCTGACCTCGCGACCGAGGTGTCAACTGCTGGCCTGGGGCAGAATCTCGAGGCCTCTTGGCCCCTCTTTGGAACCTGCTCACCTGCCCTCACAGCTCGGCCCCTCCTGTCACTCCTTCCCAAACTGCTGTTTCCAGAGCGTCGCCCTACTGCTCACTGTGGCTCCTGGAGAACATCATGAGTGAGGTTCCCCCTCCCAGACCTGCCTTCACTTATAAGTGCTTCCTGTCCTGACAGACCCGCTCCTCGCGTGCCCCGCGCCCCCTCCCTCCACGCAGGCCTGGGCACTCCTTGATCTCTGCGTGGTTAACGTCAGGAGCGGGGCAGCCTGCCGCCGTTGCGTTATTCTAGCGTTGGACTTTAATTCAGATTTGTTATGCTGTTGTTTAGCACGATCTCAGCATAATTTGGAAATTTACATCATACTAATGAACTCCTTCATGCAGTGGGTAAATTGCTTGTTCTAGTAAATTTGAGTGCAAATTAACTCTGGATGTGCATTTACTGGCTCATTTAACAGATTCTTACAGCGGTTCAGTTTCACGATAATGTCCTCTGCTCAGTTCAGCTTTAGAGCGCTTTTTCTGGAGTGGGTGCCGTAAATGTTAACTGTGAACTTGCAGTAAATAGATTCCCGTTCAGGCCATTAACCTACTGGGTTTCTCTTCCTTGTGGTTGCGCATTAAAAGTATCGGGTGATAGGATTCCATGTTCTCGGACCGAATGCCGGTGAGGTCACCCAAGGATTTGCGGCTGCAATGAAATGCGGGCTCACCAAACAGCTACTCGATGACACCATTGGAATTCATCCCACGTGTGGTGAGGTACAGAAATAGGTTTGTGTGTTCACTGATTTCAGTTGGCGTCATTTGAAGAACCATCATAAAGCACAGTGTCAGAGAGATGTCGCGTCCGCTGCTGCTTTGAGTATTTTTTTTTTTTAATGTTTTATTTATTTCTAGGAGAGAGAGAGAGAGACAGCGTGAGCAGGGGAGGGTCAGAGAGAGAGGGAGGCACAGACTGAAACAGGCTCCAGGCTCTGAGCTGGCAGTCAGCACAGAGCCCGACGCGGGGCTCGAACCCACGAACCGCGAGATCATGACCTGAGCGAAAGTCGGACGCTTAACCGACTGAGCCACCCAGGCGCCCCTGCTTTGCGTATTTAACGTAGATGTGTACTGTTCCACACGTGTTTTCTTCAAGCAGTTCTGAAATGTCGGTGGCTACATATACATGGGTTTGGCTTTCTTCCTTTTGAACAGGTGTTCACCACGTTGGAAATCACCAAGTCGTCGGGACTAGACGTCACCCAGAAGGGCTGCTGAGGCTAGCCCCGCTGCCGTGCGGCCGACCTTGTCCCGTCCCGTTCCTGTTGAACGTGGGGATGCCCTCGCACACCGAGTCTGTGCTCGCACACTGCTCTCTTGCGCAGGGCCCGGCTCGGAGACGGGAAGGACAAGGAGACCGGACAGCAGCGGGCGCGTGCTCGGCGGCCTCGGCTGGCTGGGAGAGGCAGGTGGCCTGCCTGCTTGACGTCTCAGCTCGGAACCCGTTGACAGGTGAGCTGAGGCCGATGGTCTCCCGCGTCAGAGTCGAGCTTCCCCTCGAAGGACCTCGCCAGCGCGCAGCTGATCCGAGTTCAGTTTTCCGGCGGCTGGTGTTGTTACCCCCTTGCCTCGTTGTGTCTGTGCAAGTGTTTCTCGGTTACGAAGCCGACTGTCAAGCGGCGACCCTGCAGTTCGTGGGCCTGGAATGCGGCGTGGTGGCTGATGGGCGGCGTCCCCGAGAGGCCCGCCAGGCGCCGGCTGCGGCCCGTGCATCCCGGGACGTCGCCCGCGCTGCGCAGGTTTCAGTCTTCGGACGCTTTACCCACATCACCCCTGCCCCGTGCCTCACCCCGTCCTGGTTCCGGTGGCCACAGCCTTGGAGTCCTCTGTGTCAGCGCCGCCTGCCCGAGACCTGCTCTGTCTCTTCTGCACCTGATCTTAAGAGTGATATTAAAAAGTTTTCAATACTGTTCGATGGGAAGTCTCGCTAATTTGAAACTGTTGAGAAGGATTCAATCCTACCCGTTTAGTTATGGTCACACTCAGTAAATGAATTGGGGGCAGGAGATTCCACTTGAATCTGCACATCTGGCAGCATCTAAAAGGCCCTTGAAGTGGGGGCGCATCCAAGGTCCTTTTGGACAGTCTGTGGTTTTCTGGGGGAGTGCATCACGGAACGGTCCACCGCAGAGGATGCAGCCAGGGCTCTCTTGCACAGGACCTCAGCCATTCGCCCAGTGTCATAGGATTGGACAGTTCTGGGCATGTTTTAACCATTTAACCAACTGANAAAACATTTTAAAAAAAAAGAAAGAAAGAAAGAAAACATTAAAAAAAAATTTAAGGAGCCGCCTGGGTGGCTCAGTTGGTTAAGCGCCCGACTTCAGCCTAGGTCACGATCTCGTCAGTCCTGAGCTCGAGCCCCACATCAGGCTCTGTGCTGACAGCTCACAGCCTGGAGCTGCTTCAGATTCTGTCTCCCTCCCTCTCTGCCCCTCCCCCACTCATGCTGTCTCTCTCAAAAATAAATATTTTTTAAAATGTTTAAAGAAAAACTTTAAGCTGGGAAACAACATCTGTAGATGAGCATTTGGCTGCCCTCTCTGGAGGCAGGGAGTAGAGAGGGCTGGGGTGAGGTCGGGGACCCACTGAGCTGACGGAGGATCCAGTCGACGAGTTGGGTTTTTTTTGTTTTTGTTTTTGTTTTTTTTTAATTGGGGAGAGAAAGATACAAATTTAACTGCCCGAAAAGTAAGGTGGGGTGTAGCCGTTGCTGTAACTGAAGTAGGAATAGTGGTGAAAGGGGCGAAGATGCTAGTAATTTCCATTGGAAGTGGGGGTGGGGGGTTGAATGATCAGACTTTAATGAAGGCAGCTGTATTTGAATTGAACCCTGAGGGATGAATAGGATGTCAAAGATTTGCAGCGACCTGCAGTGGCTCTGGATGATGCTTTGGTGGGTGCAGCTAAAATTCTCGATAGACGGTCGTTACTGCATTGCTGAGCACCACGTACATACACACAGCCAAGGGTTGGCAGGACCCTGGGTGAAGTGAAACTAAGAAGCCTGGGAGTGGGTTCTGCCTTTCACTGAGCATAGAACCAAAACCTTAAAGCCCAGGTGAGGTTTCGAACAGGAAACATTGGGCAAAGCTGAGACCCCAAGGGGCTTATGCCCCCTGTGGGAGGGTGAGCATAAAACCGTGCTTCCCAGAAAGCAGCAGCAAGAGAACTTGGCTGTGTTCTTAGGAGAAAGGAAATAATTCACCTAAAGAATTTTAGCCACTGTCCAAGTAACAGACCGCTGGGAAGGCTGGTTTTCTTCCTTTTGCAAGAAGGAGATTGGACTTAGATGTAAACCTATCTGTAATTGGCCCCCCAGCCTTCATCTCTTTCCTCTAATCTCCTCTCCTGGGGGAAGATGGGTCGCACATAATGGTGACAGGAAGATAAAACTTGTATGCACCTAAAAACATGCAGGTGCATACAGATTTGTAAGGAAAAATCAACATCCTCTATCATAGTGGAGATATTAATATTCCTCAATAATTAGATCAAACACAAGAAAAGTCCGCAAAAATGTAGATTTGAATCATACAATTAACAAGCTCAGTTCAATGAATTTAGGAAGAAGATACATTCAACGTGAACACTTACTCATTTCACGCACACTTTGAATATTTATGAAATCTGCCCGTGCTAGCCTCAGCACATTTCAGAAGACTGGTGTCACAGAGGCACTGGACAAAAAGATTTCAGCTGTGGGACTAAACACTATGAACCTGGAGACCTTGAAATCCATACAGTATGGTGGTCAGTGGAGTATGGAGGTAGCGTGAGTTGAGTGAGGGGTCAGAGGGAGATGAAGCTGGAAGGAACTAGCTTAGAGCCAGACACCGGTCAACAAGAAATGAGGCGTTCCAGAAAAATCCTAGACTTTGAAGAACAATAGACTTGGGAATGCCTGGTCCTGACTCACGGTATATCACAGAATAAGTTGCTCAACTTAGATTATTCATTTATTAAGGGTGGACAATACTGCCGATTTCACAGACTTAAAACGGTTGAATGCTTATTACGTGCCTGATATTCTGCATATCCAGGTAGGATATCTTGGCTTCTGTGATGATGAATACGGGCCATGTTGAGAAAAATGCTTGTAGACACACAACAGTAGAGCCAGTAGATAGGCTGACGGGAGAAATGCTGACCAGTCAGTGCCTCGGCAGACTTCACCGCAATGGGCAGCCTCCACGCTGGCTCCCAGGTTGGACTCCCCACTGCAGGTAGTCACATCCTGTGTGGTCTCCTCCTCTGTTGTGCCAGAGTTGGTCTCTGACCAGTAGCCTCCGACACCATTGGTAGGAGGCATCTCTAAGATTAGGCCATACGAGGACTGCAGCTTAAGTTCTGGTCACTTGTGCACCCTCCTGGATTCCTTTCTCTGGGAGAAGGTAGCAGCCGTGTCGTGAAGAGAGGCCCAGATGACGAGGAACTGAAGTTTCCAGCCAGCAGCAAGGAACTAAGGTCTGCCAGCAGCGTCCACGTGAATGAGCTCGGAACTCATTCACTCGGAATTCGGAATACATCCCGGGCACACTTTGCCCTAGCTAGCAGCTTGTCGGCAATTTCATAAGATTTGGGGCCAGTGACTTTGGGCTACGCCCAGAGTCCTGGCCCTCAGAAACTGTGAGATAATAAATCATTGTTTTTCAGTCTAAGTTTTGGGGTGATTTGTTACAGCGATGGATACCTCATGTGTCCACCAGGGAAAATTAAAAGTACAAGTCTGATCAGATAACTAAAATGTTTGGGGGACTTTTCCCCTAGGGCAGACAAAATAAAACTCCTATAGATTGGGGGTCTCAACAAAAAGGGATTGGAGCTCAAAATTAGCCCTAAACTCCACTCATCACCATGGAGAAAGAAACCCCGAACAGGGAAGTTCAAGAGGGTTCGGTGAAGTGCCTTCTGAGTCGGTGGTCTTGGGCTGCGGTTGTGGTGGGTCCCAGCTAACCTTCCGGAACATCCATGATTGTCAAAGCTCACATTTAAAAAACCTGGAGTTGTGGCGCCTGGGTGGCTCAGTCGGTTAAGCGTCCAGCTTCAGCTCAGGTCATGATCTCACGGTTCGTGGGTTCAAGTCCCGCATCGGGCTCTGTGCTGACAGCTTCAGATTCTGTGTCTCCCTCTCTTTCTGACCCTGCCCTGCTTATGCTGTCTCTGTCTCTCAGAAATAAATAAAAAACATTTTAAAAAATCATCTTTAAAAAAAAAAAAAACCTGGAGAAGGGCACCTGGGGGGCTCAGTTGGTTCAGCTTCTGACTTCAGCTCAGGTCATGATCTCACAGTTTGTGGGTTCGAGCCCCGCGTCGGGCTCTGTGCTGACAGCTCAGATCCTGGAGCTACTTCAGATTCTGTGTCTCCCTCCTTCTCTCTCTTTTCCCTCTCCCAGCTTGCACTCTCTCAAAAATAAACATTTTTTTAAAAAATTAAAAAACCTGTAGAAACCTGTTTATCATATAGAGCTGAGTTCATTAAACTTAGCAAGCGAGAGCGCTGCCTTCACAGAGTCTCGATGTCATCTCAAATGGGAGCTAGGGATTTGGGAGGTCAGGGTTAGCTCAGGCATAATCTTACACAGCAGAGGTTGGTAAGTGGCTCTGGGCAGCAGTTGGCCAGAATTTGTAATTGAGGCCAGCTGCTTGAATGGTGTCAGTGCTCTTCTCTTTAGAAATTGGGGCATATGAGGGGCGCCTGGGTGGCTCAGTCGGTTAAGCGTACGACTTCGGCTCAAGTCATGATCTCACGGTTCATGGGTTTGAGCCCCGCGTCGGGCTCTGTGCTGACAGCTTGGAGCCTGGAGTCTGTTTCAGAGTCTGTGTCTCCCTCTCTCTCTGCCTCTTCCTTGCTCATGCTCTGTCTCTCTCTGTCTCTCAATAATAAATAAACATTAAAAAAAAAAAGAATTTGGGGTGTATGAGGCCATATTGTGCTCCGGTTCCTGTAGTCTTCTCTTGAAACATAGAGCTCTGTGTGACCTCGTGTTACGACAGTTCAAGCTTAGATAGCTTGTATGATGTGGTTTAGACCCCTGTCTGGTTTTGAGTAGTAGTACAGGCTTTCAGTTACTGGTCTATTTCCCAGTGAAGAACCAGTCAGTGATTCGAAGCAGGGTGACAGAGACCTGTTAGGAAGTTAGTGCAAGAGGTCACCAAATATTTATGCAGACTTCTGCTTCCACCCATGCTGGAATACCATGGACTGGATGTCTTATCTCCCCATCGCCTCTCTGGGGGAACATGCAGTGACTACAATCAGCCTTGGAACAACAGTGCAGGACTAGGATCCTCCAGAGAAGGGAAACATGAGGTGGTCCCTCCAGTCACCCCACATCTCTGCAGGTAAGTCCTCTTCAGACTACAGATACAAGGGAGAACTCAAACAGCCTGCTGTCCTGCTAACTTGAGCTGGAGGCTGGAGTTCAGGGAGGTTGAGGCAGCTGGAAGTTGTGGGTTGGAGGCTATGCAGACAAGAGCTCCAGAAATCTGCAGCAGGATCCCCTCGGGTCTTTTCTGAACACCAAGCTACACATCCTCAGAGTAAAATTTCAGAAAGTAAGGCAAAAAATTAATGAGTTGTACGTTTGGCACAGGTCTCAGAAGGTGAGGGAAAATTCTAACTGAAAACAGAAGAGAGTCTTCAGTAATACCCCAGGCATTAAGAGGAGACCCCCTTATGGGATCCTGCCTTAGTAGTAGATTGAACTATCCGAGGAGGGAAATCTACTGTAGACCTACCCTAACAGTGCATAGAAATAGGCCTTAATGGGATCAAAATGTTCTGGAAGTCACTGCCTATAAAAGAAAGCACAGCACTCTTTATAACAACAGAATAACAATGATAATATCCAACAGCCAGTCAAAAATTACTAGACATGCCAAGAAGCAGGAAAGTATGACCCATAAAAAGAAAAATCTGTGATTGGAAATAGACCCAGAAATTGCTACCTGATTGAACGAACACTCAAGCACATTAAAACCATGCACAAAGGGGTGCCTAGGTGACTCAGTCGGCTAAGCGTTCGACTCTTGGTTTCTCAGGTCATGATCTCATAGTTCCTGGGTTTGAGCCCCACGTCAAGTTCTGCGCTGACAGTGCGGAACCTTCTTGGGATTCTCTTCCCCTCTCTCTGCCTCCCACCCTGCTCGTGCTCACTCTGTCTATCTCAAAATAAATAAGCTTTTAAAGGATGCACAATATTTATTTTTAAATAGTTTATTGTCAAGTTGGCTTCCATATAACACCCCGTGCTCATCCCTACAAATGCCCTCAATATTTAAAGGAAAACATGAACATAATGAAATAAATGAAAGACATTTATTTAATAGAACCAAAATAGCTTGTAGAGATGAAAAACACAATACGTGTTTCAGGGGCTCCCATGACCATTAGCTAATCTGGTGATGTGCTGGAGGGACTCACATGACTCAGCATAAAGTTACGCTCATGTCTGTGATTCATTACAATAAAAGATATACAGTGCAAGAACAGAAAACAAAAAGTAGGCAAATGTTAGAGGTCACATGTAGGCTTCCAAGTCTTTTGTCTCTGTGACAGATGTACTTTTCCCTCCAATGGTGAATTCCAGAGGTATTCCCACAATATATCTCCACCCAGGGAAGCCCACTCAAATCTTGGAATTCAGAGCTCTCTCTCTCTTTCAATCTTTATTTATTTTTGAGAGAGAGAGAGAGAGAGAGAGAGCAGGGGAGGGGCAGAGAGAGAGGGAGGCACAGGATCCGAAGCAGCTCCAGGCTCCGAGCTGTCAGCACAGAGCCTGATGCAGGGCTTGAACTCACAAAACACGAGTTCATGACCTGAGCCAAAGTTGGACAATTAGCCAACTGAGCCACCCAGGTGCCCCTGGAATTCAGAGTTCTTAAAGGGGACTAGTCTCATAGCTATGTGAGCAGCCACGGTGCAGACCCCAAATCAGGCGTCAATTGCATATAGTAAATCTTCATGTTTACTTTAAACACATCTAGCCTGGTTCATCTTGAGTCACTGCTTCAGGCATCTATCATAACATCGTTCAGGAATTTAGTTTTCAGGGGTTGGCCAGAGATCACTGCCCTGGCTACAGAGATAAATAAAAAGTATTTAAAATAAACCCTCTGCATTAACCATTTCCTCACAATACCAGAACAGAATATTTCATTGGATACGATCAACAGCAGATTAGATTCCATAGAAGAAAAAATTAATGACTTAAAGACATAACAATAGAAACTATCCAAACTGAAGGACAGAAAAAAGACTGGAAAATAATCAAAGAAGACTCTGTGAACTCTAGAACAATATCAAGCGGTTTAACATATATAATTAGAGCCCCAGAAAGGGAAAGGAAGCAAAGGACAGAACAATATTTGGAGAGGAACTTTATGAACTTGATGAAAACTGTAAGCCCACCGATGCAAGTCTCATAAACTCAAAACCTTACACTAAAGGCCTTTTTACCTCAATTCTTTCTACCTAGTACATCACTCCTGGCTTTCAACAACAATGAAATTACAAGGCGTACTAAAAGACAGCAAAGTTTGAAGAGACAGTCTTCTATGGGAGAGATGGTGTTATTATTACACCAGGACTTTAGGAACAGCTTTGGTGAATATCCTAGGGGCTGTCCTGGAAAAGTGGACACCATGCAAGAACAGATGAATAATATAAGCAGAGAGATGGAAATGCTAAGAATCAGAAAGAAATGCTAGAAATCAAAAACACTAACTGAAATGAGGAATACCTTTGATGGGATATCAGGAGACCGGACGTGGCCAAAGGGACAATCAGTGAGCTTGAAGATATGTTGATAGAAACATCCCAAACTGAAACCCAAAGAGAAAAAAGAGAATGAGAATGCATGCGTGCGTGCGCGCGCGCGCACACACACACACACACACACACACCCCCCATCCAAGAATGGTGGGACAGTGTCTAAAGATGTAATGTGTAATTTAAACACTAGAAAGAAAAGAAAGTGACGATGGCCCAGAAGAAACATTCGATGTAGTAATGGCAGAGAACTTCCCAAAGTCAGTGACAGACACCAGACCACAGCTCTAGGAAGCCCAAGGAATACCAAGGAAGATAAGCATCCCCAAAACATAGCTGAGAAGATAATATTCAAAGTGTAGGAAATGAAAGAGAACATTTGGAAATAAGTTGGGGCTGGGGAGACCTACTTATAGAGAAACAAATATAAGAATTATAGCAGCCTTTTTGGTCGGAAACCATAAAAGCAAGAAGAACGTGGAGTTAAATATTTCACACATTGAAAAGAAATTCCATCAACCTAAAATTTCATATTATGGAAATTATTCTTCAAATATGAAGGAGGAAAAAAGAGCTCCTCAGACAATGTCCAAAGTGGCCTATTTGAAAGTTAAAAATACATACTGGAAACTCTAGAGCAATCGCCAAATTTCAAAAAGAAGTATAATATGTGAAGAGAGAAAATAAAATGCAATCACATAGGGGATTAAAAGTAGGGGAAACAGGGGCGCCTGGGTGGCTTAGTCGGTTAAGCGTCCGACTTTCGCTTAGGTCATGATCTCACGGTTCGTGGGTTCGAGCCCCGCGTCGGGCTCTGTGCTGACTGCCAGCTCGGAGCCTGGAGCCTATTTCAGAGCCTGTCACTCCCTCTCTCTCTGACCCTCCCCTGCTCACGCTCTCTCTCTCTCTCTCCTAGAAATAAATAAAGCATTAAAAAAAAGTTAAAAAAAAAAGTAGGGGAAACAAAAAGGGTCAAAAGAAAACATGAATGCAACAAAAACAGTTACAAACGTGGTAGATACAAATCCAATTATATCAGTAGCCACTAAAAATGTGAATGGTATAAACACATTAGTTGTAACAAAGTCTGACTCCACTCTTTGATGGTTGCTGACAGCTTCTAAGTGTTACCGCTTTGTCTTTCCCTTATGCCCCTATCTGGGCAAGCTGATCAGAAGACCCAAATGTTCTCTTTGTTGGTTGCCAATGGGAAGTTCAAAACGTGCAAGTCCTCCAGCCCATGCATGAGAATCCTCACTCCAGTCCACACCCTAGCCACTGTAAAAATCCCCATCTAATCCCCTTACCTTGCGTTCTCAAGCCATTTTTGGACCAGCAGAGAAGTCTGCCCTGCTCTCCCAGAAAGCCTCACTATGTGAAGAATGAACCTTTCTGGCTTTGCTGTCTATGGCGAACATGTACTTGGACCTGCTGCTTGCTGGTAAGCTTGCACTTCGAGCTGTGCTGCTTTGTGCCACACTTGCATAGTTCTGCAGAGCCTCTGTGAAAGACTTAACTGGCCTAACTCAGAAGTTTTGGTCTTTGGCATTTAGGGACAGGAGTATGAGCTTGGGACTCTCCCTTAAGAGGTTCTGGGTCATGTGTCATGAGCTGGATCTGTGTATCTCAGATTGAATCGTAGGTCTCAAGCATAAGCCATAATTGATTCTAGACTCAGGAGAATGGCTTTTAACCCGTGACCACTGGTTGTGTGTCTCAAGCAGCCATTGGCTCCATTCCATAGAATGCTCGGTAGAAAGACTGATACCCTTGGCAATATATGGGCCCATCAAGTTGCTGCTCGTGTGAAGGAAGAGCCGTTACTGTGTAGCATGTTGAGGTCACACTCACACCACAAAATGCCTTTGTTGCTGGTGATAGGGACAAAAAATCACCCCTGGCATGCCTGCGGCACAGCCAAGGGGCTAATTCCACCATGTCCTGGAGGCGGCCCCTAACCCTAATGATGTTGATTGGAGACTCTTTCGAGATATGAGCAGGATAGAGATGACCCCATCACTGAAGTATATCCAGCAGCCACTATTAACAAGGAAAGGAATAGAGAGAGACGGAGGGAGGGAGAGATGGAGATGGATGGAGGGAAGACCGAAGTTGAATATAGAAGAACCAAAACCCCAAAATTTGAATCATTTGGAAATCTAAACTTTACTAAAGTAATTCATGCAACAAAAATATCAAAGGGCATTGATTGGCTTTTTTTTTTTTTTTTTTTTACCGTTGTAACCATTTTTAAGTGTACAATTCAATGGCATCATGTACATTCGCAATGCTGTGCAACCATCACCACCATCCATTCCAGAACTTTCTTTTATCTTCCCAAATGGAAACTCTGTCCCCATTAAATAATAAGTCTCCGTGTCGCTTTCTCTGCAGCTCCTGGTAAAGTCTGTTCTACCTGCTGTCTCTGTGAATCTGCCTATTTTAGTACCTCACGTAAGTGGAATCACACAATATCTTACCTTCTGTGTTTGGTGTATTTCACTCGGCATAATGTTTTCAAGGCTCATCTGTGTCTTAACATGTATCAGAACTTCATTCGTCTTTATGTCTAAATAATATTTCACTGTATAGATATACCCTATTTTGCTTATCTGTTCCTCTGTTGATTGAGTTTCCACCATTTGGATATTATGATTAATGTTCCTATGAACATGAGCATATAAGTATCTGTGTTGAGTCTCTGGTTCAGCACACCTAGAAGTGGAATTGGGGGATCATATGGCGATCTATGTTTAGCCTTTGGGAAACTGCCAGCCTGTTTTCCATGAAGGCTACATGGTACATTCATACCAATGATGCACAAGAACTCTAGTTTCTCAATATCCTCACTAGGTGGTATTTTCCTTTTTTTTTTTTTTTTATAATAGCTATCTTAATACGTGTGAATTGGCATCTCATTGTGATTTGTATTTGTAGTATTCTAATGACCAAAAAGTTGAATAAGAAAGACATCAGATGCAGTTGAGGTACATTCTACCAGACATTTTACCCAAACTGTCAAGGTCATGAAAACAAGGAAAGCCTGAGAAATGCTTACAGCCAAAAGGAGCTTATGTCTCCACTAAGGAGACATAACAAGTAAACTTAATGTGGCGTCCTGGATGGAATCTGGAGACAGAAAAAGATGTTAGGTAAAAACTAAAGAATTCTAAATAAAATATGGACTTTAGTTAATAATGATGTGTCAGTATTGGTTCATGAATTGTACGGTGTGTCATATTAATAAGGAAACTGGGTGAGGGTGTGGAGGGGACGTCTGCTTTCTCCTCCTCCTCCTTCTTTGTAAACCTAAACTGTTTCAAAATAGAAACCTTTTTCTAAATGAAATAGATCCTGCAGACGTGAAAAAATAGTAGAATACCTTGAACAATGTTACCCCAGTAAATTCAACAAATTAGAGAAAATGAACAAATACCTGAAAAGACACAAATTACCAAAATTGATTCAAGAGGAAATAAAAAAACCTGCCACCCTATTCATTAAACAAACAGAATTTATCATTTAAAGACTTCCTACAGTGAACAATCAAGAACTAGATGGCTTTGCCGTCAAACTCTATCAAACATTAAGGAAGAAAAAGCAAATTCTACAAATGTTTCATAAATAGAAGAGTAGAAACACTTCCCAACTCAGAGTCCAGTGTAACCCTGATACCAAATACTGACAAATATTTTGAAAGAAAAGATAGCTACAAACCGGTATTACTCATGAAAGTCCACCTTCCTAACAAAATACTATCAAATTTAATCCAACAACGTATAAAGTGGGTGATATGTCACAACCAAGTTTACTCCAAGAATTCAAGTTATGGGTGGAAAGGAGAAAACAATATAGATAACTCAGCAGATGCAGAAGACAAAATGTAATACCTGATTGTGATATAAACTGTCATCAAACAAGGATGAGAAGAAAACGGTTCAAACCTAATAAAGACCCTCTACAAAAGGAAACTGTAGCTAACATATTTAATGATGTACGATTACCAGGGATGCCAACATTAACCAGTTATATTGAGCATTGTAGTGAGGGTCCTAGGCATTGCAGTAATACAAGAAACATAAATAAAAAGCACACAGATTTGAAAGGGAGAAATAGACCATCCTTGGTAGCATGATCACGTAGAGAGAAAAATCATAAGAAATTTACAAAAAATCTAACTACTAGAACTTGAAGGTGAATTAGAAGTCAAAAATACAAAGTTAATGTACAAAATCAATCATATTTCTAACAACAAAGCATTATGAGTTGAAAATAACATATAAATATGAAATGCTTGAAAGCAGATATAATGAAATACACGTAAGACCTGTAGACTGAAACTATAAAACATTGCTAAGAGAAATTAAAAAGATAAATAAATAGAAAACACACCATTTTCACAGTTAGAAGAGTCAGTATTGTTATTCCTTTCTCCTTAAATTGATTTTTAGATCCCATGCAACCCCAGTCTAAAAATCCCAGCAGATCTGCTGGCAAAAACAAACAAAAATTCTCTTAATTTTCTTTCATCTCAGAAGGTTTTTATTTCATCTCCATTCATCTCCATTCCTGATGGATATTTTTGCTGTGTGTAGAATTCCGGATTAATAGTTCTTTTCTGTCAGCATTTTTAAAATGCTCTGCCAGGGCACCGGGGTGGTTGAGCATCTGACTTAGGCTCAGGTCATGATCTCACAGTTCATGGGTTTGAGCCCCGCGTCGGGCTCTGTGCCGACTGCTCAGAGCCTGGAGCCTGCTTTGGATTCTGTGTCTCCCTTTCTCTCTGACCCTCCCCTGCTCACACTCTGTCTCTCTCTCTTTCTCAAAAATAAACAAATATTAACCAAAAAAATTTTTTTTAATGCTGTGCCAATTCCTTTGGCTTCTGTGGCTCTACTGATACATCTGCCATAATTTGAACTGCTGTTCCTCTATAGATAATGTGTTGATTTCCTCTGGCTGCTTTTAAGGCCTTTTCTTTTTCTTTAGTTTTTCACAGTCTGATTATGATGCATTTAAGAGTGGACTTCTATGGTTTAACCTGTTTGGGGTTCACAAAATTTCTTTACTCTGTAGGTTTATGTCTTTGATCAAATGTGGTAGGTTTTCAACCATTATTTCTTCAAATATATTTTTATCTCTGCACTCATTCTCCTCTGGGATTCTGATGACACAAATGTTAGATCTCTTATCATTACTCCCACCCAGTTCCATGAGTTCATTTCTTAAAATCTCTTTTTTCCTCTCAGTTTTGACGTTCAATAATTTCTATTTATCTCTCATCAAGTCTACAGACTGTTCTTCATCATCCCAATTTTGCTACTGAGCCCCATAATTTTTTATTGGTTATTGCATTTTTCAGTTCTAAAATTTCCATTTATTCTTCTAATAATTTTTTTTTTATTTCTAGGAGAGAGAGAGAGAGAGAGACAGCGTGAGCAGGGCAGGGTCAGAGAGAGAGAGGGAGTCACAGACTGAAACAGGCTCCAGGCTCTGAGCTAGCAGTCAGCACAGAGCCCGACGCGGGGCTCGAACCCACGAACCGCGAGATCATGACCTAAGTGAAAGTCGGACGCTTAACCGACTAAGCCACCCAGGCGCCCCTAAAATTTCCATTTATTCTTCTTCATGTCTTTTGTTTCCTTCTTGAAACTTCCTACCTTTTTTTTTTTTTAAGTTTATTATTTTGAGAGAGAGAGAGAGAGAGAGTGCACGTGAGCAAGCAGGGGAGGGGAATCCCAAGTAGGCTCCACGCTGTCAGCACAGAACCTGATGTGGGTCTTGACCTCACAAACTGTGAGATCATGACCTAAGCTGAGTTCATGAATCAGACACTTAACCAGCTGAGCCACCCAGGCTCTCCTAGACTTTCTACCCTTTTATTCATTTCTAGAGTGTTTTCTCTTACTTGTTGGAGATTTTTACAACAGCTGTTTGAACATCTTTGCCAGCTATGACTGTCGGTATTATCTCAGCATGGGCATCTTTTTTGTCTTTTCTCATGCAAATAGAGATTTTACTGTTTTTTCTCATAGCAAGTTATTTTTAATTGCGTCTCAGACATTTTAGGTTTCATGAGTCTCTTGATCTTCTTTAAATAGGACAGAGAAACTTGACTTTTTTTTATCAGGCAGTTGTGGTTTCAATATTGGTTCCTTTTTCCCAGTGTCTGTGCTTCCCCCACCCCATATTCTCTGTATGACTGAGCTGTCCCATAATTCAGTTGTCAACATCAATAGTATGCTATAGGGTCATATCCATGAATATTGAGCCCAATGGTTTACATACAATTTTATGGTGTCACTTTCCCACGTTCCTCCCTCTCCATGATCTCAGCAGTATTTTTTGGTTCTCTGCNCAAAGATGGGGCTTTATTTACCTCACTCTGCCACAAACTTTATGCAACTGTGTCTACGTCAGGGCCCAGTGGTTACTCTCCATCAGAGTTTTAGGCACTTGCCTTCCCTGCAATTCCTTTCTTGTTGTTGTGTGGGGCTGAGAGAACAGAGAAGAAACACACTCCCTCTGAGTGTTAGGAGACCCCCGTCCCCGTTCCTCAAGCCAGAAGGAGAAGGGCTTCAGCTAGCTCATTCTCGGTCCTCACCAATATGCACGGCAGCATTTCAGGCTGCCCTGAGTCCCGATTGAGTCCAGTCTTTCTACCAAGTAGAAAACAGATGGTAAACTCACTACCAGTTTGGTGTTCCAATTCTTTTTTCTTCCCCAGTTCTCCTGCTACTAGTGACTTTCCAGAGGCTTCCTTGCGATTCTGAATTCAGTCCACATTTTATACCTGCATTCCATGGGAGAGACAGGATGGAGTGTGCCAGTTTTTTCTTGCCCAGAACTAGAACCTCCCCCCAGCCTTTTAAAAAACACAAATGGGGGCGCCTGGGTGGCTTAGTCGGTTAAGCGTCCGACTTTCGCTTAGGTCATGATCTCGCGGATCGTGGGTTCGAGCCCCGCGTCGGGCTCTGTGCTGACTGCCAGCTCAGGGCCTGGAGCCTATTTCAGAGTCTGTGACTCCCTCTCTCTCTGACCCTGCCCTGCTCACGCTGTCTCTCTCTCTCTCTCTCTCTCCTAGAAATAAATAAAAAATATTTAAAAAATAAATAAAAAACACAAATGGTGAAAAACAAATACTACAAATGCAAAATGGGCAGAGGACCTGAATGGACACTTTTCCGAAGAAGACAGACAGAGGGCCAACAGACACGTGAGAAGATGTTCAGGATTACTAATCATCAGGGAAATGCAAATAAGAACCATGATGAGATGTCACCTTACCTATGGCAGAATGGCAGGTGTCAAAAAGACAGGACATAGTAAGTGCTGAGAAGGGTGGGAGAAAAGAGAACGCTCGTGCACAACTGGTGGCAACGTAAACTGGTGCACCGACGGTGGAAAACCGAACGAAGATTCCTCAAAAATTAAAAATAGAATACTACATGATCCAATAGTTCCACCACTAGGTATTTATCCAAAGAAAACAAAAACACTGATTTGAAAAGATATAGGCGCCCACTATGTTTATAGCAGCACTATTTATAGTAGCAAAGATATGGAAGCAACCCAGGTGTCCGCAGATAGAAGAATGGATAAAGATATGGCGGATATATACCCAATGGAATATTACTCGGCCATAAGAAAGAATAAGATTTTGCCCTTTGCAACAACATGGACCTAAAGGCTATTATACTAAGTGAAATAAATCAGACGCAGAAAGACAAATACCATATTATTTCACTTACAGGTGGAATGTAAAAAACAAAACAAGTGACAAAATGCTTCCCCACCAGAAACCCATAAATACAAAATGGGCAAAACGGGTGAAGAGGAATGGGAGGTACGGGCTTCCAGTTATAGAATGAATAAATCAGGGGCGCCTGTGTGGCTCAGTCGGTTGGGCGTCCGACTTCTGCTCAGGTCATGATCTCACGGTCCCTGGGTTCAAGACCCGCATCAGGCTCTGTGCTGACAACTTGGAGCCTGGAGCCCGCTTTGGATTCTGTGTCTCCCTCTCTCTCTGCCCCTCTCCTGCTTGCTCCCTGTCTCTCTCTTTCAAAAACAAACATTAAAAAAATGTGTTTAAATAGAATGAATAAATCACATAGATGAAAGGTACAGCATAGGGAATAGAGTCAATGTTGTTGTAATAGTGTTTTATGATGATAGATGATAGCAACGCTCGTGGCTGAGCAGAGCATGACACGTAGTTAGTCAAATTACCATGCTGTGCACCTGAAACTATGTAATGTGTGTTACACCTCATGAAAAATGAAAGACAAAAGGGAAAAAAAAATAAAGTTCATGCAGATTAAGTAGACTCGTGTATCGCTTGAAAAAGAGAAATACAAATAAAAAAGTAAACTGTGAAAGCTGAACTTAAAATTTATATGAAGATGCAGTGAATCTCCAGATAGCTAAAACTACCTTCGGAAATAGAAGTTGGAGGACTTCCATTACCTTATTTCTTTTTTTCTTTCATAGTTTATTGTCCAGTTGGATTCCATATAATACCCAGTGCTCATCCCAACAAGTGCCCTCCTATTTCTTTACTTGCTGTAACACTGCAGTAGCCAAGGCGTGCAGTGTTGTTCTAAGGATAGATCACCGGAGATCCCTGGAGCAGAGCACAGCCCAGCAACAGACTCACATATATTGGTCAGTTGACCTTTGACAAATGTACTGATGTAAGTCTATGACGAAATGATAATTGTCAACAAAATGAAAGAGATGCTGCTGCCGCAACCGAGTGTCCGTAAGTGGAAAAAAAATGAACATTGGCCTTCTCAAATCGCAAATCAACTAAACGAAAATCAACTAAAATGGATTGGAATAAAAGTGAAAACCGTAAACCTTCAGGAAGAAATACTAAGGCAAAAACCTCATGCTCTTGAGGCAGACAAAGATTTCTTGGCAGTCAGAAGGTGTGAACCACAAAAGAAAACGGGGATAAATTGTCCTTGATCCCAATTTAAAACCTCCTTGAAAGGCAGCATTGAAGAAGTGAAATGTGAACCCCTGGTGAGGAGAAAAATACTTGCAATGCGCGTTTCCAACAGAGGAATTGTATTCAGAATATAAAAGTTTCCTTACAGGTCAATAAGAAGAAAAACAACCCAGAAAAAAAAAAAGGGGGGGGCAAAAGCTCTGAGCAGAAATGCTTCACACCTGGCCAACAAAAGTACACACTTGACCAAAAAAAAGCGACCTTCGAACTTGCTCGACATCAGTGTGATAGGGAAACGCAAGTGAAAATCACAGCAAGAAAATCACAGCTGCAGCTGATACTGACAAAACCCAATGTGGGTGCGGATGCGGAGCTGCAGGAGCCCTCGCGCATCTCAGGGAGGAGTGTGGAATGGTTGAACTACTTTGGAAGATGGTTCGGCAGTTCCTAAGTTAGTCACACACTCACCGTGACGTCCTGGCGATTCATCTCCCGGCTGTCACACAAAAACTCGTGTGTGACTATTCACAACAGCTTTATGCATAATAGCATCAAATTGTCAAAAACCCAAATAGCTATCAAAAGATGAATGGATAAACAAATTATAGTATATTCAGACAATAAAGTACTATTCAACAACAACTAAAAATGAATTAACCGCTGACAAGTGCAGCAGCACAGATAAATCTCAAGGTCATTATGTTGAGCAAAAGAAGCCGGGCCGAAAAAATCCACATTACTTGTGTGTGTTTAACTTGTATATGAAATTCTAGAAAAGGCCAATCTACTCTACAGTAGTAAACAGCGATCACTGGCTGCCCGGCGGTGAGAGCATTAGCTGTTGGGAAGGGATACAGGGGACTTCTTGGAGTAATGGTTAAGTTCCAGAGCTCGATTCTGGTGGTGGCTACAGGATTGCATGAATTTGTCAACTCGTCGATCAACAGGTATTCAGTCTAACTGAACACTTAAATGGCTGCCATTTTGCAGCATATAAATTATACTTCAAAACTGCTTTTTTATTCAATGCTCAAATGTTTATTGACCATTTCCTAAGTGGTAGGAACTGGTTGGTTGAGAGGAATGAATGTAGCAAGAGGAATTGGGAGAGGGGGTCGTGAAATATTCCTGGCTGAAGCGGTTGAGAAAGGGATGAATGAAGAGAGATAAGGACCCAGGTAGAGGGGCGGATCTGATGGTATGTGAGAGAGAGAGAGAGAGAGAGATCCTGAGTTGGCATCTGTTGGCCTCAGAATTTACCCCTTAGAAGATTGGCAATTGTATGAACTCCCGTGCTGGATAAATGTATGCTGTGGGCACTGACAGACTGCGCTGGGGTTTGATTATCTGCTCCCCCATGTGAACAGCCTCTGGGAAAGGCCATGTAGCATCATCAGAGCCCAGATCTGGTGGCAGCATTACTTTTTCTATGTACACTACCGGCTCAGAGCTCCTACGGATTGAACCAGGCTACCCCACCCCAGTTCGCCCAGATCTCTCCAGTCCTTCTACATTTACCCCAAATTCAAAGATGTTACGTGACGGTCACAACTTGGGGAGCAATGGACTTGGTTTCAATTCTCTCTTGCCAAAACCACCTGCTGAGTACATGGGGGGGAAGCCCTGAAACTGACTGTGGCTTTCCCCGGAAGAGGTTTCTACCTCGGGCGTGGACGCAGGACGCTACTTTTGTACTTATTGGCTCGGTGAGTCAATCTCCGGGCCAAATCACGGCCGGGTGTTAGCAAAGCTGTGCCCATCGAGTGGGCCGTGTACGTAAGCGCCCTCAGTGCACCCACTCATGGCAAACATGCTGTGAATCTATTGCCCCAAATTGCCTTCTTCAAACACAACTGTTTCTTCAGTATGTTTTCTCTGTGTGATATTAATGACCGTAGACTATCGGATCAGCGCTTCCCGGAGGCTGTCTGATTATACGAGGTGGGGAATGTTCTCTGCGCTGTTTAGCTTGCCTCCCTCCCCTTCTAAGGCAAAAAGCCCCCATCACGGAAGGCTGTGATGACTTCGGAAGGTGGTATCCGTATAGCTCCTTCAACTTGAAATAAAGCCAGTGAACGCCTTCACAATCACTGCCAGCCATTAGCTCGTCTCGTGGGCTTGCCAGGTTCGGTGAGCTGCGTAACTACCACAGGGCGATTAAATCACGCTTGCTCACTCGACCTGTGTGGGACACACGGGGGTTGGGCCCAGCATTGCATGGGACTTACGTGTGGGCTTTTCCCTCGAAGAGTTTACAGTCGAGTGGGAACACCAGAAACAGCAGAGAGTCAAGTATACACATCTCTTTTGTCACCTACGTGAAGAGAAGGACTGCAGAATTCTCCGATAAGCCTGACCGATGTTTGGGTCACACATTTATTTAATTAACTTCATCCTCTCAGTTACATGTACAGACAAGGAAACGATGTCCACGGGGAGCCAGGTTTCACACCTAAGCTTCTTGGCTCCGAACACATTCTTGTTCCACTGCCTCAAGGCAGCGGGGAAGGATGTCAATAAATTCATGGGTCAGGGCTCGGTTGATGTTTAATGTGACCAGGACATTTTGCCTTTGGAGAGGAGGGGCACAACTTGTCTGCTATCTTCCATTCATTGAAACTGCCATAAAAAAAGAGCATCCAGGGGCGCCTGGGTGGCTTAGTCGGTTAAGCGTCCGACTTTCGCTTAGGTCATGATCTCGCGGTTTGTGGGTTCGAGCCCCGCGTCGGGCTCTGTGCTGACTGCCAGCTCGGAGCCTGGAGCCTATTTCAGAGTCTGTGTCTCCCTCTCTCTTTCACCCTCCCCTGCTCACGCTGTCGTTCTCTCTCTCTCTCCTAGAAATAAATAAAAATATTAAAAAAAAAAAAAAGAGCATCCAAATTTTTGGGGCGCCTGGGTTGCTCGGTCGTTTAAGCGTCTGACTTTGGTTCAGGTCATGATCTCTCGGTTCATGGGTTTGAGCCCTGCGTGGGCTCTGTGCTGACAGCTCAGAGCCTGGAGCCTGCTTCAGATTCTGTGTCTCCCTCTCTCTCTGACCCTCCCCTGCTCACACTGCCTCCCTCTCTCTCTCTCTCTCTCAGAAATAAATAAAACATTAAAAATTAAAAAAAAGAGCATCCACATTTAAAGGCAGAGACCCATCCTCATTTAGAATTCCTTCTGCCAATGGACATCGTAGCATCTCAAGGTGATCGGGGCCCGTGCTGTGGTGGTTGAAGCAGCTCAGACAGAGCCCTCAGCCACAGTCCCTCAGCCGTAAATGCTGCTTACAGCCATCGACGCAGAGCCCCGGGGCTCAGGCTCTTCCCCGGCTAAAATAAATACGGCTTATCTGGGGCACGAAAAGCTTGCCTCGTCTGCTCTTGAACAATTCCGGCTGCAGGCTGCTGTTTGGCTCCACGTGCCTCTCTAGGGAATTCTTGGGCCTCAGATGGCTCACCTGATCCCCTCTGCCCGGCGCTCGGACCCGCTGTCCCCCCTCCTCCACGGCCACACACCTCCAAATGAGGCCCTGGGACCCACGTTTACGTATTTTGATTTCTAGGAAGTTAAACCATTTTCATTTTTTTAAGTTTATTTATTTTGAGAGCAAGAACGAGCATGCACGAGCAGGGAAGGGGCAGAGAGAGGGGGGCGGGGGAGAGACTCCCAAGCAGGCTCCACGCTGTCAGCGCAGAGCCTGACACGGGGCTCGATCCCATGAACTGTGAGATCCTGACCTGAGCCGAAACCAAGAGCTGGACGCCTCACCGACCGAGCCACGCAGACGCCCCGTCTGGGTATTTAAACCATTATCCCGTTCGGACGGCAGAAAGCCAACTCAGTTTCATCTACGTTGAGAAATATCCGCATTTCTCACAGATCTGCCAGATTTCCCCAGCTTTTGTCTCCCTGAAAACGTCTTTACTTCCATTTCATGCTTGAGGGATGTTTTGCTGTGTAGAGAAGACTAGTTTGAAACCCTCCAGCCCCCGCACTTCAAGGAATCTCCACCACCTTTGTGTTTCCGTTGGACTCATGAGACACCAGCCCTTGTGTGTAATGTGTCGCTACCCCACCCCCTCCCGACTGCTCTCGGGACTTTTTCTTTATCTCGAATTTTCCCCAGTTTGGCTCTTTTGGCCTGTCCACATTTCCCTGTGCGCGTCTCTCGCTCGGGCTCTATTGAGTATCATAGACCTGTGGGTCCGTACCTTACACCAATTTAGGAAAGTTCTCAGCCATTCTTCAAATAAAGCTTTTATCTATTCTCTCTTTCCTCTGCTTCTAGAATTCCAGCTACAGGTGCATTAGACTTTCTATGGTCCTACACATCTCAGACCCCAGTTTTGTTCCGCCTTGTCTTTTACTTTGGATCATTAACATTCAGGTCGGCTACTACCCGTCTTCGGGTTCACTGGCTTTTGTCCCCTCTGTGGTGTCTAATCCACTGTTAAATCCATTGAATGGAGCCTTTGCTTATAATGCTGTATTTTTCCTTTTCCTAGATTTTTTATATTTGCAACTCTCCGCTCAAACTCCCCATCTGTTCACACATAACACTGACCTTTTCCTTGAGACTAATTACCATATTTACTACAGTTTTAAGGCCCCTGTCTCCTTCCAACACCTGGGCCATCCATCTCTGTGTCGGCTTCTAATGAGTTTATCTCTTGTTGATGGATTACCTTTGTTTGTGTGTCTCTTCTTGGCATAGACATGCCTACAATAAGTGCGTAGGCTCGGCACCATTTGGGAAGGAACAGAGCAGCTGAACTAAGCAATACCGGCTTCTGCTGGCCTGTCGGTGAGGGCGGCAACGTCAACCGAAATGCAGCCGGGCTGGGCGGGGCTTCCTTGTGGCTGTAGTTACACTCCTCTCCCAAGGCCTCTCGGGTTTTGACGGTGTGATCACGACTTACCCTGCAGTAGGGCTTAGGGCCTGAGCCCTGGTGAAATGCCGAACATCTCTTTCTACCCCACAGCCCGCCACCGATTTCCCAACACAGGAGAGCTCTCCTCAGGCCTATGGGCCGGCTTTCCGCTTCTCCGGTGGCCCGGGCGCCCTCGGTGAGGCCTGGAGTGCCTTCGAGAGATTTCTCTCAACACGCGCTTCAGTCCCCACTCCTGCAGCGGGCGGGGGGACTTGCCCTGTGGCCTGGGCTCCTGGGGGTTCAAATTTGTGACACAACTCCGATGTGCCCCCAGAAGCCTGCTGAGAGCTTGGCTGGTCCCCATCCCCCCCCAACTATATTCCTCTGCCTCCCCCGTTTCACCTGGAAGAACGCAGCTTTGAGTCTCTCTCCTGGCAAGAGCCTGTCACTTGGGGGATTTATTTTAGTTCATTGTCTTTTGTTTTTGTCTTTTGCCTCCTCAGCTGTCTGGTGGGTTAAAGACACACGACATCCTTTCGTAACTTAAGCAGAACGTTCCCCTTGTCGGGGTCGGAGCGGTGGTGTCTGTTAGTTTCTCCAGTCAACAAGCAGCTATTTGCCAAAGGTGTCCTGTTGCGCGTAAATCGCTCCTTTCTGATTGATTTGCTTGCTGTGTGTCTGTCCGTGGCAGCTCACCTGGCTCCTCTCAGGCCTGGCCTCCCCTCCCCCAGGAAGCAGGCAGGGAGAGTCCCCAGCCAGCGCGAGGGCTGGGCCCCACGCTGTCCCCAGATGTCACTCGGGCACCCTCCGGCCGATGGGGCAGGCCCCCTCTGCTAGCACGCCCCCTGCGTTTCCTCATCCTGGTAAGACCGGAATGATCACGCTCGTCAAAATATTTTAAGGTGAAGCACTAAAGAAAGCTCCAACTCGAATCCCCCACAGCATAGCTGCGCTCCGTGCCAGGCACCTACGTCCCTGGCTTCACCACAACACTGACGTAGGTACCACCTACCTGGACCACCCATCCAGGCTGCAGCCCCTGGAGCTCGCAGTCCCCAGAGCCGAGCCCAGAGCTCCAGCCTCCCCCTGACACCCATCCCCCCCC
>NW_027532747.1:563354-587472 GCF_008692635.1 Crocuta crocuta | reverse complement strand
CATCAAGACTCATTGTCCCGCCCGCATCTGGGTCTCTCTCAGGAACCCCGTCTCGGCAAATGATGCCCAGACCTGGCCCCAAACTCGGATCATCCTTGATGTTTCCTTCGGCGCCTTCTCCACGTCCATCCCTCTTCCTGTCCCCAGGTCCCTCCTGGCGTGTCCCGTCCCCTCCATCTGTCTTCCCCATGTCCACAGACCTCACAGTGGCGCTGTCCGGCTCGGAGCCTGCCAAAGACACCTGCTTCTGGGATGCGTGAGAGCACGCGCCACCCAGCGCGTCCTGTGTGCCGGCCCCGGGCAGAGGGCTTGGACATAGTCGCCTCGGCCTCCCCGTGACTGACTACTGCCCCTATTGTACGGAGGAGGCGGCGAGGCCCAGAGAGGGTAAGCAGTGCATCCGCAGTCACCACTGGTGAGTGCTGGGTCTGGACTGAGCCTGTCTGTGCGTGTCACCAGTGTTCTCTGAGGCCACTGGCCGAGGCCTCTAACGTGCTGCTGGTTTGCTTCGGCTGGTGAGCTAGGGTGCGTTTTAATTTCTAACATTCTGTGTTGTCCAGGAGTTCTGCCTTGAAGGGCACGTTCCTTTTTTTTTTTTTTTTTAAGTTTTATTTATTTCTGAGAGAGAGACAGCGTGAGCAGAGGAGGGTCAGAGAGAGAGGGAGACACAGAATCTGAAACAGGCTCCAGGCTCCGAGCTGCCAGCACAGAGCCCAATGCAGGGCTCAAACCCACGAACTGTGAGATCATGACCTGAACCCAAGCCGGACGCTCAGCCGACTGAGCCCCCAGGCGCCCCAAGGGTCGCGTTCCTCGAGTGCTGTGCTAACCCTGTTGTGCGTCTCCCACAGTTGAGACATGCTGCCGCCTGGTGTACCAACGCGCCGCCACCTGAGTCTCCCACAGCCTTCCTCCTGGGCCCCAAGACACCTGCGCAGGACTTGCCCCTGCCCTGGTATCGTCAAATAGACCTTACAGTTCAGGCAAGGTCAAATTCATAGCCAAGCTGATGCCTTTGAAGCAAACGAACACCCCAACAGCTTTCTTGAGGTGTAACTTACACGCGGTAAAAGTCACCTTGTTTTCAGGGTACAAACTCCATGGGTTTTTGAAAAAATGTACAGAGCCGTGCAGCCATCACTCTGATCCAGGGTTAGAACATCTCCGTCATCCCGGAAAGACCCCTTGTGGCGACTGGCGGTCGTTCCGCGTTCCCACCCCCGCCCGGCAACCACTAATCTGTTTCCTGTCTACAAAGCCTGGCTTATTCTGGCCATCCTGTATAAGCACAGTGATACAATGCGTACTTTGTATGTGTTTGGCTTCTTTCAGTGACCTGTACGGTCCTCAAGTATCATCCGGGCTGTAGCCTGTGTCAGTACTAACCTTCCTTTTCACGGCTGAGTAATATTCCACTGTCTGGACCGTTTAATAGCCATTTTATTTACACATTCACCAGTGGGTGGGCATTGGGTTGTTTCCCCTTTTCGGCTCTTATCAGTAAGGCTGCTGTGAACATCCATGTCCAAGCCTTCATGGGGTGTGTTTTCATTTCTCCGGCCAGATAGGAGAGAAGGAATTGCTGGCCAGAGAGTCTGCTGATATTTAGCTTTTTAAGAAGCTGCCAGACTGTTTTCCAAAGTGGCTGTACCAATTTACGTTCCTCCTAACATTGTATGACATTTCCGGTTTGTCCCCGTTCTCGCCGATAATTATCAGAGCCCTCTAGTGGGCACAGAGTGGTATCTCTCTGAGTTTTTAATTTATAGTTTCCTAATGACTAACAATACTGCGAATCTTTCCATGTGCATAAAACTTCTCTGATGATAACTCTTTTCAAACCATTAGTCCATTTTGTGATTGGGTTAATGTCCTATTATCGGGCTGTAAGAGCTCTTTAATCTGGAGACAAGTCCTCTGGCAGATGTGTGATTTGAAAATAGTCCCTTCCACTTTGTGGCTTGTCTTTTCCTTATCATGATGATGTGTTTGGAAGTCCAAACGTGTGTGATTTTGATGGAGTCTGTCACCAACAATCAGAGCTTTTATGGCTTGGGGATTGTGGAGTCTAATTCAAGAATTGTGCCTAACCCATAATAATGAAGATTTTTCTCCTGGTATTTTTTCTAGGATTTTTATGGTTTTAGCTCTTATATTTAAGTGGATGATCCATTTTTAAATTTTTGTGTATGGGGGAGCCTGGGGGGCTCAGTCAGTTAAGTGTCCGACTTTGGCTCAGGTCATGATCTCGCAGTTCGTGGGTTCAAGCCCCGCGTCGGGCTCTGTGCTGACAGCTCAGAGCCTGGAGCTGCTTCAGATTCTGTGTCTTCCTCTCTCTCTGCCCCTTCCTGTTTGTACTCTGTCTCTCGAAAATAAATAAACATTAAAAAATAATAAATAAATAAACATAAAAATTTTTAAAAATAAATAACTAAATTTTGTGTATGATGTGAAGTATGCAGCTCAATTCATCTTTTGGCCTGTGGACCTCCAGTTGTCCTAAAACCATGTGTTGAAAAGACTACCCTTACCCCAGGGAATTAGATGGCCTCTTTGTCAAAAATCAACTGGTCATGAATGTAAGGATAGAAGGGCTCTCCTTCCGTTCCATTGTTCTGTCTGTCTGTCCTTCTGCCAGTACCACACAGTTTGGATTACTGTAGCTTCGTAGGAGGTTTTGAAAGTGGGAAGTGTGAATCCTACAACTTTGTTCTTCTTCTTCAAGAATCTTTTGGCTATTTTGTATCCTTTGCATTTCTATATAAATTTTAGGATCAGCTTATCAGTTTCTGGAAAAAAATTTTTTTTTAAGCCTGCTGTGGGATTCTGATAGGGATGGCACTGAATATATGAGTCACTTGGGAGAGTATTTCCATCTTAAAAGTAGAGTCTTCATATCCATGAACATGGGATTTATACAGACCTTGTTTCACTTCTCTCAGCAGTGTTTTCTAGCTTTCAGGGCACAAGTCTCGTACTTCTTGGGTTAAATTTAGTCCCAAATATTTTATTCTTTTTGACGTTACTGCGAATGCCACTGTTTTCTTAATTTCATTTCTGGATTGTTCATTGCTAATAAATAGAAGTACAACTAATTTTTTTTAATGTACTGATCTTGTATTCTGAAACCTTGCTGAACTAATTTATAGGTTCTAGTGGTTTTACTGATGACTTCTTTAGGACTTTCTGCACCCAGGGCCATGTTGTCTACAGATAAATATGGTTTTACTTCTTTTCCAATCCGGATTTCTTTCTGGCTTCCTCATTGCACTGGCTACACCCTCTAGTGTAATGATGAATAAAAGTGGCGAGAAAAGACATCTTTCCTGATTTTCGGGGGAAGTCATACAGTCTCTCGCTACTAAGTGTTATGTCAGCTGTAGGTTTCTCATAGATGCCCTTTAACGCGTTGAGAAAATTTCCTTCTATTCCCAGTTCCCTGAAAGATTTTATCATTAGGGGCGCCCGGGTGGCTTAGTCGGTTAAGCGTCCGACTTTCGCTTAGGTCACGATCTCGCGGTTCGTGGGTTCGAGCCCCGCGTCGGGCTCTGTGCTGACTGCCAGCTCAGAGCCTGGAGCCTGTTTCAGTCTGTGACTCCCTCTCTCTCTGACCCTCCCCTGCTCGCGCTGTCTCTCTCTCTCTCTCTCCTAGAAATAAATGAAAACCTTAAAAAAAAAAAAATTAAAAAAAAAAAAGATTTTATCATTAAAGAGTGTTAGATTTTGTGAGATGCTTTTGTCTACTAAAATGATCAGGTGGGTTTTTTCAAAGCAAACAAATTTGAAGTCAGTTAGGTATGGTTTGTTTTTTTTTTACTTTCTTTTTTATTTAAATAGTTTATTGTCAAGTTGGTTTCCATATAACACCCAGTGCTCATCCCCACAAGTGCCCTCCTCCACGATTAAAGAAATCATTGAATTTCAGAAATATAAGAGGGGCACCTGGGTTGCTCAGTTGGTTAAGCGTCCGACTCTTGATTTTGGGTCAGGTCGTGATCTCACGGTTTGTGGGTTCGAGCCCCGCATCGGGCTCTGTGCTGACAGCTCGGAGCCTGGAGCCTGTTTCAGAGTCTGTGTCTCCCTCTCTCTCTGCCCCTCCCCCACTCATGCTCTGTCTCAGTCTCAAAAATAAATAAATTAAAAAAAATAAACTTCAAAATAATTTAATAAAAAAAGAAATATAAGAAACTTTGAAATTCATTAAGCTCTGTGTTTCCCAAACTTATAGTCTCTTTTCACTTATACTATTTACTCGATAGTATCTTTATAAATCGATTCATATTTAATAAATAATATTTAAGTATATGACTTTTTACAAGGAAACTTCATACGGCTACCACAAGTTAAACCAGCCTTATTTGCCTTAAACAGAAAGTAATTATAATAGTAAAAGCACTAAAGAAAAAATACTACAGCATAAAAATAAAATGGTCTCTGGGTTAAGAACGAATGTAGTAACACTCCGTGTTCAAAGCCATCTCAAGTGGCCGCAAAGGCAGGTTTCATCAAGCACAGACTCACCAGGGGGTGAGAGGGGGACGCAGCAGAGGGACAAGCGGTGACTAACTGGGCACGTGAGTTGGAAGAGAGGGGCCTCGGGAGGTTAAACACCAGTCCCCATCACCGCAGAGCTGTGCTCTCTGGAGAACGTGGAAAAGAAGGTTCCACTGGGGGTCCAGCGCCTGGGAGGGATTGGGAGCCTGGTGTCAGGCCCTGTTCAGCTGCTCGGTTCCAGGCCTTTCCCTTCCAGCCAGGAGACTGGAAAAAGCCCGGGGGCGGTGGGGGGGGTGGTCTGAGCCGCTGGGACAGAAGGCCTGGGGAAGTGATTCCGACCCTGGGGTACAGGAAAGGCTCAGATATAATGTAAGATGTGCTCAGACTTAGAGATGCAGGCAATGAGCGTTGATCTCACCCGACGTTCTCACTGGAACTACTTTGGGGAGGGGACAGGGGCGCGGAGGGGAGTGGAATGGAAAGAGCCAGAGACCCGCTGCTTCTAGATGGGTCACAACGTGCTGGGGTGGAAAGGCTGGAAGCACCTGCTCCAGCGAACAGCAATCATGGCTTGGGGGGGCGGGGGGGGAGCGCTTGCCGGGCAGCATGGACGATGCTACCTGCTAAGGGAGGCCTGGATTTCAGCTGTGAAGGCAGCCAGCAGGTGTCCGGGAGCCGAGGCCGGGATGCAGCGTCTCCCTGCTGCCCTGGCTGCTGGACCCAGCGCATCCACAGAGCGGGTTCTGCTGGGAAGTGACCATGTCGAGCCTTCTCCCCCTGCCCGGGCCCGGGCGATGCTGGGGGCATGTCCATCCAGCCTCACGCCTAGCGGGTCCAGCCTCTGCAAGGCACGCACGGGGGACCGGAGACCGGGGCCCCTAGGGTGGCCCTTCCCCAGCGGCTGCTCGGCTCCCCTCCCAGGGTGGGTGCTAACAGCTCCCCACCGTGACCCTCCGTCCCCATCACTCTGCCCGTCTTCTGGCACACTCTTCTGGCACGCTCCCCCCACCCCGGGGACTCTCCCAGCCCCCCCGAGCGGGCCACCCAGTGTTTCCTGCCAGAACCCGGCTGATGGGGGCGGAGAGCCTTGGCGCCGGGTGGCCTTGAACCTCAAGGAGCCTCCCGGGGCCAGCTCTGGATCTGCTCTTCCACACACATCAAGTTCTTCCGTGCCGTTTGCAACGTGACGGGGAGGGACGCCTTGTCCACTTGCCGCTGTCGCCCGGTCCGGGGAGAGACTGAGGAAGGCCTGGCAGCAAGCCTTCGGCTCCCCACGGGGTCCAGGCCTTGCCCGGGGAGCTCGGCTGAGTCCTGGGGCTGTCAGGGGCCACCCCCTCAACTGGGTGACTCTAAGCCACGGCGTGTGTGTCCTTGCAGGAGACCCTGCGCTGTGGACACTGGAGCCGTGAGTGGGGAGACCCGTGAGGCCCGGAGGGAAGGAAGGAGGAGGTGATGCGCTGCGCTCCCCGCAGACATCCCGGCAAGACGTCCTCTGGTGTCCCCGCTTCCCAGCTGAAGGCAGAGAAGGTTCTGGAGCGTGGGGCAAGGCGCTGNCTGTAGGGGGGATGGGGGGCAGCTCCCAACACAGGCCCAGGCCACGCCAGGCACCCAGAATTAAGACCCACGTTTTGAGGCCACTCAAGTTATGAGGATTTCACACAAAGAAAAGGTCAACAATATGAAATGCCCTTGGTCTTGCAGTCACGGGCCAGACCCCAGTCTGGGAAGGGGTCTCTCCCACCCGCCTGCTGCCCTGGGCTGGGGGGGCCTGGGGGGGCTGCAGTCCCCGCCCCCACCCTGCAAACACAGCACTCCACCCCCGGAGCTGAACTTGAGTCTCTGTGTCTAACAATACAAGGCTTGAGTTTTCTCTGTAATGCGCGCTCGCGCCCCCATTCCCATTTTCAGCAGGACCCGAGGCGTGTCTGGGGTGGGGGGTGGTCGCGTCATCCCACAAGAAACCGCACTGCCCGGGCAACGTCCTGGGTCGCGAAAAAGAGAATTGAAAGGAAAACGTGTTGAACAGTTGACCAACAGGTACTTTGTACGTTGCAGGTATTATATATTGTGCTCTTGCAGCAAATTAAGCAGGGGAAGAGGAAGTGCTCTTAAGAAAATCGTTAAGGAAGAGAAAAAAAAAATCCACATACAGACGGGCCCGGGCAGTTCAAACCGGTGTTGACCGAGGGTCTCGACCGCACGTTCCCTGCTGCTAACCTCGGTGAGGTGTGGCTGCTAACTCTAATTCCACTGCCGGGTATTTACGCAAAGACAGTGAAAACACGGATCCAGAAAGATTCGTGCGCGGCCCTGTGTTTCCCGCCCTCTCTCCGGGGTCAAAATCTCTGGGGGCCGCTACGTCCCAAAGACGGGGGGCTTCGTCTCCGAGGAGAAACTGCTGCTCTTCCCCCTGCGGCCCACACGGTGGCAGCAGAGAGCCAGCTTCCCGGGCGGCCAGGGAAGGGCGGAGCCAGGCTCTGCAGCGGTGGGGCTGGGGGAGCAGTGCGCCCTTCCCGCAGGCTAACCCAGCAGCCCTGGCCTGGGCTCCCCGGACACGGCCGTCGGCCCAGCGCCGCTTCCACCTTGTTCTGCCCTGCGGTCCATTTAGGAGCCTCAGCCTTAGGTTTCTTCAAGGCCAGGCGCTAACAGCCAGGAAAACACATGCCTGTTCAGAGGTTGGGGGGCAGGCTCCAGCGCCCTCCCACTGGGTCCCTGGTCACGCTGGCCTGTGGGGGAACGGCCTCCCAGAGTGTTAGGGGAAACGAGGAATTCGTGTTTCCTCGTGAGTCTCTCTCCAACACAGGCAACTGACTCCTTTCCCACTGGGTTAGCCGAGGCGGCCACCGCCGTGGTCATTATACACACTTGCACAGGTCTAAAAAAGCTCCTTTGTGCCCCCTTGAGGCCAGTCCATTCCTCCCCAGGGCTGACCTCTGGCACCAACTGGTCTGTGTCTGTCATGATAGTTTTGCAAATGGAATCTGAGGGGACCTAGACTTTAGGGGCTTGTTTTATCATTCGGCCTGATGCATGCAAGACTCTTCGTATTGTGGCTCTCAGCTGTCCAGCCCTTTCTATGGCTGAGTGATATCCCATTGCACCAATAAAACCCACTCGACCCGATTTGACCAGTTCTCTGTCTAGTTCTCTGCCATTTTGCTCTGTCCTCATCATTCTTTGACTCCTTCCTTTCTTTCTGGCAAACAGGATGTTCTAGGCTCGTGTGTGTGTATTTTTTAAAAAAATGTTTAAATGCTTATTTATTTTTGAGAGAGAGTGTGCAATCAGGGGAGGGGCAGAGAGAGGGGGAGAGAGAGAATCCCAAGCAGGCTCCAAGCTGTCAGCGCAGAGTCCAGCACAGGACTTGAGCTCATGAAGCGTGAAGTTATGAATCAAAATCATGAGCTGGACGCTTAATCGACTGAGCCACCCAGTCGTGTGTGTGTGTGTGTGTGTGTGCACACGCGTGTGTGTATTTTAATAAGAGGGTAAGTTCACATAACATGAATTAACCATCTTAAAGCTTATAGTTCAGGGGCGCCTGGGTGGTTCAATCAGTTAAACGTCCAACTTCGGCTCAGGTCATGATCTCACAGTTTGTGGGTTCGAGCCCTGTGTCGAGCTCTGTGCTGACAGCTCAAAGCCCGGAACCTCCTTCGGATTCTGTGTCTCCCTCTCTCTCTCTGACCCTCCCCTGATCACACTGTCTCTCTCTCTCTGTCAGAAATAAAAACATTAAAAAGTTAAAAAAAAAAAAAAAAAAAAGAGCCACCGGGATGGGCAGGAAATGGCATCTCCTGTGGTTTTGGTTTGCACTTCCCTGAGGTCTGAGGATTCTGAGCACCTCTTGGTTACCTAGATGCCTCCTGTCCTTCTGCTCTGGTGAAACAGCCATTCAAATTCTTTGTCCCTTTTTAAAATAACGTTTTGTCTTTTTGTTGTTGAGTTGTAAGAATTCCATACATATTGTGGATGTTAAGCCATCATCAGAGATGAGTTTTCCAACTATTTTATCCCCCTCACATGAGTTGTTGTTTAATTTTCTTGTCCTTTGAAGAAAAAGGGTTTTCATTTTGATGGGGTCCAATTTATCTGCTTATTCTTTGGTTGGTGTTATATTTAAGTAGCCCTTACCTTATCTATGGTGACAAAGACCTACACCTGTGTTTCTTTCTCAGAGTTTTATAGTTTAGAAGATTCTTTATGAGAATTCGTGTGTGTGTGTGTGTGTGTGTATGTGTGTAGCATAGAATATCTCTTTTTTTAAAATTTAAATTCAAGTCAGATAACATACAGTGTTGCCTTGGCTTCAGGAATAGAATCAGTGATTCATCACTTACATATAACACCCAGTGCTCATCCCAACAAGTGCCCTTTAATGCCCATCCCCCATTTAGCCCATCCCCCCACCCAACACTCTTCCAGTAACCCTCAGTTTGTTCTCTGTATTTAAGAGTCTCTTATGATTTGCCTCCCTCTCTGTATTTATCTGACTTTTCCTTCCCTTTCCTTATGCTCATCTGTTGAGTTTCTCAAATTCCACCTATGAGTGAAATCATAGGATTTCTGTCTTTCTCTCCGACTGACTTATATTGTTAGCATAATACCTTCCATTTCCATCTATGTTGTTGCAAATGGCAACAGATTTCATTCTTTTTCATCACCAAATAGTATTCCATTGTGTATATATACCACATCTTCTTTGTCCATTCATCAGTCAATGGACATTTGGGTTCTTTCCATAATTTGGCTATTGTTGATAGTGCTGTTATAAACATTGGGGTGCATGTGCTTCTTCAAATCAGCATTTTTTTATCCTTTGGATAAATTCCTAGAAGTGCAATTGCTGGGTCACAGGGTAGTTCTATTTTAATTTTTTTAACGTTTATTTATTTTGAGAGAGAGAGAGAGATAGTGCAGAGGAGGGGCAGAGAGAGGGAGAGAGAGAATCCAAAGCAGGCTCCAGGCTCTGAGCTGTCAGCACAGAGCTGATGTGGGGCCCGAACTCATGAACCTCGAGATCATGACTCGAGTTGAAGTCAGATGCCAACTGAGCCACCCAGGTGCCCCCTTTCTTTCTCTTAACAAGTGGCCACCTTGAACCTGTGGAATATTTTAGGTAGCTCTGCCATATTAGCAATATTAAATCTTCCAATCCAGAAAGAGGGTTGTCTCCTCATTTACTTAGGTATTATTTAATTTCCCACAGAATAGCATCAGAGGCAAACAACAGTGGAATTCTTCCTTAGAAAAGAAGATAGATGGGGTTTAAAAGATGTATAAGTGGGTATGGAGAAAGTCGAGAAACTGACTTGATCATCAAAGGCTCAAAAGTTAGTGACGCCATGTACTTCTGGAGGGGATGGGGGGTGGCAGCTGATGTCAAGCCGACTGAAAGCCCATTTAAGAAAGACAGACTCTCACCTCCCTGACACTCCACAGCGCACTTTCCACACACGGGCAAATGCCTGGACAGTTATTTTCTGGAGATGGTTAAACCAGATCCTCTCGGCTGGAGGCACTGGGATCAAATGAAGGCGGGGGTGCTGGGCCCACACGGTACCCAGGTGAGCAGAGCCGTACCGAATCCCGAGAACGTACCTCCCACGGAGCTCCCGGGACCCTGGCCACCAGCGTTCACCCTTCTCTGGCCAGAGGTTGGTACAGTCTGATCTCTCAGGGGACTCTGCCAAGCCCATTGAGAATGACCTAAAGATACCGAATTGGGGTCCCCAAATAAACTTCCCTGTTAGATAATTGGACGCTGAAATCCAAATTCGGTAAGCCCTAAACACAAGCTCAGAGCTATCAAATTAAAAAAAAAAATTTTTTTTTAATTCAGACATAATTTACTTACAGCAAAATGACATTTTGTTTTTGGTTCAAACACAGTTATAAAACCATTAGACTCAGGATAAAGGGGTGGCTCAGTCAGTTGAACATCCAACTTCAGCTCAGGTCATGATCTTGTGGTTCATGGGTTCAAGTCCCGCGTCGGGCTCTGTGCTGACAGCTCAGATCCTGGAGCCTGCTTCGGATTCTGTGTCTCCCTCTCTCTCTTCCCTTCCCCAACTTGCTCTCTCTCTCTCTTTCAAAAATAAATAAATATTTAAAAAATTTTAAATGTTTAAAATAACATCAGGATAAAGAGCAGCTTCATCATCCTCCAAGTGAAACATCTTTTTAATTTCCAACATGTATTAATTTTTTAATTAAAAAAATTTTTTATCTCCAGCATTTAACATGAACCTGCAAATCATGCAACTTACATGACTTGAAAGAAACAGACCCTGTACATGTATTGCACAGGGAACAGAGAATAGGACATCGCCTCAGAAGGAACATTCCAAGAACCAATGGACACCTGCTGGAAATGCAAAATATGACAGCAGAAATTAGAAACCCATTGGATGGGCATTAATCTCAGAGAGATGAAGACTTGTATCCATCTCCGTGTTTACACGAATGTTTATAGCAGCTTTACGCATAATAGCCACAAACTGGAAGCAACTGAATTGCCCTTCAATAGATGAATGAACCAAACAGCCGTGCATCTTACTCAGCAGTAAAGGTGAGGGAACAGGAGTGACACTGTGGAAATGGCAGAGTAGAAGGCTCTGGGGGGGCACCTGGGGGGCTCTGTCGGTTAAGCGTCCAGCTTCAGCTCAGGTCATGATCTCGCATTTCATGAGTTCGAGTCCTGTGTCAGGCTCTGTGATGACAGCTCAGAGCCTGGAGCCTGCTTCAGACTCTGTGTCTTCCTCTGTCTCTCTGCCCCCTCTCCCACTAGCTCGTTCTCTCAAAAAATTTTTTAAAAAATTAAAAAATTAAAAAAAGAAAGAAAAGAAAGCTCCAGAAATCCATTCCTCCACTGGAATAATAATTGAGCTATCTGAAGCAAGTGTCTAGGAACTCTAGAATCTAGTCAAATACCTACAGCATCCAGGGGAAAGCATGATGACGGGGACTGTAAATCGCAGTAAGTTTCCATGTTTCCATGTTTCCAGTGGCTGACACCCTGCGTCCTTCAGCACAGCAGGCAGACATGTTCATGTTATGGCTCACCGAGGCAATGGGATCCTGCCCTTCAATATGGGATGCTGTCCTTCAGGGTTTGTTGATTTTTTTTGTTTTTCTATTATTTTTTGTTTAGTTTTGTTTACTGCTCATCACTGCTATTGATTGCTGGTGACTCAGTCAGTAATTCATCTGACTTCGGCTCAGGTCATGATTGCACTCTTTGTGAGTTCTAGCCCTGTGTCGGGCTCTGTGCTGACAGCTCAGAGCCTGGAGCTTACTTCGGATTCTGTGTCTCCCGCTTTCTCTGTCCCTCCCCTTTTCATGCTCTGACTCTCTCTCTCTCTCAAAAATAAATCATTAAAAAATTTGAAGAAGATATAAATATTATAAACATGTATACACTTAACAATAGAGCCCAAAAATATATGCAAAAGTAACAAAATTGGAAAGACATATAGACAGTTCTACAATAATAGAGAATTCAATATCCTACCTTTAACAATAGATAGAACCAGATAGAAGAAGATCAATAAAGATATGGAGCACTTGAACAACATTATAAACCGTAATTAGACCTAACAGACATTCAGGAAACTCCATTGAACAATAGAATATACATTCTTCTCAAGTGTACTTGGAATGTTCTCCAAGATATTTTAGTCCATAAAACAAGTCTTACTAAATGTAATAAGTTTAAAAAAAATTCAAGTCATACAAAATGTATTTTCTGATCACAGTGGAATGAAATTAGAAATCAATGACAGAGAAAAAGGGTGGGGGAGAGGGGAAAGTGGGTGATGGGCACTGAGGAAGGCACTTTTTGGGATGAGCACTGGGTGTTGTATGGAAACCAATTTGACAATAAATTACATTAAAAAATACTCCAGGGGAAAAAATCAATCAAGGGAAAACTGGAAAATTCACAAATAAGTGGAGATTAAACAACATTTCTTTTTTAAGAAAAATTTTTAATGTTTATTTTTCAGAAAGTGAGAGAAACAGAGCATGAGTGGAGGGGGGGCAGAGAGAGAGGAAGAGAGAAACTGAAGCAGGCTCCAGGCTCTGAGCTGTCAGCCCAGAGCCTGATGCGGGGCTCGAACCCACGAACTGTGAGATCATGACCTGAGCTGAAATCAGATGCCCAACTGACTGAGCCACTCAGACGCCCCTAAACATTTCTTGACCAATTATGCAATCAAAGAAGAAATCACAAGGGAATTTAGGAAATGCCTTCAGATGAAAGAGAACAACAACAGCAAACCCGAAAACATACCAAACTGACAGGATGCAGTAAAAGCAGTGTGAAGAGGGAAATTTATAGCAGTAAATGCCTACCTTCAAAGAGAAGAAAGATCCCAAATTGATTATCTAGTTATATAACTTAAGGAACTAGAAGATGTAGAGCAAACTAAATCCAAATCTAGCAGAAGAAAGGAGAGAGTAAAGATTACAATAAAGGTAAAGAAAACACAGAATAGAAAGTTATGTAGAAAATCAACAAAACCAAAAGTAGATTTTTGAAATGATCAACAAGATTGGGAAACCTTTGGTTAGATTGACTAAGAAAAAAAATTAAGATTCAAATTACTAAAATCTTAAATGAAAATGGGAACATTACTACTGATTGTATAGATTAAAAGGATTATAAGATAATTCTATGAACAGTTGTATGCTAACAAATTGGATAACCTGGATGAAATGGGCAGATTCCCAGAAACACACAACCTACCAAGACTGAATCATGAATAAATAGAAAATCTGAATCGACTAATAGATAGTAAAAGGCGAAAGATTTATACGATCTGAAGAGAAACCAGAGTTCAATTGATAGATAGTAAGTAGACTAATTCAGTAATTAAAAACCACCCAAGAAAGAAAACCCTTGGGACCGATGGTTTCACTACTGAATTCTACCAAACATTTAAAGAACTAATATTAGGGGCGCCTGGGTGGCTTAGTCGGTTAAGCGTCCGACTTTCGCTTAGGTCATGATCTCGCGGTTCGTGGGTTCGAGCCCCGCGTCGGGCTCTGTGCTAGCTGCCAGCTCAGAGCCTGGAGCCTGTTTCAGTCTGTGACTCCCTCTCTCTCTGACCCTCCCTGCTCACGCTGTCTCTCTCTCTCTCCTAGAAATAAATAAAAATATTTAAAAAATAAAAAAAATAAAGAACTAATATTAATCCTTTCCTAACTTATCAAAAAATCGTTTACTAACTTATTCTATGAGGCCACCTTTGCCCTGATACCAGAGCCAGAAGACACTTGAAGAAAACTAATACCAATATGCTTTATGAATATTGATGCAACAATCCTCAATGAAATAGTAACAAACTGAATTCAGTTTAGAAACATTAAGAGGATCATACACCATGACCATGTGAGATTTATATCAGGAATGCAAGGATGGTTCAACTTATGAAAAGCAATCAAATACACCACATTAACAGAAAAAAGGAAAAAAATACCATGACTATCTCAATCAATGCCAAAATTTTTGACAAAATTCAACATACTTTCCTGATTGAAACAAAAACATTCAACAAATTAGTAATAGAAGAAAAACTATCTCAAGATAGTAAAAAACATATATGAAAACCCTACACTTAACGTCCAACTCAATGGTAAAAAGACTGAAAGTTGGGGTCTCTGGGTGTCTCAGTCCATTAAGCGTTTGACTTCAGCTCAGGTCATGTCTCGTAGTGTGTGAGTTCGAGCCCTGCATCAGGCGAGCCCCGTTTCTCTCCCACTCCCTCTCTACCTTATCTCTCTCTCTGCCCCTCAGAGGATTCTCTCTTCCTCTCTTTCTGTCCCTCACTCACTTGAGTGTTTTCTCAAAAAAATAAATAAATAAATAAAGACTGAAAGCTTGTCCACTAAGATCAGGAAGAAGGCAAGGTTTGGCCATTTGTATATTCAACATAGTACTGGAAGTGCTCACCAGAACAATTACAAAACCCTAAGGATTATACTTATACACACACAGAGAGAGAGAGAGAGAGAGAGAGAGAGAAGGCCAGTTCCAGATGGCTTCATTGGTAAATTCTACCAAACATTTACAAAGAATTAACACCAATCTTTATCAAAGTTTCCCAAAAACTGAAAAGGAGGGAACACTTCCAAGTTCATTTTATGAGGTCAGGATTATACTGATACTAAAGCCAGAAAAAGACACTACAGGGAAAGAAAACTCCAGGTCAATACCCTTATGAGTACAGATTCAAAAATCCTCAACAACATTCTATCAGAGTAAATTCAGCAGCCTAGTGAAAGGATTATGTATCATGACCAAGTGGGATTTATCCCTAGAACGCAAGCGTACTTCATAAGAAGACACTCAATCAATGTGATACCTCACATTAATAGAATGAGAACAGAGTGACGGCGATGTGTAGCACAGACGAAATGGCCATACCACCCCGGTTCACCTCCTCCACCTTCTCCTTCTTCAATCCTTGTAATCTGGTATCCGTTCCTCCACAAAAACAACTTTGCATAAAACTAAACAGCCCCCCATGGGGCGCCTGGGTGGCTCAGTCGGTTAAGTGTCCGACTTCAGCTCAGGTCATGATCCAACGGTTCATGGGTTTGAGCCCCCGCGTCGGGCTCTGTGCTGACAGCTCGGAGCCTGGAGCCTGTTTCAGATTCTGTGCCTCCTTCTCTCTCTGCCCCTCCCCCGCTCAAGCTCTGTCTCTCAAAAATAAATAAATGTAAAAAAAAAAAAATTAAAACTAAACAGCCCCCAAACCATCCGCTACTTCTTCGTCCTCACCTCGTTGCATCATCCACGGCGCCGACACTGACCAGTCTATGCCTCGTGAGCTGCGATCTTCCCCAGCTTCCATGACACTGTTGTCTTTGTCTGCGCCTCTGTCTGGGTCGCAGGCATTGAATATTTACTTGATCATTAAATACTGGAGTATCTTAACTCAGCTCAATGCCCTCTTCTCCTTCCACACTGTCTCCCATTATCTTCGATTACCATTGATATATCGACCAGAGCCAAACTTACCTTATGTCCCGACCTCTCCCCTCTGGATCTCAGACGCCGATGCCTGAGTGGAGGGATGCCTCAAAGGCATCTCAGACTCAGCCAGACCAAGGCCGAACCCACAGCCTCCCTCCAAGGCTTAGTCCAGTCCCTTCTAGTGACAGTAAAAGAAACCCAGAACCCTCGTTGACCCTCCCACAGGCTCTACCACCGCTCTGTGCTAACTCTGTCTCTGAACATCCCTCGAATCCACCCGCTCCCTCCCTCTCCATCACCACCTCATTCCAAGGCACCACCATCTCTCATCTGCACGGCTGCCTTTGCTGGTCATCTGGTCTACCCACACTTACTCCTGGCCCCATTCATTTTGTTCTCCACACTCTTACCAGAGCAATTTTCCCAAACACGTATGTAGTCTGGGACGCTGAGGCACAGAGAGACTGACGTGCTTGCCTGAGGCCACATAGAAGGCAGCGGCCCAGACTGGGTGACAGAGAGTTGACCTTCAGGGCCCGTGCCCTAAATTTCACACTGCCCTGGGCTCAAACCCTCACCCCTGGGATTCCTGGGCTGTGGTTAGGGCTCAGGTCAGAGTTGGCCAGGGAAGAGATCTGCAATGGATGTGAGGTTTTAGCTCTTTCTGGGGTATCTCCTCTGTTTCCAGAACCTGCACGGGAGAGATCCCTGCGGGAGAACATTCACGTGCACACTCTGCGCAGGTGCTGGGCGCAGGAACGCCCGCAGGCGCTGACCCGCTCACCGCCATCTCTACAGCCACCCTCTGGGCCCGAGGGGCTTCAGGCCAGATCCTGAACCACACAGCTCAGCAGCTGGGGTGTCACTGATTGTGACCTCAAGGGCTTCTGAGGTCGCAATGACCCTGTGGGCCTGGGCTGCTGGGGCCCTAGGGCCAGTGCTCCCGTGGTAGCAGGGCCGCCAGCACCATGGCCAGCGCCCGCCCCTCTGGGGTCACATAAGCCAGGCCCCGGGAGCAGCCTGCAGCCTGAACAATTCACTGGCCCCTCGTTTCCGGCTGGAGGCTCCAATGCATCGCGGTTTGTGTTTCCTTCTGTTGCTGAACCAAGACAGTGCTGCTGCCAGGGCCCTGTCCCCGTGCTCTGGACCAGTCTCGGGGGCCCGAGGGGCACAGCCTCTCTCTCACACCTGGGTAGCGGCAATGCCAGGGAGCCCTGATCTAAGCCTCGATCGTCACCACCGCCAGGACTTGGGGAGGCAGCCTGGGTGGCTGGGAAGGACAGGTCAGCGTGGGAAGGGTGATGTGCCTGATGTCAGAGGCCTGCCCTGGGCCCCGCAGTGGGGCCACTCTGCCCCTGAGGGACGCAGACTCAGCCCCGGCAGTTTGCAGGTCACATGCATGGCTTAGGGGGTCTGCAGGTAGGTATGGGTGGGCGTGAGGGGTGCCCCTTCCCCTACCTCCTCCAGACCCCTCGGTTCCCGTGGTCATGCTGCCTCCTCAGGTCGATCGTTAGTGTGGTCGCCTCTTCGGGTCCCATTCAGGGCTGTTTGAGGCTGTGCCGGGCGCTCCGGACCCCACCTCTTCCCCTGCTCACCAGGCGGGAGGCGATGCAGCAAACGCTTAGCCTTTCAGAGCTTCAGTGTCCTCGCCTGAAAAACGGGGGTGACCGTAGTCTGTTCTCCATCAGGTCAAGCACAGAACTTAGCAGACACTTTGCTGAGCCCAGAGCCTGTGGCTCCCACTGGGACACAGGCCCCCATCCCGGACCAGATCCCTCATCTGGCTTCTCAGGAGGAGAAGAGCCAAAATCCACAGCCAGGGGTTAGCGAGCTGCCCAAGTGTAGCTGACAGTGAAGGGCTGTGGGGCCGGGACCATGGAAGGGACACCAGTGTCAGAGGCCACGGGGTCAGAGGCCACGGAGGCCCCCGCTAGCCAGCACTGGTGTGGAGGGAGGCACAAAGCTCTTTGCCAGGTGGGCACGTCAGTGGAGAGGCCCCCTGCTCAGGGTCAGGAAGACCTTTTTTTTTTTTTTAATGTTTTTTCTTTATTTCTAGGAGAGAGAAAGAGAGAGAGACAGCGTGAGCAGGGGAGGGTCAGAGAGAGAGGGAGTCACAGACTGAAACAGGCTCCGGGCTCTGAGCTGGCAGTCAGCACAGAGCCCGACGCGGGGCTTGAACCCACGAACCGCGAGATCATGACCTAAGCGAAAGTCGGACGCTTAACCGACTAAGCCACCTAGGTCCCCCCCAGGAAGACTTCTCAGTAGGACTGGGGGACAGGTCACAGGCAGGGCTGCTGGCGTTTGTGGGCCAGGCCAAGGCCTGCCGGGACGGCTGATCTTCCAGAATCAGAGACCAGGCCCGCCGGGCGGGGTGAGCGGGGTGTGGTTGGCTCACACATAGGAGGGCTTGGCCTTGGACCAGGGTGGTCTGTATCCAGCGAGGCCATTCGGCCTCCTGACGAGGACCCGGGGTCAGCGTGTCATAACATCAGAGCAGACAGCACCACAGCTGACCCCTCCCCCCCTCCCTGCCCAAGGCAAGGACGCCCTCAGCCCACAGCGAGGGTTTCCAGAAGCGCTTGTAGCTCCAGGGGCGAGGGGAGCAGTGTGGGGAGCGCGGCCCAGTTCATCGAATCCCCACTGGAGCAGCCTTCGCTGAGGTCCAGCGGCCTCCTGGGGACCCCGGAACCCCAGACTGGGGGAGAACACCGTGTTCTCCGTCGCCATCTCTCTAGATTTCACTAGGACCTTCACCGCACGCGGGGGGCGGGTAGCTGCGGTGAACAGAAAAGGGGAGAGAGCCCGCAGGTCAGACACAAAGCCAGGTGGACGGCTGGTTACTTTTCACCTTCCCAGCCTGGGTCCTGGCGAGTGTAGACATTTCCAGGCTTTGCTGGGAAGAGGCCTGTGGGTTTGAGTTCTCCGGCACAGACCCCGGAAAGGCCCGCAGGTGCGGATACCTGGGGAGCTGCTCACAGGGGGCGCAGGCGGGGGGGCCTCCCGGGAGTGAGAAGGGGACAGGGGGAGACGCAGCGTGTGGTCACCACGGTGGGCGAGCCAGCCCAGTCCCACTGGGGCCTCGGGCGGGTGGAGCCGTCCGCACGGGGGGGCACAGCAGCAGGGCATTTCCCTGCCATTCCCTATGCGGCGCCACCCCCCCGAGGGCTGCTTCTGAGGCCAGTAGCCTCCTGGGCGCCCCCCGCCTTGTGGGTGCGCCTGGCGGAGCGGCAGACACGACCGCTGGGCACAGCTCAGGGCAGGGGGCGTGCGTGGGGCGCTGGGGGGTCTGCCCCGGGTCCCAGCCTGACACCAGTCTCAGCCAGCCCTGCTCCGGGGGGGGTCTTTCCACAGCGGGAGCCAGCCCCCCCCCCCCCCGGGGCTCACCTGTCAACTCGAGGGACCAAACCTGGAGCCCAAGCTGGCAGGCGGCTGGCTCTGTCCCAACAGCGCTAAGCTCACACGTCACGACGCGACGGCTGTGTAGACCACAGTGAGGGTCCAATAGCGCAGACACAGGTGGGCAAGGGTCGGGCGATCTGATGGCCAAGGACACAGCAGTGGTCAGGCCTTAACCCCTGCCGTTCTCAGCCCTGACCTACCTGCACGCACACCGGGTGCTTCACGAAGACAGTCCCGGGGCCCCCGGATGACTCCGTCGGTTGAGCGTCTGACTCCTGATTTCGGCTCAGGTCATGCGTGATCTCACGGTTTGTGGGTTCGAGCCCCGCGTTGGGCTCTGTGATGAGCGCTCAGAGCCTGCTTGGGGTTCTCTCTCCCTCTCTCTCTCTCTGTCTCTCTCTCTCTCTGCTCACTCTCTCTCTCACACACAGAGTAAGCAAATTTTTAAAAAATTAAAAAAACAAAACAAAACTAATACTACTCAGTGAGAGAGAAGCCGGCCTCCGAAAGATACCTAGTGAGTAATTCCATTTGTACGGCACTTGTGACAACCCATCAGCTTAGACAGGAGAACAGATCCGTGGGTGCCGGGGTCGGATGGGCTGTTCAGTGGAGAACCACCCCGAACGGCAGTTGTACAGAGATGCACACACACATACTCACACTTACACACACATGCAGTTACACACACTCACACACACTCACTTACACACATGCTCTCACACTCACACTCACACATGCACTCTCACACGCTCACACTTACACACTCACACATGCACGTGCACACATACACTCACACAATGCACTCTCACACTCACACTTGCACACTCACACATGCACACGCATGCACTTACACACTCACACACGCATGCACTCACACACACTCACACGCATGCACTCTCACACTCACACATACTCTTGCACACACATGCACTCTCACACACATGTGCACTTACACGCGCGCTCGCACACTCACACTTACACACTCACAATGCACTCACACAATGCACTCTCACACACACACACTCACACATGCACTCACACGCATGCACTTACACACACTCGCGTGTGAGGGCACATATAACGGGCNGGTCAAGTCACGGCCGGGCGCCGCCCGCCGGCCCCGCGCAGACGCTCAGGACCCAGGACGCCCCACTTCTCAGCGGAGGAAACCGAGGCCCGGAACGCAGGCGCCACAGCCAGGCAGCCGGTGGGAGAGGCTGCCCGGGACCCTGGGGGTGGGGTCGGGGGGGCGCCCTGACCCAGCGGGTGGGGGAACGGGCCTGAGGGGGCGCCACCCTTCCACACGGCACAGGCGAGCGGAGGAAGAGCCCGCAACCTGGGGGCTCCGTGCAGCGGCTCTGAGGGGGGCGGGGGACCACGTAGACGCGAATGCACCCCCATCCGGGGGAACCACAGAGAAACACCCAGGTACCCTTGGGAAGACCACACACACACACACACACACACACACACACACACCCCACACCTCACGCTCCGTGCCTGTTCTGATCGGCCAAGCCCTGGGGGCCACACTCCGTAGGTCACCTCGGGCAGGTCACAGGGACGCCTGCACGGTCCCCTAACCGGATAGCCAGGGAGGCAATGAAACACTCAGGCTTGCACGCGTGCGTGCACAGAAACACAGGTGCATGGCCCTGACTTTCATCCTGGGTCTCACGTAAGTCGCCTCACCTGGCTGCGGGCGTTTGCTCCAAATGCCTGGACGGAGCCGCGGGCACTGAGCCGCGAGGCTGGAGTCTGAGAGCTCGGAGGCCCGGGTCTCAGCTGCTGCTGCTGCAGAAGGGGGTCAGCTTCAGGTGCCGCGTCCTGTGCACAGGGGCCCGGGCTCTCCGGGCTGGGCCTGCCTCAGGGGTCGGCCACGGGGAGAGCTCTCCCAGAGGGAGACACGGAGCAGGGACCTGGGGCACAAGCTGAAGTGTCAGCGGATGTGTCGGGGAGCTCGGGAGCCAACCCCTCCCCTGGGGTGGAGGGCCGGTCGGGCCCAAGATCTCCAGGGTAGGGAGGGGCTGTGGCCGCGGGCCTCTGCCAAAGGCTTGAAGTGGTAGGGAGCGGGCGGTCGAGATCTCCCACCTCGTCCCCCACCCTCTGAACCCCCACCGGCCCTCTGTTGGGAATTGACCAGAGTGGGATTGTTGGGGGCCAAAGGGCCGTGGTCAGCAGATGCCGAAGAGGGGCAGACAATGGATGGGGAGAGAGGGTAAGAGGGCATTGGGGGCCCAGGTGAGAAGCAGGGACTTTATAGGAAGAGACGCTCCAGGCAGTGGGAGACAAGTGCAAATGTCCTGGGGTGGGACCATTTCATCTCCCACTTAAGTGCCATTTTTGAGAATGGTTAGGAGAGAGGGAGAATNGCTGGCGTCAGGCGCCCCACATCTCCAGAGGCCTCTCCTAGAGCCCAGCTCTGAGCACCGCCCCCCTCCCCGGCCCCCGGCCCCTGCTGCTCTGGGCAGCGCAGCGGCTGCAGAGCACTCGCTTCTGGACAGAGGGGGGCCTGCGTGAGCGGAGCAGCCTCGAGGGGGCTCAGCATCTCAGAGCCCCCGCCCTGCGAATAAACATCGTACGTTCGTATCCTGGTCTCACTTGGATGGAGCGTTTTGCTTTCTGAGCCTCGCATTTTCTCACTATGTTTAATCTGAGGGGTTGGTGCAAGGGTTAGTGAGAGTACGAATGTCACCTCCCAGGATTTATCCCAAAGATGTGCTCACACACGGAAGGACAGATATTTGGACCAAATATTCATTACGGCGCCGTAAGAAGTAGTGAAGGATCAGAGCCCCCCTCTATATCCGCTAGGAGGGGGCTGCTCAGGGACATCACGGCCGTCCCCGGAAACACTAGGCGCCCCTGAAATAGAGAGACAGCTCTTGATATCCAGGTCTGGAGAAATCTACAAAACATATTAAGAATTTTTTAAAAGCACACAACAGAAGTGTGTGTGATACACTACCGTGTNTCCGAGCTGTCAGCACAGAGCCCGACGCGGGGCTCGAACCCACGAACCGTGAGATCATGACCTGAGCCGAAGTCGGACGCTTAACCGACTGAGCCACCCAGGCGCCCCTAATTCCTGAGATTTTAATACATGAACCTACCAGCACGTGGTTGGTGCGTGACAAATTCTTCGAATATATGGAATACAACGCACTTGGGAATTCACAATGGCAGCACAGCACCTGCGGACGAGGTTAGGGTTTCCTCTGTTCACAAAGTCAGGGACTAGAAAGTCACCTTGGAGTCCTTGGGAGGGTGAACGGAACTGGGGACGCTAACTACAGCCGTCTCCCCAGGAGAGAGTGTGGGGACCCTGAGAATGGCTATGGGGACCACACTCAGTAAGGCGGGCAAGTGGCCCTATTCCAGTAAGAAGGTGGAATGAGGTCCCCAGTGGAGTGAGAATTTGTAAAGGGGCCCCCCTCAGGCCCTGGGGACAGTGGGACGCTGGTTCCCATTCTGCAAGAGGCGGAAGTCAGTCCTGCTGCGTGCCCCTGGGGTGTCTGGGGCCCGAGGTGTGGAGGATCGCCACGGGGTGGGCCCCCCGCAGAGGCCTCTGGGCCTCGCTCCCTGAAGCTGGCCTGGTATACCACGGCGCACCTGTCTGGTGGCAGAAGGCAGCAGAGACCCCCAGGGACCCCTCCTGTTGGGGTCGGCGCCAGGCTGACCTTCACGTGGGCTCTGTACGTCTCAGGAGTTTCCCTGCAAGGCGCACAGCTCTGTCCTACTTGATACGTACAGAATACAGGGCCGTGCGCCTAGGAGGCATCCGAATGGTGAGGTGACGCACATGACCATGACCGCACATGACCATGACCGAGGCTCACACCTGCCCGGGAGCCGCTTCTCCAGGTGCCTCTGGCCGCCTCCCTCTCCCCCAGGTAGCCACCTCTCCCTCCTAACCTGTGAAAACCAGGATCTCAAAACAATACGTGTTGGCTTCCTTTTATCAATTAGCCATACAGGCTTGTATGATCTCACGGTTCGTGAGTTCGAGCCCTGCGTCGGGCTCTGTGCTGACAGCTTGAAGCCTGGAGCTGCTTCAGGTTCTGTGTCTCCCTCTCTCTCTGCCCCCCCCCCCCCGACACTCTGTCTCTCTCTCAAAAATAAATGAACATTAAAAAAAATTTTTTTTTTTAAATAAAGAATATTTAGGGAAGAAGGAGCTATCTGAATGCAAACTGGTGCAGCCACTCTGGAAAACAGAATGGAGTTTCTTCAAAAAATTAGAAATAGAACTACCCTATGACCCAGCAATTGCACTACTAGGTATTTATCCAAAGGACACAGGTGTGCTGTTTCGAAGGGGCACATGCACCCCGATGTTTATAGCAGCGCCATCGACAATAGCCAATGTGTGAAAGAGTCCAAATGTCCACTGACAGATGAATGGGTAAAGAAGATGTGGTATGTGGGGCGCCTGGGTGGCTCAGGCGGTCAAGCGGTCAAGCGTCCCACCTCCTTTCAGGTCAGGATCTCACAGTAGGTGGGTTGGAGCCCCGCCTCCGGCTCTGTGCGGGAGGGCTGCGGGGGGCGGGGGCCAGCTGGATGTGGCTGGCAGACGGAGGGGGTTGGGTGTCGTCCCAGGCTCCCCTGCGCAGGGGCTCTGGCCGGTGGCACCTGACTGGGGGTGGAACGTACAATCCACTTGTACTTGTGTTCAACATTCCGATGCTTGGGGAGCGGATGAGCTGGTCTTGCGGTCCACGCGGAGGCGGGGCTGCAGCCGCGGGGTTGGGGCAGCAACAGGAGAGAGGGAGCCGGTGTCCCCAGGGGCTCCGTGGAGCGGCCGTTCTGAGTCCCTTCTGCTGAACAAGAGGAGTCACCGTGCTGAGCCTGGGCTGCAAGCCCGTGGGGGAGGGGCAGCACCCTGAGCCTGCCCCCCGCCCCCCCCCCCGCCCGGAGGGGTGCTGAGGGGACCCAACCCAGCAATCTGCACAGACAGACAGAGGGGGGCCTTGCCTTCGCCCGGAGGCCGTCCAGCCAGTCGCCAGCACAAGCAGCTGGCTGCCATCCCGAAACTGAATAATGTATGAAGCAGAGTTGTTACAAAGAGCCGGGGATTTATTTTAGCACCACTTTAAATTATGGAAATGGGCCCCCCAGGGAGCTGCCTGGAGGACAAAGCCGCAAACTAAAACTGAAAAACAAAAGAAACAAAACACAAACAAACCAATACCGTAACCACGAAAGATCCGGGAACCCTTCCCGACACAGCCAGGATCA
>NW_027532747.1:561589-563314 GCF_008692635.1 Crocuta crocuta | reverse complement strand
CCGGCTCGGCTCTGGGGGGCGGGAACCGGGAAATAAAAGGCAGTTGGTGGCACACTGAAGTGCCATGCGTGGGCTTTCCATCCGTTAGGAGCCGGCGCGGCGCTGTCGCAGAAAACCTGGGCTCCCTCCTGGTCTCTCTGGCGATTCACAGGGGACACCGTCGTCCTCAGGCCACCGGGTGACCCAGCTGGGACCTTGCCATCGAGGGGTGGGCAGTCAGCCTGGGATCGGTGAGGACGGAGCCGCTCTGGCGCCAGCCGGAGCCGAAGCGGGAGAGGAGGGAGGGGCCTGGGGTGTGGGCCCTGCGGTCACAGCGCATCGGGGGCCATCAGCTGGGGGTGGGCAGTGGCCCATGAGGTTTGCACGTGACCAACTTCGGGATGCAGGGGGCCCTGGGCTTGCTTTCCAGGGTCCCCCAGCGGGGCGAGGCCACCAGCGGCAGCCCCTCCCCGAGTGGCAGGGCCCATGGACACAGGGTCCGTGAAGGCCTCGCAGCCCCCTGAGAAGGAGACACCCCAGGACCGGCCCGGGAAGGAAGGGGGTCCGCCGCCGAGGCTGAGGCGTGAATGTGACTGAGCCGCCTGTCCCCGGCCAGCCTGGCCCTGTGACCGGGCTCACAGGCCCTCAGGACAGGGTGTGGGGGCACCGCAAGAGGGGTTTGGCCTCGTCCCTGCCAAGCTGCTCTCCCTCAGCTGCGCTCTATTTGTGTTTCTCAGACCTCAAGCATACGCTGCCCTGTTCCCACCGAAGTGCTGGCATTTTACTTTCTCATCCAAGGTCATTGAAAAAGGACACCGTATGTTCAACCAGTCACGAAGGGGGCATTCAGTCCTTCCTGAGGGAGGCCTCCCACGGCTGGCTGTGTTCCCAAAGCCAGAAGGGTGGATCCTCATTGCCAAGCAGACACACAGACACACACAGACACACACACACACACACACACACACACAGCTGCCTTCTGCTTTGCTCTTTAGCCTAACACAGAACAAAAGGTCAGCTTTTCCGCCAAGTTTTCCCAGTTGCCCTTCTGGCCAGAATCCAGGTCGCCCCTGACCCGGCGCACCGACCCCTTCCCCCCACCCGCCCCCCGCTGCACACAGAGCCCTTCATACCTGTGCCCCGGGGCGAAGGTAACCCAGGCTCTCCATCTCGGTCTCAGCTCGTCTTCCCCGCCACCTGGCCTTCTTGGGCCGCGAAGGGAAACTGAGGCCGGACAGACGGCCCCACGCAGCAGAGCGCACGGCAACATGAAGCAGAGACATCTCCAAAACGGCAGAAAGTAACCAAACATTTATTTCAAAACCATGAGCTCCCCGGCTCGCCAAGGTCCTGTAAAAGCGGCCACCCTTCTGCACTCGGGGCTCCGCGGGCGCACACGGGAGGCCTGGGATCTGGCCGCGGGGAGACCGCAGGTGGGGGGGGCACATACAGGGAGAAGCCTGGGGGCAGCGTGGAAGCGCCGAGCCGAGGGCACTGCGCCCCCGAGGGAGAGGCCTGTGATGACCAGGGCAGGTGAGGCCAAGAGGCGGCACCAGCCATCATGTCTGCTCTGTTGCACCACAGGCAGGTGGGGTGGGGGTGGGGGCGCAAAGCTGACCCCCCCCATGGCCTCAAACGAAAACACACTAGTCATTGGACCGCCCCCCCCTCCCCCCGCGGGGTCTGGAGAAGGGCCGGCCCGGCAGGGAATCGCGGGAGCGGTGGCGCTGGGACTGGAGCCCGGGC
>NW_027532747.1:553005-561530 GCF_008692635.1 Crocuta crocuta | reverse complement strand
CAGATCGCCCTGCGATTCGGGACCCAGGGGTCTGCCCTAGACTTGAACTTGGGGGACAATGGCTCTGACCTCCCGAGGCACGTGGAAGGCCGCGCGTGACAAAGTGTTGGGCACGCAGGACCCAGGCGGCCTCATAGCGAGCATGACCACGTCGGCGTGGTCATGTCAGTTACATCATCAGCGTGACAAGCGTGGGCGCAAACTGAATAGCTGCTCACTTTTTCCCCGAAGCACGATAGTGTGTAAGAACGGCAGCTTTAGGGGCGCCTGGGTGGCGCGTCATGATCTCGCGGTTTGTGGGTTCGAGCCCCGCGTCGGGCTCTGTGCTGACACCTAGCTCTGAGCCTGGAGCCTGTTTCGGATTCTGTGTCTCCCTCTCTGACCTTCCCCTGCTCACACCGTCTCTCTCTCTCAAATGGATAAAACATTAAAAAAAAAAAAAAGAAAGGCAGCTTTAATTCCACAGAAAGAGTTGAAAAATGCAGCCACTTGCAGGCCACCGAGATATTTTCTGTTCAGTAATAAAATCGGCTAATTCTGCATGTTCCTGTGGGTCTCGATTTCTTTTTATTACCACCGAGCAACTCTAATCTCAGCGCTTGGGCGGGAAGCTCGCCCTCCATGAAGCCTGTCCCTCCTCTGTGAGATACTAACATCGAGCCTTTATCTAGCACCTGCTGTGTGCCAGGAACTTTTCTGGGCACTTGACGACTCTATTAATTAGGTAGTGTTAGGACCCCTGGGCCGGCCCCTCCTAGCCTGTCTCAGCCACGATGGGACGCAAGCCACCACTTCCCTGCCCCCCATGCCTCCCCTTTCTTCAAGTCCCTTCTGCACTGGACAGGCTCTCCATTCCAAGACGAACCCTCTAACCCCTCCCGCCCCTCCTCTTCCCGGTTTTCAGCTCAAGAGTTTCCAGGAGAATGTTTTTAATTTCTCAAAATTGCCTTCAAAACCTTCAAGATATAATAATAAAAAAAAAGACAACAACAAACATTGTTGATGATGCGGGGAAATGGAACATTCCTTCATTGCTGCTGAGAATGTAAAATGATATAGCTGTTGTGGAAAGCAGTTTGGCAGCTTCTCAAAACAAATAAACACATGATCCAGTCTTCCACATCGAGGTATATACCCCAGATAACTGGAAACATATGTCCCGCCAAAACTTGTAAACAAATGTTCACGGCAACGTTAGTCAGAATAGCCAAAAGGTGGAAACGACCCAGATGTCCCATCAACGATGAATGAATAAATAGTGTGTAGCATATCCATACAATAGAATACTATTCAGCCAATAAAAGGAAGGAAATTCTTTGTTAATGTTTATATATTTTGAGAGACAGTGACAGCGAGCATGGAGAAGAGAGAGAGAGAGACAGAGAGAGAGAGAGAGAGAGAGAGAGAGAATCCCAAGCAGGCTCCATGCTGACAGCACATGGGGCTCAAACTCACGAACCATGAGATCATGACCCGAGCCAACATCAAGAGTCGGATGCTCGGGACGCCTGGGTGGCTTAGTCGGTTAAGTGTCCGACTTTCGCTCAGGTCATGATCTCGCGGTTCGTGGGTTCGAGCCCCGCGTCGGGCTCTGTGCTGACTGCCAGCTCAGAGCCTGGAGCCTGTTTCAGAGTCTGTGACTCCCTCTCTCTCTGACCCTCCCCTGCTCACGCTGTCTCTCTCTCTCTCTCCTAGAAATAAATAAAACATTAAAAAAAAAAAAGGGTCGGATGCTCAACGGACTGAGCCACTCAGGTGCCCCCAAAGGAAAGAAATTCTGATACACCGAAAACATGGATGAATGTTGAAAAGATTGCCCACATTGGGGCGCCTGGGTGGCTTAGTCGGTTAAGCGTCCGACTTTCGCTTAGGTCATGATCTCGCGGTTCGTGGGTTCGAGCCCCGCGTCGGGCTCTGTGCTGACTGCCAGCTCAGAGCCTGGAGCCTGTTTCGGAGTCTGTGACTCCCTCTCTCTCTGACCCTCCCCTGCTCACGCTCTCTCTCTCTCTCTCTCCCCTAGAAATAAATAAAACATTAAAAAAAATTTAAAAGAAGAAAAGATTGCCCACGTTAAGTGAAAGAAGCCAGACACAAAAGGCCACATGGTGTAGGACGGATTCCATTCAGAAGAAACGTCCAGAATAGATGCACAGAGAGAGAGAGCACAGTGCTCGTTGCCAGGGGCTGGTGGGGTGACTGCTAACTGCTGCTGGGTCCCCTCTCTGGAGTCATGAGCGTGTTCTGCACCTGCAGTGGTGCTTATGCAGCCTTGTCAATGCACTAAAAACCACTGATTTGGACACTTTAAAAGTGTATGTTAATGGTATTTGAGTTATAGCTCGGTTAAGGAAAAAGCCTTCTGAGTGTTTCCATTGCAGAGGAGGACAAAGCAGCCTCCGAAATGGTGGGGGACACTGTACCCCATGCCTGTGGGAGAGTATCTGATGCTGGGGCCGGGAGGGAACAGTGTGTGTGTGTGTGTGTGTGTGTGTGTGTGTGTGTGTGTCTGTGTGCGCGCGCGCTCACCTGTGCTTCTGGTGCCTTTAAAAGCATCCCGCAGAAATCCAAGATACTTTAAGTGAAAAAAACTGAAGTACAGAACAAGAGTTAACATGCCACACTTTTTGGGTTTAAAAAGGGTTGGGGAGGGGCGCCTGGGTGGCTCAGTCGGCTAAGTGTCCCTCGGCTCAGGTCACGATCTCGCGGTTTGTGAGTTCGAGCCCCGCGTCGGGCTCTGTGCTGACGTCTCGGCTCCTGGAGCTGCTTCGGAATCTGTGTCTCCCTCTCTCTCCGCCCCTCCCCTGCTCATGCTCATGCTCTGTCTCTCCCTCTCAAAGATAAATAAACATCAGGAAAAAAATTTAAATAAAAAGGGTTGGGGAAGGAAATAAATGGTTCAGAAAGGATAGTTGTAGGGAACGTCTCTTTTAGAGAGAATCAAATTGTCCCAGAATAACCAAGGCTGGGATTTGCTTCCAAATAATCCTGGGAATGGGTGGAGGGAGAAGGGTCTGGACTGGACAAGAGCTGACGGGAACACGGAGGGTCCATGTACACACACTTCTGCATGTGTCTGAATTTTTCACAACTGAAACGTAAAGCAGAGAAAAGGGGTAAACATGCCTTGTAGGTGTGATTTTGGAAGAGCGACCTAAGCACATGACCGAGCACTGGACCCTACACGCATGCCCACAACGTGCCCGGAAGGGCACACGGGAAACTAACCGGTCGCCTGGAGGGGTCCGCAGGGCCAGGGTGGGAAGGAGAGGCACTCTTTCCCGCCTGAACTTCTGCGGAGGGTTGAATGCCCTATCATGTGCTTATGTTACCTTTTCAACATCTCACCGACGGGGGGGCTGCCAGGTTCAGCCATGGCTGTGGGGGGCCTGGGGCCCCTACGCTCTAAGGCAGACTCACGGGATTAGCCTCAGAAGCCTGGCCTCACACGCGTGCCGGGAGAAGGCTGCTTTCAGCTTCCAGACAACCCAGCCTACCTTCTGAGGCGCGGGATATTGGCCGCCCACCTGCCGGTCACCCACCTTCCTTGCCGGCAGACCTCAGCTGTGGTAGGTCGCGTGCCCAGCCCCGGGGAAGAATGAGTCCCGGCAACCTCACACGACTTCACAAAAGCTACTACGGGTCCAGGGGTGAACATGGGGCTTGGACTTGGCCAAGGACATGACAGGAAAGTCGCCTAGAGGAGTCCCAGGAAAGACTACAGAAAACTTTGCCCGCCCCCTCCCTTTCTGCTCGGGCTACTGTCCTATGAGGAGAGGTCCGGAGCCCTGGCAGTCATTTTGCAGTCATGAGGCAACAAGACATATAAGAGACGGCACCATCCAGAGGATGATGGTGGGCAACGCGCTGATGCCGTTCCAGGGGGCTGGCTGGTCTCTGAGCATCTTGGGAAGTAAACACCAACTTGTCCTAACGGCTTAAAGTCAGCTTTTCTGTCCCTGGGAGCCCTGTAAATACCAAGACAGTCAATGCTCTCTCCAGACAAGGGAGAAAGCTGATCAGAAGCGAGCTGCCTACAGCTCTCAAGTACGGAAGCCGGAACCCCCAACTCAGGCCGCCCAGGACTCAGAAGCTGGGGGCTGTGCTTGCTGGTCCAGGACCAAATCCTGCAGCCTCAGCTCGCATCTCTCCCGGCCCGACTGGACCTTAGCCTGGCTCTAGAGCTTCTGAGCTCTGTGACCTTCTCTGTGTCCCGGGGCTCCCTTTGCCTCAGTTTCCTCATCTGTAAACAGGGATAACAACAGCCCTACAGCCCCACCTCGTAGGGTTGCCGTGAGGACAGAATACGTTCACAGAACTTCAGAGTCCGGCACACAGTGAGCACTCACTGGCCAGACCGTTTTTATTCCTTTGATTTCCCCAGCTGCAGGGGGCTGAGCCCCCAGGACCCTGACACCCGACAGTCAGCGCGACCTCAGGCCAGGAGGGGGCGGAGCCAGCTCCATCTGCCCCTCAGGAGCCTGTGGAACTAGGGGAGCCCAGGATCCTGCAGAGAGCTTGGCCTGCCCTCAGCTTGCTGTGTGTTCCGGAGCAAGTCAGTCACCCTCTCTGAACCCAGGCCTCTAGGCCTGCAACCCAAGGCCATGGGTCAGATACGCTCCACGGGCCCCTTCGGCTCAGCCCTTAGGGATTCAGTAAACAGCTACCTATACGACCTGTCTGATCATTCTCCCGGCTCAGCACCCTCTATGGCTCCCTCTTACCTCTTACCTGCCAGGCACCGCCCACCTGCCGCCTGCCCCTGCCTGGCTCATCTCAAACCCCCTCTTCTGTTGTCCCCTCACGGCCAGGCACTCGGCCGCCTACTGGTTGCTTCTCAACATTTTTTTCAGCACGCCTCAGCGCCAGCGTCCCTTCTCAGAGACGATCTCTCTCCCCACATCTAAACTAGAACCCTCGGGGGCACCTGGGCAGCTCAGCCGGTTAAGCATCCGACTTCGGCTCAGGTCATGACCTCACCGCTCGTGGGTTCGAGCCCCGCGTCGGGTTTTGTGCTGAACGTTCGCTCAGAGCCTGCTTCGGATTCTCTCTCTGCCCCTCCCCCGCTCGCGCTCCGTCTCATTCTGTCTCTCAGAAATAAATAAATGTGAAAAAAATAAAACAGGGTCAACAGGGGCGCCTGGGTGGCTCAGTCGGTTAAGCGCTCGAGTTTGGCCCAGGTCATGACCTGACGGTTTGTGAGTCTAAGCCCTGCATCAGGCTCCGTGCTGATGGCTCGGAGCTTGCAGCCTGCTTCGATTCTGTCTTCCTCTCTCTCCACCCCTCCGATACTCGTACTCTGTCTCTCAAAAATAAATAAATGCTAAAAAAATTTTTTGATGCAAAAAAATAAATAAAATAAAATAAACGAGAACCCTCTGGCCCCTCTCTTATTGCACCAGGACTGCCTCTTTAGATGCGGACCAGTCACAGGTTAATGCGGGTGGCAATGGCATGGTGTCTTCCCCTTGGGAACGTCAGCTGCACCGGCTCCGGGACGCAGCTGACCTGCCTGGGCTGGATCCGCAGCATCCTGAGCACAGCCTGCATACAGTAGGTGCTCCGCACATGCTGTCTGAACGGGCGCTTCTCCTTGTACCTGCTGGGGCGTGTGTGAGCCAGGGGCCTGTGGCTCTCAGTGGGGTGTAGCCATGTGCGCGCTCCCCGCAGGCCCAGGGCAGGAGCGGGGTGCACGGGCCAGCAAGCCCCCCGGCCCACGTGCCTCAGAACACTGCGAGGGCGGGGCTCCCTGCATGTGTCCCTGCCACAGCGGGCACTGACATCTGGGGGTTCCCTCGTTCACCGCCTCCCCACTGGACTTCCTAAAGGCCTGCCTCACTCCTTTATAGCCACCNCCCAGGCGGCTCCAGTCCCCACGGCAGCAGGTCTACACGCCGGCTCTCAGGTTCCCGCGGCTGCAGGTAGAGGGAGGCATCAGGGGATGCAGGTCTGTTCACCTACCTGGTCCAAGTCATACAGCATCTGCAGGGGACTCCGCCTCTTACCCGCGAGCCAGCCAGAGCCCAGGCTGTTTTCAAAGGCTGTGGGGCACAAGGAAAGAGGCATCACGTGGCTGGCTGTGGCTCTTGGGGGGGCTTGGCAACTCACGTGGGCACACGTGATCTACCTCTGGGACTCAGTTTCCCTCTCGTGTCTCACCTGCCTCCAGGGGGCACTGATAGGCGCCCGGACCCACCAGGGCAGGGCACCTGCCCCCGTGTCCCGCCCTTCGGAGCTGGAAGATGCCAGGCAGGCAGGCAGGGAAGCGAGGAAAGGTGTTGCCCAGCCCTCTGGTAAAGGCCTGACCACCAGCCTCACCTGTCTCCATCTGCCTTCATCCCACACCCCACCGCTGCCAACCCCATGTCCATGGAGCCCGAAGGGGCTCGCCAAGCTGGCTGCCGTCCAGCCTCCCCAGACCCTGGGTGCAGGCAGCCAGGAGGGGCTAGGGAACGGGACAGGCGGCACAGCCAAGCTGCAGCTTCTCCAACGACAGCCCGGCAGGTCACACGACCCCCCGTGGCCTCCCGTAGGAGCCTGAACTTCGCTGGCCACTGTGTAAGCCACTCCCGGGAAATGCAGGGTTCACGGTCTCCCAGACTGGAAGACGGTGGGCAGGGATGCTGTCTATCTGTCTCTGTGCTGCACTCTTCAGTCTTCCTAAAACTACCAAACACTCTGCTTCCTAAAGTTATTCCTTTACTTTAAATATGTCTTAAGGAGTATCTTCCTACATATTCAATTAATATGAATATATTCTTAGTATATAGTTGATATACGTAAGCAGCGATTTATGATCTTATGCTTGTTGATCATATTTTTCTTAAATATTTTTAAATGTGATTATGCTTATTAATAAGTGAATAAAGTATCTGCAGTCTTCAAAAAAAGATCACCAAAATTGGCAAAACTTTAGCTAGCCTGACCAGGAAGAAAAGAATGAAGTGTCTGGTGCAGCCACTCTGGAAAACAGCATGGAGATTCCTCAAAAAACTAAAAGTAAAACCACCCTACGACCCACAATTGCACTTCTAGGTATTTATTCAAGGATACAGGTGTGCTGTTTCAAAGGGGCACGTGCCCCTCAATGTTTAGAGCAGTGCCATCAACAATAGCCAATGTATGGAAAGAGCCCACATGTCCATCAATGGATGAATGGATGAAGAAGATGGGGTGTATATACATACAATGGAGTATCGCTCGGCAGTCAAAAAGAATGAAATCTTGCCAGTTGCAACTACATGGACGGAACTAGAGAGCATGATGCTAAGTGAAATTAGCCAGTCAGAGAAACACAAATATCATATGACTTCCGAGGAATTGAAAATACAAAACAGATGAGCATAAGGGAAGGGAAGTAAAAATAATATAAAAACAAGGAAGGGGACAAAACATAAGAGACTCTTTTTTTTTTTAATGTTTTTTTTTCTATTTATTTCTAGGAGAGAGAGAGGGAGACAGCGTGAGCAGGGGAGGGTCAGAGAGAGAGGGAGTCACAGACTGAAACAGGCTCCAGGCTCTGAGCTGGCAGTCAGCACAGAGCCCGACGCGGGGCTCGAACCCACGAACCGCGGGATCATGACCTAAGCGAAAGTCGGACGCTCAACCGACTAAGCCACCCAGGCGCCCCACAAAACATAAGAGACTCTTAAATAAGGAGAACAAACAGCGTTGCTGGAGGGGTTGTGTGTGGGGGGATGGGCTAAATGGATGAGGGGCATTAAGAAGGGCATTTGTTGGGATGAGCAGTGGGTGTTATACATAGGGGACGAATCACTGGAGTCTATTCCTGAAACCATTGTTGCACTCTATGCTAACTAACTTGGATGTAAATTAAAAAATAAATTAAAAGTAAATAAGTAGGGGCGCCTGGGTGGCTTAGTCGGTTAAGCGTCCGACTTTCGCTTAGGTCGTGATCTCGCGGTTCGTGGGTTCGAGCCCCGCGTCGGGCTCTGTGCTGACTGCCAGCTCAGAGCCTGGAGCCTGTTTCAGAGTCTGTGACTCCCTCTCTCTCTGACCCTCCCCTGCTCACGCTGTCTCTCTCTGTCTCCTAGAAATAAATAAAAGCTTAAAAAAAAAATTAAAAATAAATAAGTAAACTAAAAACAAAAGAAATAAAAATGAAAGGCTGGTACCATCACAGTGGCCCTAGCACATGTGCACATGGTCAAATGCAGTGTGTGTGTGTGTGTGTGTGTGTGTGTGTGTGTGTGTGTGTTTAATAAAGTCATCTCTTGGGGGTGGGGGGGAAGAATGAAGTCTCAAGTGACTAAAAACAGGAATGAAAGAAAAGCCATTAGTACTGAATCTTACAGAAATGAGAAAGGTATGAACAATTGTACAAAAGCAAGTTAGATTACCTACATGAAATGGACAGACTCCTAAAAAGATGCACATTCCTGAAATTGACTCGAAAGAAATAGAAAATCTCAATGACATATAACAATATATTGAAGTAATAATGGAAAAAAATTCCACAAAGCCCAGAATCAGATGACTCACTCCCTGAATCTTATCAAGTATTTAAA
>NW_027532747.1:549896-552697 GCF_008692635.1 Crocuta crocuta | reverse complement strand
CCCTGCTCACGCTGTCTCTCTCTGTCTCCTAGAAATAAATAAAAGCTTAAAAAAAAATTAAAAATAAATAAGTAAACTAAAAACAAAAGAAATAAAAATGAAAGGCTGGTACCATCACAGTGGCCCTAGCACATGTGCACATGGTCAAATGCAGTGTGTGTGTGTGTGTGTGTGTGTGTGTGTGTGTGTGTTTAATAAAGTCATCTCTTGGGGGTGGGGGGGAAGAATGAAGTCTCAAGTGACTAAAAACAGGAATGAAAGAAAAGCCATTAGTACTGAATCTTACAGAAATGAGAAAGGTATGAACAATTGTACAAAAGCAAGTTAGATTACCTACATGAAATGGACAGACTCCTAAAAAGATGCACATTCCTGAAATTGACTCGAAAGAAATAGAAAATCTCAATGACATATAACAATATATTGAAGTAATAATGGAAAAAAATTCCACAAAGCCCAGAATCAGATGACTCACTCCCTGAATCTTATCAAGTATTTAAAGAAGAATTGACACCAGCATCTTCTAAACTCTTTTACACCCCTCAAAAAAACTCCCCAAAAACAAAACAGATGGGGGGGGAGAGGGAAAATACCTCCCAACTCATTATATGAGCTGAGTATTAATTAATACCAAAACCAGACAAAGACATTACAAGAAAACTACAGAGCAATATCTCTTATGAACATAGATGCAAAAGCCTCAAAAAAAAAAAAAAATCAAACTGAATCCATCAACATAGAAAAAGGTTTATATACGACCAAGTAAGACTTATCCCAGGAGTGCAAGGGTGGTTCAACATACAAGTCAATCAAGGCAATACACCATATTAACAGAATAAAGAAAAAACCCATATAAGTATCAGTCTATGCAGAAAGTGTTCCACCATTTCCTTTCATAATAAAAACACTAAATGAACAAGAAACTGAAGGGAACTTCTTCAATCTGATAAAAGCCATCTAGAAAGAAAACCCCACAGCTAACATATTTACTAGTGAAAAATGGATGCTTTACCCCCAAGATCAGGTACAAAACAAAAGATGCCCACTTTCACTACTTCTATTCAGCAATGTACTAGAAGTTCTAGCCAGGGTATTGGGCAAGAAACAGAAAAAAGGCATCCAGACTGGACAGGAAAAAGTAAAATTATGTGTAATCACAGATAACATGAATATATATATATAGTGTGTGTGTGTGTGTGTGTGTGTAAGGAACACACAAACTATTAGAGCTAATAAATGAGTTCAACAAGATTGTAGAATAAGAGATCAATATACAACACGATATCGTATTTCTAAATTCTAGTAATGAACAACCCAAAATCGAAATTACAAAAACATCTCCACTTACAACAGCATAAAAAGAAGAAAATATTAAGGATTAAATTTAACAAAAAAAAGTGCAAAACTCGTCTCTGAAAACTAGAAGACATCGCTGGAAGAAACTGAAGACCTGAATGAATGGGAAAATATGCCAAGTTTGTGGATTGGGAGATTCAATGTCATTAGCGTGGCAGTACTCCCCAGATTACAGCTCTTAGCACGTGGCAGATGGCTGTGCATGTGTTCCTGGAGTGGCTTACAGACAGAGTGCAGGAGGCGGGGTGGACGAAAGGATCCCATTCTCCAAATATCTGAGATCTCTCCTTTGATCAGGTTCCTTCCCCACACTGTTGCAAGTCCCTCTCCCTCCACATAAAGTGACTTCCGAGGGATTAAAGGACTGGTTCCCTTCTCCCCACCTTTCCTTTTCCTCTTTTCCCCCTTTTGGGAGCCTGACACGAAACACTAAAACATTCAGAACTGCAAAAATGGGGAAAATTAGACACTGACTGGGAATGCCCAGGGAGAGGCTCAGAAAAAGACCTAAGAAGACCTTAGGTTTATACTGTGGCTGGACCTTTGCACAGACAGCCTACAACAATCATAAAAACAAAAACAAGCTAACAGTAGCAATCACTGAGAAAGAGAGTCTGATTTCCAGAGTCACCACATAATGAAAGTCAAATGTCCAGTGTTCAACACCAACAGAAAAATTGGAAGTTATACAAAGAAACAGGAAAGCATGGTCCGTTCAAATGAAGCAAATAAATCAACAGAAACACCCTGGGGGAAAAAATCTGATGGCAGATATAGGAGACAAAGCCTATAAGACAACTGTCTTGAAGATGCTTCAAGAACTAAAGGAAGATGTGCAGAAGATCTAGAAAATGATGGATGAGCAAAATGGAATATCCGTAAGGATGTAGAAAACTTAAAAAGAAACTCAAAAGAAATCCTAGAGCTAAAATGTTTAACAACTGAAATGAAACATTCACTGGAAGTATTCAAAGACAGGTTTAAGTAGCCAGAAAAAAGTATCGGTGAACTTGAAGACAGGACAATGGAAATCACTGAGTCTAAGGAACAGAAAGAAAAAAGATTAAAGAAGAATTAACAGAACGTAAGGGACCTGTGGGTCAACATCAAGATCAACATACTCCTTGTGGGAGTCCCAGGAGATGAAGAGAAAGGCAGGGGCAGAAAGAATATCTGAAGACATGATGGCTGAAAACTTCCCAAGTTTCATGAGAGACATGAATATAAACATCCAAGAAGCTTAAGAAACTCTAAGTAAGATGAATCCAAGGAGACCCACACCAAGATACATCATAACCAAACTTTCAAAAGACAGAATCTTGAAAGCAGCCAGAGACAGATGACCCATCACATACAAGGGAGCCTCAATAAGATTATGAGTAAATTTCTCACCAGAAACTTTGGAGGCCAGAAGGCAATGAGATGATATATTCAAAGTGTGCAAA
>NW_027532747.1:544162-549732 GCF_008692635.1 Crocuta crocuta | reverse complement strand
CAACAAAACTATATCTGAAAAAACTCTCCTTCAAAAGTGAGGGAGAACTTAAGACATTCCCAGATATACAAAAGTTGAGGGAGTTCATGACCACTAGGCCTGCCCTGCCAGAAATGGTGAGGGGAGTTGTGCAAGGTGAAATGAAAGGAAACTAGACAGTGACCCAAAGCTGTATGGAGAAGGAATGATCTCAATAAAGGCAATGGCAATTATAAAAGCTAATATTATTGTAACAGAAGTTTGTAACTGTACTTTTCGTTTTCTATATAATTTAAAAGAGACTAATATATTTAAAGGAAAAAAAAACCAAGTATCAGTCTGAAAGCCAGTATTGTTAACTCCAAATTTTTGTTTTCTACGTAATTTAAGAGACTAATGCATTTAAAAGGATCACTAGTTTCTGTGTGTGGGCATACTGTGTATAAAGGTGTAATTATATAATAACAGCTGACAGGGATGGGGACAGAGCTGTAACAGAAAAATTTCTGTACTTCTCAAGGTTAAACTTGTATAAATGCAAAATACAATGTATAATTTTAGGATTACATGTAATCCCCATGGTAGCCACAAAGGAAATGGGAAAGGAATTTACAAAAAATAAATGGACTCAGCACAAAAGGAGACAGTAATACAGGAAATGAGGGATTAAAAAAAAAAACACTAAGGCATAAAGAAGACAAATAGCAAAATGACAGACGTTCCTCCTTATCAGTAATGACTTTAAAGGTCAAAGGATCAAACTCACCAGTCCAAATACAGAAATTGGCAGAATGGATAAAAATACCTGACCCAACTCTGTGTTCTACAAGAGATTCATTTGAGATCCAGTGATACAAACTGGTTGAAATGAAAGGATGGGGGGAAAAAAAAACTTCAAGCAAATAATAACCGAAATAGAGCAAAGGTGGCTGTATTAATATCAGACAAAATAGACTTCGAATCAAGGAAGTTTTACAAGAGACAAAGAAGTACTTTATGTATGAATAAAAGTTTCAGTACAGCACGAAGACAGAACAGTTTAAACATTTATTTACCTAACGGCAGACTATCAAAGTAGACGAACCAAAAATGGACAGAATAGGTGGGAGAAAGAGACAGTTCTACAACAATAGTTGGAGATTGCAGTACACCAGTCAGTACCGACTGAGCAACGAGATAGAAGATGCGGCGGGAAACAAGGACTTATGCAGCACAAGAAACCACCTAGATCTAATGGACACATAGAAAAAACACTCTATCCAACAACAATAGCAAACACATTCTTCTCTAATACATGTGGAAGGTTTTCCAGGATAATCTATAGGTTAGGCCACAAAATACGTCACGATCGATTTTAAAAGACCTTATATCATACAGGGTATGTTCTCTGACCACATCGGGATGAAGTCAGAAATCAGTAAGAGAAGGAAAACTGGAAAATTCACCAATCTGTAGAAATCAAAGAACACACTTCTAAACAACCAGTGGATCGAAGAAGAAATCACAAGGGAAATTAGAAAATACTTAAAGACAGGGGCACCTGGGTGACTCAGGCAGTTGAGCGTCTGACTTCAGCTCAGGTCATGATCTCACAGTTGGTGGGTTCGAGCCCCCCATCGGGCTCTGTGCTGGCAGCTCTGAGCCTGGAGCTGCCTCAGATTCTGTGTCTCCCTCTCTCTCTGCCCCTCCCCTGCTCATACTTTTTTTTCTCTGTTTCTCAAAAATGAATAAACATTAAAGAAAGAAAGAAAGAAAATACTTGGAAACAAAGAAAAATGAAAACAACATAAGCCTATGGGATGCAGTGAACGTGCTTAGGGGAAATTTATAGCTATAAATGCTTACATTAAAAAAAAAAAAACCAAGAGGGGTGCCTAGGTGGCTTAGTCGGTTGAGGGTCCAACTCTTGATTTCAGCTCAGGTTATGGTCCCAGGGTTGTGGGATGAAGCCCCACTTCAGGCTCCATACTGAGTGTGAAGCCTGCTTAAAACTCTCTCTCCCCCTCTGCCCGCCCTTCCCCGGCTCATGCTTTCTCTCTCTAAAATAAATTAAAAATGAATGAATGAATGAATGAATGAATGAATACACAAGCAAACAAACAAGAAGGATCTCAAATCAGCAACTTAAGTTCATAACTTAAGGAACTAGAAAAAGAAGAAAAAATAATGAGATACCACCTCACACCTATTATTATGACTACTATCCAAAAAAAAAAAAGAGAAAGAAAGAGAAAAAAAAACCAAAAACAAGTGTTGTCGATGTGGAGAAACTGGAAACCTGTGCATTGTTGGTGGGTATGTAACACAGAACAGCTGCTATGAAAACAGCAGGGAGGCTCCCCAAAAAATGAAAAATGGAATTAACACAGCACAGCAATTCCACTTCTGTGTACATACCCGAAAGCATTGAAAAGGCAGGTGTTTAAGAGATAGCTGCACACCCATGCTCATAGCGGCATTATTCACAACAGCTCAAACACGGAGGAGATAAACCGATAAGCAAAATGGGTCTCTTCATACAATGAATATTATTCCGCCTTGAAAACCAAGGAAACTCTGACACAGGCCACACCTTGGATGGGCCCTCAGCAGACGATGCTGAGTGACAGAAGCCAGTCACAAAAGGACAACGAATGGACGATTCCGCCTAGAGAGTAGCTAGAATAGTAAAAACCACAGAGCTAGAAAGCAGATGGTGGTGGCCGGGGTGGCGGAGGGGAGAATGTGGGGTATTTAACAGGCGCAGACTTTCAGTCTTACAAGATGAAGAGAGGTCTAGAATGATGGTCACACAACACTATGAATACACTGATGTCGCTGAACGGCACACCTGAAAATGAATAAGACAGTCTAAGCTATGTTATGTGTGTTTTACCACAATAACAACAGTTGGAGGAAGGAAGTTAAGGGTTAAGCACAGAATTACCCTATGACCTAGCAATTCCAGACCCAGCTACCCGCCCAGGAGAACTGAAAACAGCGTTCACACAAAACCTTATGCACAAATGTCCCCAATGGCATTATTTTTAATAACTAAAACCTCAGGTGCCCAATAACTGATGACTGGATGAATACCGTGCTCCATCCATACAAAAGAATACTATTCATCTATAAAAAGGAAAGCGTACGGTGATTGGCTTCAGCATGGCTGAACCTTGTAACATTAAAATAGATGAGTGGGGGGGCACCTGGGTGGCTTAGTTGGTTAAGCATCCTACTTTCACTTAGGTCATGATCTCACGGTTCGTGGGTTCGAGCCCCGCGTCGGGCTCTGTGCTGACTGCCAGCTCAGAGCCTGGAGCCTATTTCAGAGTCTGTGTCTCCCTCTCTCTGACCCTCCCCTGCTCACGCTGTCTCTCTCTCTCTCTCTCTCTCTCCTAGAAATAAATAAAAATATAAAAAAAAAAATAAAAAAAATAAAATAGATGAGTGGTTGCTAGGGGTGGGGGAGGGGGGAACCACTGGGAAAGAGGGGAGCCAACCGCTACCGCTAATATTCTGGAATTATATAGCGATCATTCCGCACAACTTTTAAATATGCTAAGAAACCACTGAAGTATGTCCTTTAAAAAAGTGCTTTTATGGAGTCAGAATTATAGGTCAATGAAAATGAAATCACTGATCATAAGAAAGGGTACAGGCAAGGCCATTTTATGTAAATCTAGCTTACAAGTTTAAATATATTCCACGGCTATCATAATATATTCTTGAATTCATACCAACATTGCATGTTCGTAAGAAGAGGATCTTCAAGAATTCAGGGTCATGTGAGAAAAGAATACACCCGTAAGGAGAACGGATGTTTCCGTGACCCTTGGCTTTCAATAAAATGCAGAATCGAAGATGATGCCAAGAAGAACATATTCACTGAAAAGATTTAAGACATGTTTTTGACGAACAAAGAAACTCGGAAAATTTGATTGACTGAAAATTTGATTATCTGTTGGCAAACTGACCATGAGTAGTGGTTGTCAAACTTCAGCATGCGTGGGGCCAACGAAAACATAGGTCACCCGGCCCCCCACCCAGTGGGCTTTGGGGGGGCAGGAACCCACATTTGTAACAGCCCCCAGGGAATGCCGACGCCGCTGGCCCAGGAGCCCGCGGGAGAACCGCTGCACTGCCTGCGGAGGTCGGCTGAATGATGCCTAAACGACAGATTGCCCTTGCCTTGGCCTCCAGAACCTTCTGTGTGCACCTGACCACTGACCCGGGGCCTCAGGCTCCTTCCCCGCTCCCGTGTCCTGGGAACGAGGCCCGGGCCGTTCTGTGGCCGGGGTGCGGGGCGAAGGCGAGGCCCTCGGGGCCCAGCCGTGTCCTGTGATTCACCAGTGGTCCAAGGCCGGGACCTCTGTCTCCCGGGAACACGGCTGTTGGGACGACGAGCTGACCAGACGGGGCAGCCATGTTGGCCGGCCCCTCACAGGGCAGGGAGGCCCCCGACTCGGGGCAGCCATGTTGGCCTGAGCGTAGCAGCGGTCACCAGCAGGTGCCGTCGCGGTAACACAGCGCCACCCACAGCCCCGGGAGGCAGGGGACCCGGTCGCCATTCTGCACAAGTGCCACCCATGGCCCAGGGTCACCCAGTGGGCTCTGAGGGCCACAGCCGGGGTCTGAGGAAGGGCTGGGACCCAGCAGGCGGGGGGCGGGGGGGAGCGTGTGCTCCGGGGACAGCAAGGCAAACCTGGGCCCACTTCCACCCCAAGGCCCCACAACGTGGAGGCCCCCCACCTTCAGAAACACCACCCCTTGCACGGGGCCTCTCAGTTCCTGCTCAGGCCACAGAATGCAGGAAAGTGGGTCCTAACCCAGACCTCAGGGGCCAGTNAGCCAGAGCCACACACAGGCCAGGGACAGAGGCCGGGAGAAGGGGAACCAGGTCACAGAAGTGACACAGCTAGAGGTTTGAAGCCGCTCAGAGCAAACCAGCAGGGGCGGAAAGACAGGAAGCACCGGGGCGTGAGGTGCCCGCGGTCCGGGAGGGCCCCCCCACCCAGGCCCAAAGGGACCCTGGCCATGGGCACCATGCAGCCCTGGCCTGGAGAGCACTCCCAGCCCGGACCCAGCAGGCGGGTGCAAAGACAGCCCGACTCCCTGGGGTGCCCACTGCAGAGGGGAGGAGGCCCCCAGGAGGGCACGGCCGAGGGCAAACGGGGCAGGGTTAGGGCGGGGGGCGGGGCAGGGACGAAGCACCGAGGCACAGCCCTGGGCTGACCAGCGCCTGGCACTGTGCTCTGCGCTGACACCCTCACTCGAACCAGGTAGAAACTATTCTCATCTGCCTTGACAGACGGGGAAACTGAGGCTCAGAGAGGCAAAGAAACACGCCTGCGGCCCCACAGCAAGCAAAGGCCAGAAACAGGACCTGACCCCAGGCCATGGCGTGTGCGCGCCCCTGAGGGCACATCCCTGGGCACCGGCCCTGCCCCGCCCCTCCTCCCCACACCTGCGGGCGGCGGGGGAGCCGCCACCCAGGGAAACCGAAGGCAGAACCCAGTGGACGGTCCTGGGCACACCCGCCCCTAAGGAGAGGCTCTGGGTGCCCCTCCCAGCTGGGCAGGGCGCGGGGGCAGGGCGTCCCGTGGGCCCTT
>NW_027532747.1:540487-544051 GCF_008692635.1 Crocuta crocuta | reverse complement strand
TCTCAGACTTCACCCCCGGGGGGTGGGGCGGCCACTGGTGGCTCCAGGTCCAGGGAGCGAGGATGGCGACACGGTTTCTGGTTAATGATTGTAGCTGGACACAGTGTTGCAAGATTGGACAGGCAGGGGGGAGGGCGGAGGGCCGGTTCCCCTAGCCCATTCAGTCCCCCAGGTGACCCGCCGGGGTGACCTCCATGCCCCAGGGTCGGGGACATGCCCCCAGGCCAGCAGGCTCAGGGAGGAACACGTTGACAAGCGCTTCACAAACAAAAAACAATCCCCCTCCCTTCTCCTTCCTGGAGAGAAACAGAGACTTCTCCACTTGTACTTAAAACGCAGACTCCCCCCCCCACTTCACCCCAGGTCATGACCCCGTGCTTCGTGGGTTCGAGCCCCGCATCCGGCTCAGTGCTGACAGCTCAGAGCCTGGAGCCTGTTTCAGATTCTGTGTCTCCCCAAAATAAATAAATATTAAGGAAATGAAAAACTCAAGCTCTGTTTGCTGAAGTCCACAAACCACCTGGAATGGTACCCCTGATCTGCCCAGATCATTCTTGGGTGTACTCCCATCACCTCTGCCTCCAGGGTGGTTAAGAACTGCCCGCCCCCGCCCCGCCCCCTCGCACAAGGCCCAGGACAGTCACAGGCGTGTCCTCACTCAGCCTCCTAATTAAAACCTTCGTGGCTTCCCACCGGCTAACAACAAACTCCCGTTTCTTCCCAGAACCCTCCTGGTCCACCTCCGGCCTCTCCCCCACCCCCAGCTCCAGCCACGCCCCGGTCCTTCTGCCAATCAGTGAACACATCAGGGGGTCCCTGCCTCAGGGCCTTTGCACTAACTGTTCCCTCTGGCTGGGATGCTCCTCCAGGAATCCTTATACTTTAGAGGAGCACTTCTTGTTCAGATTTCAACTCAGATGTCCCCTCTGGAAAGAGGGTCTCCCCAGTGAGCAGCGCTCCTCGCCAGGAGCTTTCCCAGGCTCTCCTTTTAATTTATTCACGGCACTTACTACCGCTGAAATAACGGGGTTTGCACAGGGGTTGATGTCTGGCTGCCTCTCCGGAAGGCTGGCTCTGTGAAAGGGGGCTGTCTTGTTTTCTTGTAGCCCCTGTAACTCATCTAGAGCCAGTGAATATTTATATAAAGACTAATCGCCCCTCCTGGCGGACGAGGGGGGCCCTCCGGGGTGGGGCTCAGCGCGCGGCAGCAGACGCAGGGCAGGCCGCCTGCTCCCGGCCTCCTGTAGCTGCCCCTGCGAAGATCCCTGGCTTCTGCACTGAGGGGCCCCGTTCAGCTCAAGGCCAGGCCCGTGTCCGTCCCCGGTGACCCGCCTCAGCCCTGGCACCTTGGCTCCCCAGTGGCCGTCGGGCATTTCTGCATTTACTCTGCACAGAACCACAGTGCTGGTTCTCATGAAAAGCAACGGCTGCCGCCAGGGCCGCGGGGCCACACGACTCCAAAGGCGCCCCCTGCATCCTGCGCTCTGTCTGAAGAGTTGGCCCTGGGGCCTGAGTCCCCGGGCGCTGTGGTCCCAGAGAAGGAAGGGGACAGAGAGGGAGAGGGAGAGAAGCCAAGATCCCCACGGCAGCTTCCGGGGCCCTTCCCCGCCTGGACACCCTCCCAGAGGGCGGCGGGGGAGATCTCAGCACACATCACCCTGGCTCTCGGACAGGAAGCACCGACGCCCGGGGAAGGCAGGTGGCCTGCAGGGAAGGAACACAGCAATCGGCCTGGAAGGCACCGGCGGCCTCCCCTGGGCATATAACCCCGTCCATCCAAACTTCTTCCACACCCTCCCTTCCTGTCCCCAACCCGGTCCCCTGGAAGTGGGCAGAGACTTCCAGCTCCAGGGAAGATGCTCAACCCTGCGAACCCAGGAGGGGGGAGGAGGGAGGTGAGGGTGGAATCGGGCACTGCCCAGTGAGGCCCCTGTGAGCCAGCAGGTGGGGGACTTAAAGGGTGGCATTGAGACTCTCCCTGACTGCTTCTGGGGGCAGAGGATGCAGACCAGTGACGTGGATTGTTTTTTTAATGTTTTATGTATTTTTGAGACAGAGAGACAGAGTGGAGCGGGGGAGGGGCAGAGAAAGACGGAGACACAGAACCTGAATCAGGCTCCAGCCTCTGAGCTGTGAGCACAGAGCCCGACGCGGGGCTCGACCCCACGAATGGTGAGATCATGACCTGACCCGAAGTCCGACTGTTAACCGACTGAGCCCCCCAGGCGCCCCTGCATGTTTAACATGAAACGTAAGGTCTGCAAGGGCAGGGATATTAGGAAGTTTTGTTCCGAGCCCTAGAAAGGCACCTCGCATGAGCACGTGCCCCGCAGATCCATGGTCAACACGGTCACGCAGAAGGGCAGTCGTCAAGCTGGGACGCAGAGGAAGCAAAAGGTAGAAGGGGATGGGGGGTGACAGTGGAGGTGCCCGGGGACCCTGGGGTGGGGCTGGGGTGGCGAAGGCAGCAGTGTGTCCGGCAACGGTCCCGCCTTGTCCGGCCATCTTCCTCGTCCCCAGGACCCTGAGCACCAGGTCAGCGCTGATGGCGTCCTGGGGGCTCAGGGAGGCCAGGGTGGGGACTTCCCCGCTGGCAAATGCACACCAGGGCGCCCAGGCCCGCAGTGGCAGTCCTCAAGATGGCCCCTGCCCCGCTGCTTTGGACAAGGAGGGGCCAGTGCCCGACCTGCGTGCCCGGAGTTACAGGCTGATGTTCCTCCTGAGTCCTGGAGCCCAGAGCCCCCCTGCCAGCTCCGACACAGCTTCAGGGACGCCCTCAGAGACGCTGAAGGCCCTACTGAGGCCACTTTCAGAGTCCCTGGACGGCAGGACCCCCTCTAGCCAGACGGCTGGCAGGGAACCCCTTTCCCCCCAGCTGTCTCCCCTCCGGGCCCACGAGGTGCCTGAAGACCCAACATAAGCGCACCCCCAAACGGCTTCTGAGATCGGGGGCTTTAGCTCGTGGCCCAGGAGGAAAGAGAGTCAAGAGCGTAGGCTGGGTAGGCTGGTCTGATGAACCTCCCCTTTGCCAGGGTCACCCTCAAAGGCCACGATGACTGAAAACGGACGAGGGGAAAGGCCGAGCACCTAGGCCTCTGGGCGGCAGGGGGGGCCGCACTCTGGGAGCCCAGAGGAAGGCGCACCCCAGTCCAGGGGCAGTGGAAGCCGGGGTCAAGGAGGTCCGTCGGGTGGGGTACGGTGAGGCCAGCCCGGTGGTGAGAAGTCACGGCCCAGGGTACTCACGCAGCGGGAAGCCCGCGCGGGGACACAGCCTGGGCAAAAACTAGGAAGAGGGACCACGAGTCACCCTCTCTGGCTCCTGCTCCCCCGGGTTTTGCAGAAGTGAGTCCAAAGGAACAAAGCGCAGAAGGGAACCGGTACCCTGGCTCGTTTCTCCTCCCTCCAAACTGGGTAGAGGAGGCGGCGGGAGAGAGGCGTCCAGGCAGGGGAGACACAGACGAGCTCCCCCAAACGTGCCTACTCCTCTGCATATACTCCCCCTGGACACGCACCCCACACCCCGGGGCCCAGGGGCCTTCTCTTTCCCTCACCCCACCCCAGAGG
>NW_027532747.1:539078-540469 GCF_008692635.1 Crocuta crocuta | reverse complement strand
GGAGCTGGGAGTCCTCTCTCTCTCTCTCTCTCTCTCACCCCGCATCCCGGGGGGCTGGGAGTCCAGGGCCTGAGCACACATCTGTCTCTGAGTGACTGGGTACAGAGACTGTCATAGCCACAGACCCTAGGACCACAGCCCGCACTGCTGGGGACACTGCGCTGAGACGCAGGAGCACCCCTCCCAGATGGCCCGCCTGCTCACGGATCGGGGGTGGTGAGGGAGAGGCTGAGCACGGCCTGGAGACAGGTCCGCGTCTGGGGGGCTGAGTCCTGACGTGGGGGGGCAGCGCGGGCCGGAGGGTGACTGGGCAGAACTCTGTGAACGCGCTCGGGGGTCCTCCCTAAGCCCTGCTCACCAGCCNAGCCTGGCCCCCCCCCCAGAGGCAGCGGTGGAGTTGGAGGGAAAGCAGACGGCAGCCCCCCACCGCGGGATGCGGGGCGCACGGGGGCCGGCGCGAAGAAGAGGCTCAGAACCGAGTTTCTTCCACTCTCTCAGTCTCACTGCCCGCGAGGCCGGGAAGGAAGAACCTGGGAACCCCATCTGGTAGATGGGACTACTGAGGACCTGGGAGGGGACGGACTAGGTCAACCAGCAGGTAAGGCTGAGGAATGACCCTTATCCACTGACCCAGACCCAGCCAGGTGGGTGAGTGCCCCCCCCCCCAAGAGACTCTCAGCTTCCTTTCCTGGGCCACCCTGACTCCACGGCCACAGTCCCCATCAGCCCTGGCGCGAGCTTACTCACTCCCTGACACCCTGCCTGTGAGGCTGCAAAGACGGGACTCCGAGGATTCTCACAGAGCCCACACGGCCGCTGGAGGGAGGGGAGACCTACCCCCGCACCCCCAGCCCCCCAACACATCCACAGCAGGGAAAGGCAAGCAGAGCCAGAGGTGGGAACGGGCTGCTGCGGGGGCATCTCGGGCCCCAGGCCGGCTGTGCAGCCAGCAGACTGGCCATCCACACCTGCCCCCACAGTCTCTCTGCCTCAGTTTCCCCCTTTGTGAAAGGGGGAGATGAAGGGAGCACAAGCCTGGCCCAGAGCAGCAACCACTACGCGCACTGCGGAGTCACGACTAGCTGCCTCAGTTTCTCCAACCAGACCGTGCAGTGGGTGCAGAGGAGCCCCGGTCCTTCCCGGGGTGAACTCAGGGCCGAGCAGGGCGCCTCAGCAGCAGCGCCCGGGGCTCAGGGGGCCGCCTTCGGACGGGGCAGCGCCAGGCTTCCCCGGCCCGCGCTGGACCGCGTCTGTCCGGGGGCTTCCGGGCGCCCGGGGGGCGCGGGCGAGGTCAACGAGGCTGCCTCCCTGCGTGGGCCCAATGCCCTCTGCCGCCCACAACTGACCCGGGTCCCCGGGCTGCGGGGCCCGAAAGATCGCGCCTCGCGGGC
>NW_027532747.1:529470-538992 GCF_008692635.1 Crocuta crocuta | reverse complement strand
TGATGGGGGAGGGGGCAAGGGCTGGTGTGGGGGAGCCGACCTCCGCGGACGACCAGCCCGATCTTCGGTCCCGACAGTCAGGCCTAGGAGTGCCCTTGACTCCCCCAAGGTCACGCGGCAGCCTGTTTCCACGGGTCCCCAGGTCCTGCCCCAAATCATGTAGGTCCTCCCTGGCCAGACTCCGGGAGGACAGGTGGGGGACCTCAGTTCCCGCCCCGCTGGGCATCGGGGCGCTGCCTCCCCGGGTCCCCGCAGCTCATCCGGCCCCCAGGTGAGCGCAGGTGAGGACCCCGGCGTGTGAGGGGACAGTGACGTGCGGCCGGTGGAAGGGAAGCATCCAGCCCGGCCCGACCCCCGCACCCCGCTGCGCACGAGCCAGGCTCGCGGGGGCGGAGGGCGCGCTGAGGGCGGTGCAGGGGTGAGGGCCGGCCGACCCCCGCACCCCGCTGCGCACGAGCCTGGCTCGCAGGGGCGGAGGGCGCGCTGAGGGCGGTGCAGGGGTGAGGGTGTGCGCTGCCGCTAGCACTTAGCGTGTGTGCGCGGCAGAGGGCGCTGCGGTCAACCACGCTTTTCTAGCTGCTCTTGAGAGATCCGATTGCAAACCCGGCCACCGGCCACTGTGTGAGATCAGGAAATCTGCCGGACCTCTCTGGGCCCCAGTCCCCGCTGCGACGGATGGGTGAGTGCTAAGTCCTAGATGTTAGTGATGAACTCATTTTTACAGTTACTGCCTGTTTCTGGCAAGTGACTGGGCTCTGCAGCCGTGGTAATACAGAAATTCCTTCCTGTTACAATTATTCAGGAATTAAACGTCCGTTTAAGGAAAAATATGAAGCAAGGAAGAGTTCTGCTGGGTTAAAGATATGGCCCCAAATGGTGAGGGTAGGTCTCAAATGGCAGAGAAGTGGGAAGCCCAGCTCACAGATAAAACCAGAAACTCCTGATTGCGGTTGACAGCTGATCTGGACAGAGCGTGAGACACATCCAGCTCAGCCCCGGTCTGGCCCGCGGGCAGGGCTGCTGCTGCTCTGGGTCCAGGACCCAGGGATTGACAGCATCCGCATGCCAGGGGGTCCCAGATCTCACCTACACACGCATTCCTGATCCCCCCACTGCCCACATTCTCTGTAAGGGGTCCCCGCCTCTGGGTCCTTCGCCTGCGAGAGTCTTGGTCTCCTTAGTGCCCCCTGGTGGCCAAAGGTGAGAACAACATCTCAGCCCATCCCTGTTTTAGAAAATTCTTGGAGACCGGATTTCTGGGGGCCCACAGTGCGGGCTCAGTGTCTTCCCTAGGAGGACGGCTCCTGCAGCCTCTGTCTTCTCAAAGGGGCTCACATTCATTCATTCATTCATTCATTCATTCATTCATTCATTCATTCATTCATTCAACAGACACTGAATCACCCACTCTGTGCCCAGGCTCCAGTGGAGCAAACACGACAGATAGGCTCTTTGCCTCATAGAGTTTGCATCAGAGCAAACGGGCATAAATATATAAGGTCACATCAGGTGGCAAATGGGACAATAAAGAAAACAAACTCGGACAAAGGATGGGAAGGTTGTACGTTGCAGGTAACGAGGGTGGTAGGGAGGGTGTGAGTCCCCCGGGGCGGGGGGGGAGTGACACAGGTCCCCGGAGCAGATTCCCAGGCAGAGGACCAGACTCTGCTGCGGCCCCGATGCGATGCTCCTACCTCGCTATTCACTAACAAATCGCACTAAAATTTAGCCGCTTAAAACGATCATTTCAATTTTTGCTCACGTTTTGTGGGTCGAAATTTGGGGAGGGTGCTCAGTTGGGTGATTCTCACGGGGGGATCTCCTGCTACTGCCTCAGAGGGCAGCTGGGACTGGTCATCTGGAGGCTGGCTGGGGTCAGCTGCCCCCGATGGCTTCCTCACGCACCAGAGCTGAGTGGGTCGCTGACCTCGGCGCCTCCACCTGCCACGCCCCAGCCCGGGGTCCCCAGGACGTGGGCCGCTCCACGGAGTCTCAGGCTATCTTCTGTCGGTTACCCAATAAGCACTAAGTTTGGCCCGGACTCAGGAGCAGGGCCACACCCCGGCATCGCTGGAAGAAACACCCAAGTGAGGGTTTGCTGGCGTGTTTTAAAACCGCCATGGGCGTGATCCAGGAGTAGCCAGGAGACTGGGGCAGACGAGAGTGGATGGAGAAATCAGAGAGGCAGACGGGAGTCCACATCCCCAGAGCGTCCTGGGCCACATGTGGGTTATTCTAAGCAGTCTGCTGCTGTGTTGCTAGTAGACTGAGGCCCGGTGTGGCCTGGATTGGGGGTCCGAGGGCTGGGCTATGTGGTGCTGGTCGCCGAGGGTTGCTAGGAGGAGAGGCTGGCTAACGGAAGCAGCCAGTGGGGTCGAGCAGAGGGAAACAGAGGCAGGCCCTTGATGGCTGGAGAGAGACCACATCAGGCACCACGAACCCAAGGGCTGAGGGCCAGGGAGGTGCCTGCCTGCCTGCCTTTACTCCTTATTACTTTAATTTTTTTATTTGGTTTGTCCATGGAACGAAAGTCAAACACACCAGAGTTGGGTGCCTGGGTGGGTCAGTCGCTTAAGCATCCGACTGTTGATTTTGGCTCAGGTCGTGAGATCGAGTCCCACGTCGGGCTTCGTCCTGAGCGTGGAGCCTACTTAGGATTTCTCTCGCCTCTCCCTCTGCCCCTCCCCCCCAACCAAAAACCAAAACCACCAGAGTTTTGTTCTAGTTGAGGTGAAATTTACATAACATAAAATTAATCATTTATAAATTTTTTAAAGTTTATTTATTTAGAGAGAGCGCGCACAAGCGGCGGAGGGGCAGCGAGGAGAGACAGAATCGCAAGCAGGCTCCAAGCCATCAGCGCAGAGCCCGATGCGGGGCTCCAACCCACGAACCGTGAGACCATGACCTGAGCCGAGATCAAGAGTCGGACGCTTAACCTACTGTACCACCCAGGCGCCTCTAAAATTAATCATTTTATTTTATTTTATTTTATTTTTATTAAAACAATATCCTCAATTACTGATAGTGTATCTAATTCCTTCTGGCTTTACTTTGTTTTTGTTTTTTTTTAAATATTTTTTTATTTATTTCTAGGAGAGGGAGAGAGAGACAGCATGAGCAGGGGAGGGTCAGAGAGAGAGGGATACACAGACTCTGAAACAGGCTCCAGGCTCTGAGCTGGCAGTCAGCACAGAGCCCGACGCGGGGCTCGAACCCACAAACCGTGAGATCATGACCTAAGCGAAAGTCGGACGCTTAACCGACTAAGCCACCCAGGCGCCCCTAAAATTAATCATTTTAAAGTGTGCAATTCGTTGGCATTTAGTACACTGACAAGTGAACGTCCCACGAGTTTTACAGCGAACAGTCTCCTTCTTCCCCAGCTCTTGTATTTTTTTCAGAGATAGTTCACGCACGTGTGTGTGTGTGTGTGTACACTCTCTGCGTACATACTTTCTGTATTACGTACATTGCTCCGTTCCTAGCTTTTTGGTACAGGCAGCAATTAGAAAAATAGTATTTTAGCCAGGCTTATTCCGTAACAAGCACTAAAGCCTTCACATATATTCTCATGTAATCATCAGACACATCCCATGAGGTAGGTACTCTTATTACTTTCATTATACAAATGAGGAAACAGAAGCACAGAAAGGCTGAGAAATTTATCCAAGGACACACAGCTAGAGAGTGTTATAACCAGGGTTTGAACCTACCAGTCGGCCATGAGTAACATCTGTCGAGATCCTCATTCTTTTAAACACTTGGTATGATTTTTTTTTAAATGAAGCTCTTTGTTCTTTTGTTTTGTTTTGTTTTGTTTTCTGAGAGAGACAGAGAGACAGTGTGAGCCCGGGAAGGTCAGAGAGAGAGGGAGATACAAAATCTGAAACAGGCTCCAGGCTCTGAGCTGTCAGCACAGAGCCCGACGCCGGGCTCGAACCCACGAACCGTGAGATTATGACCTGAGCCGAAGTCGGACGCTTAACCGACTGAGCCACCCAGGCGCCCCTTAAACTCTTTATTCTTGTAGATTCACGTAAGAAACAATAGAGAGACCTCATGTGCCCAGTTCTCCCATTGATAACATCTTGCAAAACTGCAATTATCACAACCAGGATATTGACATTGATACCATCCATCCATCTTGTCCAGTACAATGTTTAAAACCATTAAAATTTTTTTTAATGTTTATTTTTGAGAGAGAGAGAGAGAGACAGAGTGCTGTCGCGGGAGGGGCAGAATGAGAGAGGGAGACACAGGATCCGAAGCAGGCTCCAGGCCCTCTATCAGCACAGAGCCCGATGCGGGCCTCGAACTCACGAGCTGTGAGATCATGTATGACCGGAGCCGAAGCCGGACACTTCACCGGCTGAGCCACCCGACCAAGCGCCCCAAAACCATTTCTTAATTGATTGTAAGCATTTAAAAATCAGGGGATTCTACCAAAACTGAGTTCTGGCTTATCTTGAGCCATCAGGAGGCCAGGTCTCCCCCGAAAACAAAACCCGGGAGGAGGTTTGTGCACAGCTACTTTGTTGGGGGGCTGTCTTCTCCAGGGAGCGGGGAGTGAGACCGGAAAGGGAAGCAAGCAGCCAGGGCGCGGGACCCTATGTGGCACCTCCGCGCAGCCCTGCTGGGCACCCTGGAGGCAGTAGCGAACAGTCCCCTGGCTTACCGTCTGCCTCCCCCCTCCCCCCCGCCAAGGGGCAAGGGACCTGGGCATTTATCCGCCGGCCTCCATCTGTTGCCGGCTGAGGGCTGGTGCTGGGGCCGGTGGGGACAGGGTGGGGACAGGGCTGTCCGTTCCCGGCCGTCCCAGCCTGCCTCTGCGGGGGAAGAGCAGGTGCTGGGTCATGAGAAGCAGCCCCGGAACAGAGAGGCAGGAGCCGGCCGGTGTCATCGGGGCGAGACGCAGGGCAGGCCCACAGCGGGGCGGGGGGAGTGTCTGCAGCAAGGACGTTTGTTCCCGGGGCCTCGAATGGTGCCTGACTGGGAAGGTGCTCGATCACGTTTGGAGGGTCAGGTGAACGCGTAAACGACAGACGGCAAACCTGAGCGCGTTTCCGCTCGCTCACCCCTTTGGTAGAACGAGATGGCGTGGACCTCAATTAACAGCGCCCTCACCGTGCGGGGGGCGGGGGGACCGCAAGAGTGGCCAGGAGGTGGCTAGAGCCCGGGCTCTGGGTTCGGAGGGTCAGATCCTAGCACCCCCCGTGAGTAACCGTGTGGCCTTGCACAGTTCCCACCGCCTCTCTCGACCTCAGTGTTCACATCCATCCAATGGGGACGGCGAACTCCCCAGGCCCACGAGGGGCAAAAGCTCAGGCTTCTGAGCACAGAAGGTGTTTGTTGTTCCCGTCACCTTGCCTCACGCGGGCACCGCACTGGGTGCTTACACAACCCAGCGGAGCTTCCTGCCGCCCAGCGGTTAATCACCACCCACTGTGTAGATTGGGACAGAGCCCAAGGCCACAGGGCTGGTCAGGGGCTGAGCAGGGTTCACACCCAGACGTGTCACTTTCCTAGGACCCAGGATTCTATCGCCGTCGCTTCCTGGCTGTGTGAGTGAGACCTGGGCCTCAGTTTCCCCATCTGCAGCCCAAGGCTAGTAGGGAGCCCTTCCTTACAAAGTTGTTAATGGAGTTGAGGATAAGGGCTGTGACCCGGTGGGCCCTTTACGAGCTGTGGGAAGGGGCTGAGGTAGCGTGTGGGAGGGCGCGCCTGCTGCTGGGTGGGCCTCTGCCCACGCCCCCCGCGCGAGTGGCAGGAGGAGGGGACCAGGCGCGCTGCCTGCTGCCTGCGTTCTGTGCCAGCTTCAGTATCACGGGCTCCCCGTCATCAGGGCACCGCCCACCTGGTGTAAGGCTCCCAAAGTGAACCCCCACGCTGGGGCCCCAGCAGCTCTGCACAGCCGGGTCCTGGAAACACAACCCCCCAAGGCCAACACCCCACTAGCCGGGCAAACAAACCGCTAGGTAGCGTGAAGCCTGCGGCTCCCCAGGACACCCGCCCCGCCTCCGGTCAACACCGCAGGCCGCCAGGCCCGGGGCCGATGCCCCAGTGACCTACACACGGCTCCTTCTGCACCCTGGGCCCAATGAGGGGCTGGAGGAGGTGGCCCGGGGGCGGGAGGTGCCCGCCCAGCTGGGCCATGACTGCCCGCCTCTCCCGGGCCTCCCCACAGAGCTGGCCTCCGCCTGGGTCTCCGCCGGACATGTCCAGCCTCCAGGCACTGTGCTCTGGGCTGCCGCTGCGGCCCCTCCCGGAGAACCGGGGCCGCTGGGCCGGGGTGCCCCACGCGCCCGTCAGGACCCCTGGCCTCAGCCCTGCAGAGGAGCAGGTGAGAAGTCGGGCCCCCTTCCCGCTGGGCCCTTTGCCCTCCGGGTGCCCTCGAGGTGGTGGGGGGCGCTTTCTACTCCTGCTTCTCCACTCAGCCTCCCACCCCTGACCGCCAAGTGCTCCCACAGGGGTGTCCAGGAGCGCGGGGGAGGGTGTCCAGGAGCGCGGGGGAGGGTGTCCAGGAGCGCGGGGGAGGGTGTCCAGGAGCGCGGGGGAGGGTGTCCAGGAGCGCGGGGGAGGGTGTCCAGGAGCGCGGGGGAGGGTGTCCAGGAGCGCGGGGGAGGGTGTCCAGGAGCGCGGGGGAGGGTGTCCAGGAGCGCGGGGGAGGGTGTCCAGGAGCGCGGGGGAGGGTGTCCAGGAGCGCGGGGGAGGGTGTCCAGGAGCGCGGGGGAGGGTGTCCAGGAGCGCGGGGGAGGGTGTCCAGGAGCGCGGGGGAGGGTGTCCAGGAGCGCGGGGGAGGGTGTCCAGGAGCGCGGGGGAGGGTGTCCAGGAGCGCGGGGGAGGGTGTCCAGGAGCGCGGGGGAGGGTGTCCAGGAGCGCGGGGGAGGGTGTCCAGGAGCGCGGGGGAGGGTGTCCAGGAGCGCGGGGGAGGGTGTCCAGGAGCGCGGGGGAGGGTGTCCAGGAGCGCGGGGGAGGGTGTCCAGGAGCGCGGGGGAGGGTGTCCAGGAGCGCGGGGGAGGGTGTCCAGGAGCGCGGGGGAGGGTGTCCAGGAGCGCGGGGGAGGGTGTCCAGGAGCGCGGGGGAGGGTGTCCAGGAGCGCGGGGGAGGGTGTCCAGGAGCGCGGGGGAGGGTGTCCAGGAGCGCGGGGGAGGGTGTCCAGGAGCGCGGGGGAGGGTGTCCAGGAGCGCGGGGGAGGGTGTCCAGGAGCGCGGGGGAGGGTGTCCAGGAGCGCGGGGGAGGGTGTCCAGGAGCGCGGGGGAGGGTGTCCAGGAGCGCGGGGGAGGGTGTCCAGGAGCGCGGGGGAGGGTGTCCAGGAGCGCGGGGGAGGGTGTCCAGGAGCGCGGGGGAGGGTGTCCAGGAGCGCGGGGGAGGGTGTCCAGGAGCGCGGGGGAGGGTGTCCAGGAGCGCGGGGGAGGGTGTCCAGGAGCGCGGGGGAGGGTGTCCAGGAGCGCGGGGGAGGGTGTCCAGGAGCGCGGGGGAGGGTGTCCAGGAGCGCGGGGGAGGGTGTCCAGGAGCGCGGGGGGGGTGTCCAGGAGCGCCCGGCGGGGGGGGGCAGTTTGGTGTCCAGGAGTGCGGAGGGCACAGGGGATCCAATGTGTGTGATTCGCACTCGTCACACCCGCTGTAGTTCATTCCCTCCCCAGCGTTCATCCCTGGGTGCGGGATTAGGGCGCCCATTTACAGATGGGGACGCTGAGGCTCGAGGTCCCCCAGCCGGGAGGCAGTGCTGCTGGGGCTGCCCCCAGTCAGAGGAGGGCGGCCGGTGTGAAAAAGTGTACCTTGCTCTCTTTTTTCAATTTTTTATATGTTCTTAATTTATTTTTGAGAGAGAGAGAGACAGAGCATGAGCAGGGGAGGGGCAGAGGGAGGGAGACACAAAATGTGAAGCAGCTCCAGGCTGAGCTGTCGGCACAGAGCCCGATGCGGGGCTCGAACCCACGAACCACGAGACCGTGACGTGGGCCGAAGTCGACGCTCTACGGAGCCCCGGGACCCCAGGCGTCCTGCCCCCTGACCCAGGCTGGGCCCCCCCCCACGCCNGATGCGGAGCATCAGCCCCTCCCGAATGACCCCTCTCCTTTCGCTCCCCGCCCCCCCCCGTGACACCCTGGGCACTCAGCCCTGGGGTAGCCCGCGCAGCGCTGGACCCCCGGGTCCCCCCGAGGGCCCGCCCTCCTCCTGGCCCTCTGCCTGGGGCCTGCAGGCACCGTGCCCCTGGCCGGACTTCCAGAACCTTCTCCCTGGTGGCGCTTCCGCCCCTGCCCAGAGGCAGGTGTCCCCAGGCCTGGCCCGAGGCCTTCTCCTGTCACCGCCTGCCTCCCAGTGTCCAGAGCCCACACNACCCTCCCCCCATCCACAGGCATGCGCGGAGGGACTGGATTCACCACGCTCAGCTCCGCACCTCCCCGCCCCCGAGACAGTTCGCTCCCCAGGGTCAGCTGGCGGAGCACAGGCCCCAGCGCCCACCCGGACAGCCTTGGTCGCCTCCCCGACCCTGCGGGCCGCCGGGCTCCGTCTGGGCGTTGGAGGGAAGGGGCTGTGGCGGGGCCGCTGGAACTCGGGCCCTCCCTGTGCTTAGTAAGACAGACCGTGAGCAGTGAGACCAACCAGCGGAACGTCCAACAGCGAGAAGCTTGGGAAGGAGACGGAGGTGAGGGAGAGGCTAGGAGTCAAGAGGGGGCGGGCAAGGCAGGCCTCTGTGGAGGGGGGCATCTGGACAGAGACCTGAGTAAAGGGAGAGACCCTCCGAGAGAAGGCAGGGTGGCAGAGGGTGGTTAGGCAGAGGGAAGGGTAAGTGCCAAGGCCCTGCGGCAGGATCCGGAACATCAGGGATGTGCGGACGACTGATGGGGGGCTTGGGCGTTGGGCTGGCTGAGAAGCCCTACGAAGGTTTCTTCTTTCTCTTGGCCTGCCCCGGGCCTGCCCGGATTTGGGGGCACAGCACTTCCAGAGCTGCAGATGTGCCGCGTGCACCGTCCGACGCCGCTTGCCAAGCTGGGCGCTGGTGGCGGGTTGTTTCTCTGCATTTGCCCCACGTGCCGGTGGGCTCTTTTCCTGCCCTGGAGTCTGCATCTCTCTGTAGCTGCAGGCCGCCCTCTGGTCCTTCACTGGGATCAAGCAGTCTGGTTTCCAGTGAGCAAGACGAGGGAGGGACTAGAGGTCTGCTTACTTGAAGGGGGAGGGCAATCAGGGAGGGCTTCTTGCAAGAGGTGATCTTGTAGATATGGGCCTGGAGTGAGAACTGGGTAGTCTCTGGATGGGGCCATGGGTTTCTGAGCGGAGCAGAGGCAGATCTGGGTCGGGAAGGAGGACGGCCCATTATGGAAGCCTCTGGATCCCTGGCCTGGAGGCCCCCGCGGCCTGCTGCCCCTCTCCCTTCTCCTCCCCCAGCTGGCACTGAGGAACGCCCTGCGCTACTTCCCCCCCGATGTCCAGGGGCTGCTGGCCCCTGAGTTCGCCCAGGAGCTGCGGCTGTACGGGCATATCTACATGTACCGGTTCTGCCCCGACATTAAAATG
>NW_027532747.1:523703-529403 GCF_008692635.1 Crocuta crocuta | reverse complement strand
GTGAAGGAGACCCAGGCCGTGCCCACCAGGGGCCCTCCCGCAGAGAGGGCGTGGCTGCCTCCTCACCTGTAGGGGTCTGGAGCCTAGAGATGCCTGCCATCCTGGGTCGTCAGTCCCGGAGAGTTCTGGAACCAAACTGTGGACAAAAGCCCTTTCTCAGCCTCGTGTCTTGTCTTGCCAGGAAATAGGGGGACGGGTTAAGCCCCCCATCAGGGGCCTCCGGCTACTGCGCACGGCCCGGGAGGCCTTGTGAAAATGTAGATGGGCTGGGCCTCACCCCTCACTGTGGAGTCAGCAGTTTGCGGGGGGGGGGGGATCTGCCTTTCTCACAGTCCCAGATGCTCCCCCGCCAGACTTCCGCCCCAAGCATCATTGTCCTTGAACCCCCAGAGGCCCAGACCTGTCTGGAAGCACCCCAGGGAAGGTCATTCTCCCCATAAAGTAGGAACCACGGCCTCTCATTCCCGTCGGGGCCTGTTGGCCTGGCATTTGCTCTAGAATTGATGCCCAGGAGCCCTGGTGGCATGAAGGAGAGAAGGGATGAATAATAAACTCCACCTGGAGTAGATGTTTCTGGAAAGCAAACATCAGCTCTGCTTCCAAGTCCATCTTCTGCCAGCTGGAGCCCGCCAAGTGGGAGGGAGGGGTGGCCCAGGTGCGGGAGGGGCCTAGCGTCCCATCCTGGGAAGGGGGGGGAGTGTAACGGCCAGAGTGGGCTGGCCTAGCTGGTCTGGAACCGCCTTCTGCGGGGCCCCAGCCAGGGAGGGCAGGGCGGAGGCCTGGAGCCCTCCCCTCGTCACCTGGTGCCCGGACTCCCCTCAGGGCCTACCCAATCGAGCAGTACCCATGCCGGACGAGAGCGGCCGCGGCCATCATGCACATGATCATGAACAACCTCGACCCTGCCGTGGCCCAGGTAACAGCCAGGGGAAACTGAGGCACGGGGCCAGCACTGCCCGACAGAAACGTAACTCAAGACATGCATGTGATGCTTTTAAGCCTTTTATTTAGAAAGAAGGATTGAGGGGCGCCTGGTGGCTTAGTCGGTTAAGCGTCCAACTTTCGCTTGGGTCATGATCTCGCGGTTCGTGGGATCGAGCCCCGCGTCGGGCTCTGTGCTGACTGCCGGCTCAGAGCCTGGAGCCTGTTTCAGTCTGTGACTCCCTCTCTCTCTGACCCTCCCCTGCTCACGCTGTCTCTCTCTCTCTCTCCTAGAAATAAATAAACCGTTAAAAAAAAAAAGAAAGAACGAAAGAAGGATTGATTGTAGGAAGCTGTAACGATGATTAGGGGACCACAGACTCTTCTCCCAGCGCCCCCCCCCTCCGCCCTGGGGCTACATCTTCTGTAAGGATAGCACAACTTTATCCCCAGGACACCCACGTTGGTGTGATGGGTGCGCATGTCATTTTAAGTTTCCTAAAAGCCACGTGAAAAAGTAAAAAAAAACCAAACAAACAGATTTACTCCTGTATTTTGTTTATCCCAACGTATCAGAAATGTTATCCTTTTAACACGTAACATAAAAATTATTGAGACATTTTACAACCTTTTTTCCTACTCAGTCTTTGAAACTGGGGCAAATCTTACACTCAGGGCGCGTCAAATGAGCCACGGTTCAAATGCCCAATAGCCACACTCTTGCGTGGATGACGCAAGTGTGGCCACATGTATCTGTCATGCTTGATAAAGGATAACCTTTGCAGAGGCGAGTCCCTTATACTTGAGGGCAGTTGGGTCCTAGAATCCGAATATTCCACCCGGAGGCGAGAGCTCCCTCAGCCCTGGCCTTGGCCCCAGAACCTGCTCACAGACCCCTGACACGGACGCTGGGCTGAGTTCCCAAGGTGACCCCAGACCCGGTTCTGACTCTCGCCTCACGCTGAGCTGTCACACGGTCACGGGCGGCCCATGTTCCTGCAGAGGCTGCTGCCCCTGCCCACCCTTTCTGCTTCTCCCCTGCCCTTAACATCCCTTCTTGAAGGGCTGTCAGCCATCTTGTTCCATTGAGCACAGCGCAGGGGGGGGGCCTCCCCCTCCAGACCCCCGTCTCAGAGGACACCGTGTCTTCTCCAGTTTCCCCAGGAGCTGGTGACCTACGGAGGGAACGGGCAGGTGTTCAGCAACTGGGCTCAGGTACGCCGGACTGTGGCCTTTCCCCGCAGCGCATCTTCTGGGCTGGCAGGATCAGGCCTCAGGTCCCCGCTGCCCTGATGCCTGAGACGCTCACGCTGGGCATTCGGGGGTGCTGCAGGCCCTCAGGGCACGAGTGGCATTATTCGAGGCACCAGGAGCCGCTGGAGAGTCCTAAAGGCCCGAAGGGACAGAGCACTGGCGGGTCGGCTGGGGCTGCGGGAGCTCTCTGGGCCCGGGTGGTGACTTGGGGGGCTCGGCGCGGGCCCCCCACTTACAGAGCCCTCCATTGCCCTGCAGTTCTGGCTGACGATGTCCTACCTGTCACAGATGACAGAGGAGCAGACCCTGGTCATGTACAGTGGACACCCTCTGGGCCTCTTCCCGAGCAGCCCCGGGGCCCCCCGGCTGGTCATCACCAACGGCATGGTGGGTCCTGGGGCAGCGGCCTGCCTCCCGTTGTTTCGGAGGGCTCTGTGCTGCCCCCCGCCTTCCGCTCCCCTTCCGTTCCTCTCTTCCAGGTCATTCCCAACTACTCCTCCAGGGCGGAGTATGAGAAGCTCTTTGCTATGGGAGTTACGATGTAAGTCTTATTTCTCTGCACACAAGTTATAAGTCTTATTTCTCTGCGCACAAGTTACGATGTAAGTCTTATTCCTCTGCGCACAAGTTAGGATGTAAGTCTTATTTCTCTGCGGGCATCCGGAATGTACTAGGTTTTTGATGCATCTCAAAGGAAGCTGCAGATACAATGACCAGAAATTCAGAATTTGTTTAGGGGGTTTTTGCTTTTGAAGTGAAATTTACGTGAAATGCACACATCCTGGCTGGGCCATTTGATGAGTGTACCAAACACACGTACCAGCCCAAATCCCAAAATGCAGGGCACATGAATCCTGCGTGCTCAGAATTGCAAACTTTCCCCCCAAACATCATTTTAAATGAGCTGTAAGTGGAAAGGCAACCCCTCTCCCACCCTAGACTTCCTCGTTTCACATTGTCTGTGTCCAAACATTTCTCATGCACGTGGTTAGTCAGGTAGACCCTGATGGACGCCCTCCGCCATCCCCCCTTGGACGAGATAGCTGGAGACTGTTCCATTTCAGGAAACGTGGTTCTAACGGAGTCTGGTTTTACCTGCAGTCTTCAATTGCACCATCATTTATTGAGCCCCCTTGCTACCTGATGTGGGTTGTTTCGGTTCTCTGGGCATATGAAGAATGCTACAGTGAATGTCCTGATCTGTGCATTTTTACTGACCTCTGGGAGTGTTGTTCTTTGTTACCTGGGCCAAAGTGGGTCTGTTCCTCCGTGCGCTATTCACAAAGACCACCCCGGGTGCAGGCGCCTCACAGAGTCACTTTACTCATCGGAATGAGGAGATCAGTGGGAGTAATGTCCAAAGCCACTCTCCCAACACGCTAAGTAGGCTTCTTTTATGAGGGCTCAGGATGAATATTCAGGAGGTGGTTTTAATGTTATGATGAGGCCGAGGTAACTGTCAGGCACTTTCTGATTCATCGGCTGCAGGGCTTTGTTCTCACATATTGTTCTCAAATATTTCTTTTCCTGTTCCAGCAGTTCCTTAGTTAGTTTCTAAAAGATGAAATGGACAGGCAGGAGCTTCTAGGCGATTCCAGAGTTCAGGAGTCCGTCCTGAGTTCAGGAGGTCAAGGAGTTTTGCCGGTGTGATCAGGTCTGTAGTATCGGGAGCCTATTGGCCAGGCTGACACTTTACAATATAATCATCATAACAGTCACTACCACGTGTTGTTCTGAGCTTTATAGGCACTGTCATGCTTGGTTTTCTGTACAAGCCTCTGATCTAGGTGCCCTTATTAGCCCAATTTGTGGAGGAAGAAACCAAGGCTCAGAAACCCAGTGACTTTTTTGGTGGGTCATAAGTAGCCGCTGTGACTATTGTTTCCTGGGAGGCCTGATGACCTCTTCTGTACCAGTGGAGCAGCCGCGAGGTCAGGGGACCGCAGGGTCTGCATCCTGGACCCGCTGCCTCCTGACTGTGACGTTGGACAGGGTGCTGGGCCTGTTTTATAGATTCAGGAAGTTTAAAGAGGGTAGTACTGCAGGGTCAGACGTGGTCCACTGCCCCTGAGGATTAACCCAGGTGCCCCTGAGGACTGACCCGGGTGCCCCTGAGGACTGACCCAGGTGCTGTGGGCAATTGCCTAAAATGGCTGCAGGTCACTCACACAGGTGGGAAGAGGTTTAACCGTGTGTGGGATCTGAGAGCCTGTAACTAAAGCAAAGNAGTCGTGACACCGAGGCTTTTCTTTCCAGGAAGCAACTTGATTCGTGCCGGCACCGCTCAGTTGGGTTCGTACCCAAAGAACTGAGCGGCCCACATCACGTGGCGTAGTCTCTTACGTGTTTTCTATTTCTTTGTCTCCCGCGTACGGCACCACACATAAACATGCAGTCTGATTAACTTGTCTCAGTTTACAAGGCCAAGGGGGTGTAGGCACGTGGGCGCATATCTAGGTGACCTTGAAGACTGCTCTCCCCTTTTTCTCTCTCCTTAGGGAGGGGTCCCTGCCACACGGGCACAGCCGGGGTGGCCGGGAAGACTACATCTAGCGACGGGGTCAGAGCTCCAAGTGCAGTAAACTCGGTCCCACGGCTTTACCCCCTACAGTTACTTTGGGGGCAGCGCAGTGGGTAACCTGGGGACAAAGGACCGAATCGGAAGGGTTTGAAGTCAGTTCCCAGGTCTGCAGCGGGTCCCTGTGTAACCTTGGAACTTGGCTCCTGCCTCACAGAGTTGCGTGAGAATTCAGGAAACACCCTTGAGGACACCCTTAGTACGTGGTACGGGGGCCCTTGGGGACTCTGCTTGGGTGTGGATGTGGGTCCCCGAGGCGGAGGTTAGGGGGTCCGTGGGGCCTTGTGGGGAGTTCTGATGCGTTTGCTCAACTCCCTGGGTGGAAGTCTATTATATTAGAGCTATTTTTTATATTGTATAGTAGTCACACAACCTTCCAAGCTTAGGGTCATGCCTCCCTCTATTCTGGAAGGGATGGAGAGGTTCCACGTGGTACCTCATCTAAATTATGGGATAGACTTGGTGTTCAGACTCAGGATCTAGAAGAGAGGAGGGGCTGGGGGACAGGGACCCAATAGAAAAGAGATGGGGGAGGAGATTGAAATGGACCAAGGAGAAAAGCAAGTGGCAGGAAGCCCTGGTAACCCACCTCCCACCTCAGGGGTCCCCAGGGAAGGGTAAAATTAAGGCCACGGAAAAATGCTGCCCCTCCCCCACCGCACTGCCAAGAAATCCAAGCGCCTGATCATTATCGAGGGGCAGACGCAGGCACCTGCCTGCACTGCTGGGGACAGTCACTGTGGAGTTTGACAGTGTCTCTTAATATTGTGCAGGCTCGCACCTGACGACCGAGCCCCACCCCTTCCTGGTTGCTTCCCCGGCAGAGAGGCGGCTTGGGGGTCACTCGCTGCAGGTTCACGCCCGGAGATGGGGGGGACAGGGGAACCTTCTGTGGTTTCTGATCCTGCAGCCTGTGGGCCCCCGAATAGCAATGAGCAGGAGCTGTG
>NW_027532747.1:522855-523625 GCF_008692635.1 Crocuta crocuta | reverse complement strand
GGAGGTCACCGAGCGTCAGCCCAGTGGAACCCCACAGAACGGTACCTGCGCGTGTGGCTTCAGAGCCGCTCCCCTGGGCCGCAGTGTGTCCCCTGCTCCCGCCGGGGCCCGGCGCTGCCGGGGTTCGCACCGGGCTTTCCGCGGCCGCGAGCGCGGGAAGGGAAGGCGCCGGCTCACGGTCGGCCTGCGTCAACACGGCCAAATCGTCCACCAGTTATGTACAGTGTTTTGCAGAACAAAATCTTTATAAAAGGTCCCGGAGGCCAGAGGGAGCGGGAGTTGGGGGACTGGAGCTTTATCTGTAATGTTTTCCTTTTTTAAAAGAAAGAACTAGGGGCGCCTGGGGGTTCAGTCGGCGAAGCCTCCAACTTCGGCTCAGGTCATGATCTCACGGTTCGTGGGTTCGAGCCCCGCGTCGGGCTCTGCGCTGACAGCTCAGGGCCGGGAGCCTGTTTCACATTCTGTGTCTCCCTCTCTCTCTCTCTCTCTCTCTCTTTCTCCATCGCTCATGCTCCGTCTCTCAAAAATAAATAGATGTTAAAAAAAGATTTAAAAAAAGGAAAATGCATGAATGCATTTGGGGGTAATTAAGAGGGATTTTAAGCCACGTACGCTGGTAGCCGTGCCCGGCCCCGGGCTCAGCCCTGGGCTGGCCTTGTCTGTGGTCGCAGGTATGGCCAGATGACGGCAGGCAGCTACTGCTACATCGGTCCCCAAGGCATCGTCCACGGCACAGTGGTGAGAAACGGGGGCCGCGCCTGGCTTGGCGG
>NW_027532747.1:518763-522844 GCF_008692635.1 Crocuta crocuta | reverse complement strand
GCAGACGTGCTGGATGCACGGTGAGCGCCGCCTCCTCTCCCTGCAGCTCACCGTGTTGAATGCCGGGCGACGGTACCTGGGTGTCGAGGACCTGGCTGGGAAGGTCTTTGTCACCTCTGGGCTGGGCGGAATGAGTGGCGCTCAGGCCAAAGCCGCCGTCATCGTGGGGTGCATCGGCGTGATAGCGGAGGTGAGCCCCGCGGGAGCTCTGCGCTCAGTCTAGAGCCGCCCCCACTCAGCCCTCTCCTCTCCTGTGCTGCCCGCCACCCCCCAGCCCTCCGAGCCTCCCAGGGTGGGATCCCAGCCTCCTGCCTTCAAAGTGCCCATCACTCTCCGCGGCAATGCCTGCTGTGCAGACATCGGTGGCTCTCAGGCTCCCTCCGGTAGAGTCAGGGGGAGGAGGCGGGGAGCTTCAAGAGCAGCCTGGGTTGGGTGGGGGGGTACCCTTCTCATGGGAGGTTTATTTCCTGCTCCCGGGGGGACAGAGGAGGTACAGGGTGTCTCTTAAGCAGCTTTTACTTGAAATAATCAATATGCCAAAGCGGCACATTTTGGGGGGGCCTTGCCCTTGGCCCCTACATGGGAAATAAGTTACAGCAGCTAATGTGAGCTCGTCCCCTGGAATCTGCAGGAAAATAGCCTATTTTTAAAAAAAAATTTTTTTAAATGCTGGAATTTTATTTTGTTTTATTTTATTTTAATATTTTTATTTATTTCTAGGAGAGAGAGAGACAGTGTGAGCAGGGGAGGGTCAGAGAGAGAGGGAGACACAGACTGAAACAGGCTCCAGGCTCCGAGCTGGCAGTCAGCACAGAGCCCGACGCGGGGCTCGAACCCACGAACCGCGAGATCGTGACCTGAGTGAAAGACGGACGCTCAACCGACTAAGCCACCCAGGCGCCCCTATTTTTTAAAAATTTTAATGTTTTTTGGGGCGTCCGGGTGGGCTCATGATCCTGCAGTTCATGGGTTCAAGCCCAGTGTAGGGCTCTATGCTGACAGCTTAACACCTGGAGCCTGCTTTCAGATTCTCTGATTTTTCTCTCTCTGCCCCTCCCCTGCTTGTGCTTGGTCTCTCCCAAAAATAAAATGAAAACATTAAAAAATTGTTTAAATGCAGCAGTATTTTTTAAAGCGTTTGTCACTGAGAGAGCAGTAAATATTTGCAATAAAATTCCCAAATAGCAGTAAGCAATTCTAAAGAGAGAGAGACAAAGAGAAGGCTTGGTGATACACACCTTTGTGATTTATATTTAGTTGATTCTAAGCCTGCGTCATACTTTCTTATACTTCTTAGGAGCCCACCTGGCTGCTGATAGTAGAAAATCAAACTGCAGCTGCTTACACAAATAAGGTTTTAGTTTTCTCACACAGCCCGCACTGCTGGCATTGTGTCAGCAGCTCGGCGACGTCAGGGCCAACATCTCTAGATTCTCTGGGGTTTCCCTCGTGCATTCAAAATAGCTGCCCCCGCCCCAGCCATCCCATCCACATTCAAGGCAGAAAGAAGGAAGAAGGGAAGTACCGCCCAGGGCTGACTTGATTTTAGCAGGAAGATGATGCCTAGGAAGCGCGTTCTTTTCCCTCATTGGTCAGTTTGGGCTCAAATGGAAGTTCTTCCTACAAGGGAGGCTGGAGACAGTGCAGAGTAGCTGTGGTTACCTTGGACTGGGGACACGGTGTCGCCCTGAAGACCCAGGTTCTGTTGAGCAGGAATGCAGGAGGGGGAAGCAGCTCGTGCACCTGTTACAAAAGTAGGCGACCCGCACGGGGGACGGCCCCCTCCCGGTGGAGGCCGGCATGCCCGTGGCTGACCGGGTGGCCCTGTGTCTCATGGTCCCAGGTCGATAAAGCCGCCCTCGTGAAACGCCACCGGCAAGGATGGCTGATGGAAGTGACCGACAGCTTGGACCACTGCATTGCCAGACTCAGGTACAGCGCCTGACCTGGGCGTGGAAACATGGGGAGGCCGCAGGAAGGGGCTGGGCTGCTTCACGTGGGCCGAGCCACAGGTGGGCACCTCGCCACGTGGCCCCACCTGGCGGCCGCATAGTGCCCGCGGAGGGCATGCAGGACATCGCCGGACGGGTCTTCTAATTCCACCGGAGGCGGAAGTTCCGTTTCGGGCCGGTTGCCGGTGCTGGGGCGGCGGGGACCTGGGGCTCGGGGTCAGGCACCTGCTGGTGGCCAGACGCTTGCTTCCCTCGGTGTCCCTGATACTCAGGACAGGCCGAGCGAAGTCTGTGCCTTGTATTTCTCACTGCTGTGGCCTCAGTGCCCCGCCCAGAGCCTGGCACAGAGTAGGTGCTCATCTCAGCCGTTGGGGGGAAATGAAACGGTGACCGGTGGAAAGCTGTCCCTCAGTCTGACTCCATCGGTTTGGGGGTCAGCCCCTCTCCCCCCCCGCCCCCGCTTGCGGTCTGGCTGTTGGGGGATGGGTGTTGGCAACACTCGCCTCCGGTTTGATGTCTTCTGAGGCATTTTAGCGGGAACGGGGGAAAGGACTGCCCTGGGGGCTGCTGATCTCTCGGCATTTTTGAAGCATCCTCTCAAACACTACACTGCGCAGGCCTGAGCCGTGTTCGGGGGGCTTGGAGGAAACTCTAAGGACGCGCCCCATTGTGAAATGCCCCCATTACTGGGATGGGATACTTCCGGACGCTGATCTTCGAAAAATGCTAGTTTGACCCCCTTGCACCGCTGTGTGAAGCTCTCAGATGAGCTCCCGTTAAATACAGGAGAAGTTCCAGACTTCTAAGAGGGACGCAGATGGGTTCGGCCTGTCTGGTCACACTCCTGCGGGAGACCTAGACGGCCGCGGAGGGAGCCTCGGGGTGGGGGGTCCCGGGACCCCGCGCCGGGCTTGTGGCGGACTCAGTCTCCGTCTCCGCTCTCCACCGCTCCTCGTCCCTGCCCTGGGACTCTGGGCCCCATGCCCGCTTCGATTTCCTCGAGCTCCCAGTGGGTTCACGCCGCCCACGTGTGGCTGTTTCTGACACCTCTCCTAGCGGGGCCGGCTTTACGTGTTAAATCTTTGCTTGTCCTTTTATTTTTCTAAACAACGTCTGGGATCATCGTTAGTGACGTCTGCCATCTCAGGGTCGCCTCGCACGCGTTCTAGAACTGTCCCGATCAGAGCGCTAACGGCAGGAGCCCCGATTCTGTGAAGTTTGCTCCCAGTATCGTGGCGGGTGTGGGTTTTCCTCTACGGGGCAGGCATGGCTCTGCTCCCATCACGGTGCCGGGTCCTCACAGGACCCGCGTCAGAGGGCCCCGCGCCTCCAGCCCTGGGCTGGCGCCGCGTTTCGGTGTCTCCAGGGCCATCGCTGCGCTCTCGGCAGCGTGGTGCTGGCGGGCAGGCGCCACGGGCCATCTGCTCTGCTCTTGTGCCCTTGCAGGGAAGCAAGGAAGAGGAAGGAGGTGCTTAGCCTCGGTTACCATGGCAATGTGGTGGATCTCTGGTAAGTGGGGCATGGGCTCGGGCAGCCGTGGGGACCCTGCGTGAACGTGGCCCTGCAGACAAGGTACTGATGGTGGCTGCTTCCCCAGACGGGAAGTTTCCACTGCTCTGCCCGAGTCTCTGCCCCGAGCTCTCGAGGCCCAGAGCCCGGCCCGAGCTCAAGGCAGCCTGCCTTCCCGCAGGCGTTCTTTCTCCCCGAGAGGGGAGGGCAGGCCCCTCCCGGCTGGGCCGTGACCTTGGGCCCCAGGCGCTGCCTGCCCCGCCCCCGGCACTGACCGATCGCCTCCCGTCGTCCCCAGGGAGCGCCTGGTCCACGAATTGGACACGACGGGGGAGCTCTTGGTGGACCTGGGCTCAGACCAGACATCCTGCCACAACCCGTTCAACGGTGGCTACTACCCGGTGCAGCTGGGCTTCGCGGACGCCCAGAGCCTCATGGCCTCCGACCCTGCCGCGTTCCGGAGCCTCGTCCAGGAAAGGTGATGCGGCCCGGGGCTCCTCGGGCGGGGCGGGGGGGGCACACACAGCCGGCCGGAGCCTGGAGACCCCAGGGGCCGGCGACACCCGGGGCCTCTCTGAACCGTCTCCTCCTCTGTCGGACGGGGTGGACCGGCTGAGCTC
>NW_027532747.1:511125-518753 GCF_008692635.1 Crocuta crocuta | reverse complement strand
GGGGCCCTGCTGCCCGCCGCCTGCCGCCTGTTGCAGCCTGAGGAGGCAGGTCTCAGCCATCAACAGACTGGCCGAGGAGAACTTCTTCTTCTGGGACTATGGCAACGCCTTCCTGTTGGAGGCCCAGAGGGCAGGTGAGAGCTGATGGTCAGTGAGGGCGGGGCCGACACACCGGCCCTGGGATGGGCCGGGACGGCCCCGGGGAGGTGGGGGCCCCTGCCCGGGGCCTTCCGGAAGCTGGTCTTGCCAGGTCCTTGGCCTCTCTGGGCCTCAGTTTTTCCATTGGCCTTAAGAACATAAAGTACCGGGGCGCCTGGTGACCCAGTCGGTTACGTGTCTGACTTCGGCTCAGGTCATGATCTCGCGGTTCGTGGGTTCGAGCCCCGCGTCGGGCCCTGTGCTGACGGCTCAGAGCCTGGAGCCTGTTTCAGACTCTGTGTCTCCCTCTCTCTGCTTCTCCCTTGCTCATACTCTGTCTCTCTGTCTCTCTCAAAATTATATATATATAAAAAAGGAGAGACACAGTGGAAAGTCACCCCCCCACCCCATCTCTGGTGCCAGCGCCCCTCCTGAGTCCGAAGGTTCTGGTGTGGCTGTGGGGGCACAGCTGGGCGTGGCACACGGGGGCAAACGTGTAAATGCCCCCACCCGGCCCCACACTTGCTGTCTCCCTTCTTTCGAGTAAAAGAGACCTAGTGAGGCTTCCCTATCGAGCCTGGCCTCTTTGTCTGCCTCACCGTCCGGGGAGCGGCCCTCGCTCGGGGTGGGGGTGGGGCCGCCAGCCCTCAGACCCTCCAGGCGGGTTCTCTGCCTGCAGGAGCGGATGTGGAGAAGGAAGGCGCCACCAAGACGGAATTCCGCTACCCCTCGTACGTCCAGCACATCATGGGGTGAGTGACGGGTCACCTCCAGCAGCTGGGTCAGGTTGCAGACGTCCCCACATAGGGAGGCGCAGGAGGGAACCAGAGAGCGATGGCGCTGAGGGTGGAGGCCGCCGGGTCACGTGAAGGGGTTTGGGCTTAAGCAACACAGGGGCAGGGATGGGGGCCCTGCGGCCATCTGTGCACAGGACGGGCCCGAGAGGAAGGGCGAGGAGGAAGGCCCCCGTCTGCTCCTCAGGTGCCTCGTGGGGGAGGAGGCAGAGGCCTGGGGGGCTGTCCAGAGAGGAGGGGGCCCGGGGGCGGCTGGGCGCGTGCGGGGCCCAGGCCCCGGCACCTCTCGGCCTGGAGGCCACCCAGGAAGGTGAGCTCACCCAGGGCAAATCTGGCCAAGTCCCCACAGTTGGTGTTTCTCCCAACTGCCTGCTGTCAGCTCATGGTTTTCGGGTCGTCTTTGCAATCGTTGCGTGAGAAAGGCGTTTCTGCCTCTGCCTGCGCCCCAGCTCCCTGCCCTTGCAGCAAGAGTTGGGGAGGGNGGGAGGGCACAGCCAGGCGGGGGGGCCCCAAGGCCACGAAGCGTTTTCTCCCTTTGCAGAGACATCTTCTCCCAGGGGTTTGGGCCTTTCCGCTGGGTGTGTACGTCAGGGGACCCCCAGGACCTGGCCGTCACCGATCAGCTGGCCACGTCTGTGCTGGAGGAAGCAATTGCTGACGGAGGTGAGGCTGCAGGACAGGAGTGTTCACAGGCGGGTGGCCACCGTGGGCTCCAGAGCCGCCCGCCCCCTCGACGCAGCCCCGTCTCTGCTCATGCTCGGCCTGGCCCCTGTGGGCATGAGAGCACGTGGACTTGGGCTGGCGCCTGTTAGTGGCGCTTCTGATTCTTCGCAGCGGCCTTCAGGGCCCCACTCTGCGCTCCCCGTGGCAGTGGGGCCGTGGTCTCTGCGATCAGAGGGTGCTCTGCCTTCCCACGTGGATGGGGGTGCTCGTCCCGCTCTACCTGCCCCGCCCCTGGCTTAACCACAGTCCTTTCCTGTGTAGTGGACTTGACGTGGCTTCTCACGTGGAGAGGAGAAGGCAGGTGTTTTATGAAACTTCCTCAGCTGTCAGAACTCCCACCCACACTTCCCCGCAGCTTTTCCGCAGGTCAAGGGCACTTCTCTCCTCTCTGCTGTGTGGGTCCTTCTTTAAAAAAATTTTTTTAACATTTATTCATTTTTGAGAGAGAGAGAGAGCACGCGCGAGAGAGAGAGCGCGCGCGCGCGCACGCGCGCCAGTGGGGGAGGGGCAGATAGAGGGAGACACAGAATCCAATGCAGGCTCCAGGCTCCGAGCTGTCAGCACAGAGCCCAGTGCGGGGCTCGAACCCACATACAGTAAGATCAGGATCTGAGCTGAAGTCGGACGCTTCACCACTGAGCCCCCAGGCGCCCCTTGCATGGGTCCTTCAACCTTTGCTGCTTGTTCTCAGTCCCCAGGGCCGTTTGCCCCTGGGCTGCAGCCCACATCCAGGCTGGGTGGGCTGGAGTGGGTGCAGGGCTGGAGAAGGGGCAGGTCGGCAGGCTCCGGTGTGGGAAGAGCCAGGCGGGGGCTGGAGGGGGGACTCCTGGGAAGGAAGGGGTCCTCCAGGATGAAGCCCTGAGCTGTGGCGCCTGCTGGGGGCCCATGCAAGTACCGTCAGGGTGGCTGAGGTCCATCGAGGCAGCACGTGGAGCAGTGGCGGGCAGGTAACCTGACGCAGTAAAAGGCGGTAAAGTTATCAGGCAGGGATGACTTCTGAGCCTTAGCTTCATTTTAATAAAAAATTTTTAACAGTTAAATTTTTTTTATTTTTTTATTTTTAAAAATTAAAAATTTTTTTTTCTTACAAATAGTTTATTGTCAAGTTGGTTTCCATATAACACCCAGTGCTCATCCCCACAAGTGCCCTCCTCCATGCCCATCTCCCCCCTCCTCCCCCCACATCCATCAGTTAAATTTGAGCTGCCTGGGTGGCTCAGTCAGTTAAGCATCTGATTCTTGATTTCGGCTCATGTCATGATCCCAGCGTCATGGGATCCAGCCCCCCGCAGGGCTCCGGGCTGAGCGTGAAGCCTGCTTAAGGCCCTCTGTCTCCCGGGGCACCTGGGTGGCTCAGCTGGTTAAGTGTCCCCCTCTTGATTTCGGCTCAGGTCACGATCTCATGGTCTGTGAATTCAAGCCCCGTGTGCTGATGGTGCGGAGCCCACTGGGATCCTCTCCCTCTCTCTCTGCCCCTCCCCCACTCGTGCGTGCACTCTCTCCCTTTCTCTTTCAAAATAAATAAATAAGCAAAAAAGAGTCTCCTTCCCTCTGCCCCTCCCCTGCTGATGTGTGCGTGTGCACACATTCTCTCTCTCTAAAAATGTGTTAAGTCTATCTAATTGAGACTTTAATGGTGCCGGTGTCAACCACTGGGTCACACAGTTCCTGAGACTGAACAGTCTGCTCTCGTGAGCTGGTGGAAGGAGCTCGTGAACAACTCAGCCACCCCCCAACTCTACATGCGCCCCGCACGTAGGCTGACTGGCCTGTTCTACTGAGATCGTCCCAGCTCCTCTCCACCTCTGGGCCTTCGCACTTGCTGTTCCCTTTGCCTAGAATGCGGTTCCCTCAGATGTTTGCGGGGCTAGTTCCTTCTTAGCATTTAGGGTGCAGTTTGATGGTCCCCCAGCCCTCACCCTAGGGGCTGCTTCACCACACGTTTCCTCAACGGCTCCCAGCGGCCCCTGTGCCCGGCACGCAGTGAGGACTCAGGGGATGACTGCTGAGGGAATGGCTGTATCACACGCCTGCGCACTAATTCGTGTGACTGTTGGCACCACTGGTTCAGGAAGTCAGATGGCCCGGGGGGGCGGGGGGCGTCCTGATTCCACGCTGGGCTCCCCGGTGTCTGTGCCGAGCCCCGCGGGACAGGGGCTGCTGGCGCCGGCCACCCCGCCCTTTCTCCCTGCAGTGAACCCGGCTGTGAGGCTGCAGTATGTGGACAACATCCGCTGGATCCGGGAGGCCGCCAGGCACNCCCAGCCGGCTGTGGGTCCTTGGAGAGGTGGCCTGGGGCCCTGGGGGCAGTGACCAGGGTCGGCCAGGTGGTTGCTCGCCCAGTTGATTCGCAAACAGCTCTCTCGAGTCGGGCCGCCTGGCTTCTCGGCTGTGTGACCGGGGCGAGTGGCTCAGCCTCTCTGAGCCTCCCGTCTGTCTCAGCTGCGCAGTGGGGCTGCTGCTGGCGGTATGGGCCCTGGCGGTGCACGTGCTGGGAGCCGCCCTCCGGTGGCTGTCTGCGCACAAGGCGCTGCCGGGGCCAGGGCTAAGCAGAGGGCCCAGGAGTGCCCTGTGCACGTGAACGTGACTCAGGGTGGTGCCCGGTGGGGACAGCTTTACACTGTATCTCTGAGAAGCTGAGCTGTGAGTTTAGCCCTAAATGCCGGCCGTACGACAGCCCGTGACCGTGGGGGAGGCAGAGGACCAGCCAACGCATAGGCCCCGAGGCAGCAGTGGCCTTGGTGTTCTGAGGACAAACCATAAATGAGCATTTGGCTCGCGTGGCTTTGCCCCCAGACCCCAATAGCCCGATGCAGCCGCCACGTCCACACGAGTGTGTCCTTGGCCTGGGGGCCCCAGGGCCAGAAGGGGACTCCCTTGAGCACTGCCCGCGTGTCCTGGGCTTCTGGGGCCCAACACCCCCCACCGGAACCGCCACCTCCTTGCCCAGGGGCTTGCACGTGCGTTCCAGCCACAAAGATCCTGGGCCAACTCGGTGTCCCGAGTCTGACACACCCACCTGACGATGGGTGTTGAACTTGAGGGTCAGGGCCTCGGGGAGAATGGGGCAGGAGCAGATATGTGTGGGGCCAGCCCAGCGGGGGGCCTGGAGAAGAGAAGGACCCCGGCCTTGAGGGAGGGGCACGGACAGAGTGGGAGGGGCTGGCGGGAGGTTGGGAGGTCAGGGTCATGGACGAGCGGACTGTCTCTTCTGTGTTTGAGCTGGAGTTTTCCGGAGGCTGTGTTCTCCCTACTTGCTTCACGCTGCTCTTCATCTTACGAACGAAAGATGGCGATTGCCGAAGGCCGTCCTTTTTAAACATTTTAGTTGAGTTTCGTGTAAGGTTCACTCCTGACGGAGCTGGCGGTCCTGTGTCGGTTCCTCTCCAATTTTCTTTTTCTGGACCCAAGCCGTCCGAAAATCTCTGCAGTGCCACTTACACTGTAGTCCTTCCCACAAGGCTTTGAGGCAGCCGGGTGAGTGCAGCGTGGCCTTGGGTGGCACGTCACGAGGAAGCAAGGGGCCGCTCACCTGACCTTGTTTGCTGGCGGGGCCACCCAGACTGAGCGCAGGCGTCAGGCTTGTGGTCAGGGGTGGTCTGGCTCCATCACCAGTTCCTGAACCTTCCAGCCCATTCCAGATCCTCTTTGGAGAATCCAGGGTTTCTCAGCCTCAGAACTACTGATGTTTGGGGCCAAATCATTTTTTTTTTCATTTCGTATACCTTGACGTGAAATTTACCATATGAACCATTTCGAAGGTACAGCTCCGTGGCTTTAAGTCCACACTTACCTTGCATGTAACCATCAACACCGTCTATGTCCAGGCTTCTTCCATCTCCCAGACTGAAGCTCTGTCCCCGACCGACAGCGGCTCCCCCAGCCCCTGGCCCCCACCATCCTACCGTCTGTCTTTCTGTATTTGGCTACTTTAGGGACCTCGTATAAGTGGGGTCCTACAGTACTCGTCCTTTTGTTCGGCTCGCACCAAACGTGACGTCCTCAGGGTTCATCCGTGTTGTAGCCTGTGTCGGAGTCTCCTTCCTTTCGGAGGCTGGACGAGATTGCATTGTCTGCACAGGAGGCGTACACCTTGCTGATCCATTCATCCGTCAGCAGACACCTGGGTTGCTTCCACATCGCAGCTATTGTGAATAATGCTGCCGTGAACTTGGGGTGCGGATACCCGCGTGTGTGCCTGGGGACTTGGAAGCTCTCTGTCACGGGGGGGCCATTGCAGGACATGTAAGCCCCGCCCCTCCCCATGCCGACGGCACTCAACCAAGTCTCCAGCTGTTGCAAAAGTCATCCCGGCTGGGGCCCACCGTGCCAGAGAAGGACTCCTTTTTACTTGCGGAAGTCTCCACTTCCTGGGAGCCACCTCCCCAGGAGCTGCGTCCTGACGGATGAGTCCGCGGGCTCTCAGCCCTGCCGACGGCTTCCCCGGGCGGTCACGGGCAGGGTCACGGCCCCTGTGCCCCAGTTTTCTCCTGGGATGAGGATAATAGCAACTTCCTCACAAACTCACCAATGAGTGATGTGTGCAGAGTGCTTGTCGTTGAGCCGGGCACGATCCACAGTTGTACTAGGTGGTGGTGTTCTTGTCATTGGAGACTCAAGCAGGGTTTGCTCGTAAGAGGTCGCGTCCCTGAGATGGGCAGGTCAGGGTCTCAGAGGCCGCTCCTGGGGTTGACCCTTGAGGCCATGGGTCACGGAGGGACACCTGCAGCCCCAGACGGCACATTGACATGGGGGGGGGGTTGGCGTGACTGCCTGGTGGGCTGGACGTGGGGGTCTGCCTCAGGCCCACAGGCTGTAGATACACTCCTCGGGGTCCTCCATGACCTCCCCAGAGGGGCCATCGGGCTGCTGGTGGGACCCGTCACCCGCATCTCCCCAGGGGTATCACTAGGTCACTGGGGTGCCCCTCCCCTCCCTTCCTTTGCAGGTGGTGGGCTCCCAGGCGAGGATCCTGTACTCGGACCAGAAAGGCCGTGTGGCCATCGCCGTGGCCTTCAACCAAGCCATCGCCCGTGGGAAGATCAAGGTGACGCGTTCTGTGAAGGTTCCCTTGGGCCCCTGCCCTTCGGTGCCGGCCCTGCCCGGAGGCCCCGGGCTCTGTGTTTATGTCAGGTGGGGGCAGATAACCGGGCACTTGCAGTGATGACGCCTGTCCTCGAACCCAGCCTCTGACACATTCCCTGCTGTGCGACCTTGGGCGAGTCAGGTGCCCTTTCTGAGCCTCAGATGCCGTCTCGGTGAGAGGAGAATAACGTTAACCTCCAAGCCTGGGTGTGAGGATTATGCGAGTCAATTTCCATGCAAGCGTTTCCTACGTCGTCCTTGAAATCTCCTTTTGTAAACTGTGACAGGTCGCCCTGGCCTTCCCTCATTGACCTCCCGGTCAGCCAGCCTGCCCGGGAGGACGTGGGGCTCTGGGCACACTCCTCGGGGGCCCGCGACTCAGGCTCGTGCCACAGGGTTCTTGCTGGCGTCCGTCTGTTCGGGAGGGCCGGGATTAATGGTCAGACGTGAACGGGAAAGGAAGCTGGATGCATGTGAAGGCGGTCCCGGCGGGCGGCTGGGGGCAGCGAGGGCAGCCCCTCCCAGCCATCTGGGAGCGCTGCCGCAGCGCCACGCCGCCGCTCAGCCTGCTCACGACATGACGCGCTGCGCCGGGACTGCCACATCCAGGTCGCTCACATCCAGGCGTCGGCCAGCTGGCCTACAGAGCCGGGTCGTCATCATCCTTTCACTCCCCACGCTCGGCTGAGGGCCTCCGCTGTGCCAGGCTTGTGCTCAGGCACTGGGGACCGCGTGCAGAGAACAAAGTAGACAGGGTCCCGGCCTCGTCCACCCGCTGGGCAGGGGAACCGACAATGCAGGGTGAAGACAGATATTCACAGGGAACTTCAGATGGTGATGAACAGGAGAGGAAAATCAGTGGGGGTGGGGGGGTGGGGGTGCAGCGGG
>NW_027532747.1:507487-511090 GCF_008692635.1 Crocuta crocuta | reverse complement strand
TCCGAGCAGGCCTTCTCAGGTGCCTGACTGACTGCGAGGTGCAGGCACACTTGGGGTTGGCAATTCGGGGCAGATGTGAAGAGGTGATAGCAAGCCTGGCTGGCTCCAGGGAGAAGGGGGCCAGTTAATGCAGAGCAAGGGGTCCCCTTTTAGCAAGGGACATCGCAGACATCTATGCTTCCTCTTCAGGTTTTTTTTCTTTTACCTTTTTTAATTTTTAAATTTTAGTAACATCCAATGCAATATATATATTTTTTAATTTCTAGGAGAGAGAGAGAGACAGCGTGAGCAGGGGAGGGTCAGAGAGAGAGGGAGTCACAGACTCTGAAATAGGCTCCAGGCTCTGAGCTGGCAGTCAGCACAGAGCCCGACGTGGGGCTCGATCCCACGAACCGCGAGATCATGACCTAAGTGAAAGTCGGACACTTAACCGACTAAGCCACCCAGGCGCCCCCATCCAATGCAATATTCATGTCAGGAGTAGAATTCAGTGATTCGTCACTTACACAAACACCCGGTGTTCGTCACCAGTGCCCTCCTTAATGCCCATCGCCCATCCAGCCCATCCCTCGCCCGCCTCCCTCCATGAACCCTCACTTTGTGGTCTGTCGTTAAGAGTCTCTTATGGTTTGTTTCCCTCTCTTCTTTCCCACTTTCCCACATATTCATCTCTGTTTCTTAAATTCCACACAGGAGTGAAATCACATGACATTTGTGTCTCACTGAGTGACTTACTTCACTCGGCATAATACATCCTAGCTCCATCCTTCTCATTGCAAATGGCAAGATTCCATCCTTTTTGATGGCTGAGTAATATTCCTTTGCATAGATGTACCACACCAGTCATCATTCGTCAGCTGATGGGCTTTGGGGTTCCGTCTAGTTTCGCTATTGTTGATACCGCTGCTATGAACATCGGGGTCTCGGGGCCCCTTCAAATCTGTATTTTTGTATCCTTTGGGTAAATACCTAGTAGTGCCATTGCTGGATCACAGGGTCGTTCTACTTTTGACTTTTTGAGGAACCTCCATGCTGTTCCCCAGAGTGGCTGCACCAGTTTGCGTTCCCAGCAACAGTGCAAGAGGGATCCCCTTTCTCCACATCCTCGCCAACATCTGTTATTGCTTCCGTTGTTAATGTTAACCATTCTGACAGGCGTGAGGTGGCATCTCATCGCGGTTTTGATTTGTATTTGCCTGAGGATGAGTGTCATTGAGCATCGTTTCATGTGTCTGTCAGCCACCTGGATGTCTCAGGGAAGTGAATCTTAGGTCGGAGGCAGACGATGCCTCCTATCCTTCCTCTTCTTGAAGAAGGCCCACTTCCGGGGGGAGGGATCCGAAGGGTGTCTGGTGCGGCCTGACCTTTGACTTTGCCCTCTGCCAGTCAGCTGTGGTCAACGCTGTTGGCTGACGTCTCGCATCTGTCCCTGCGGCAGGCGCCGGTCGTCCTGAGCCGAGACCACCATGATGTGAGTGGCACAGACAGCCCCTTCAGGGAGACCTCCAACATCTACGACGGTTCCGCCTTCTGTGCAGGTGAGGAAGACCAAAAAAAAAAAATTTTAAATGTTGGATTTGGCTTTGTTTAAAAACCAGTTGATTCTCTCAGTGAGTCATAATGTTGTGAAAACTGTTCTGGCATCCGAGAGAACTGGCATCGGGTCACCAGCCCAGCACAGACGGGTTTCTGGGACCTGGGATTCCTCGTTTTTAAATTGGGCCAGTGCCAGGCAAGATGGGATGGCTGGATGCCCTAGACCGGGTGTGCACCTGACCCTGTCACTTGCTGGGAACCTTGAGCAAGGTGCTCGAAGTCTCTGAACCTCAATATTCTCATCTGTAAAATGGAAATAACAGTTACACCTACTTCAGAGGGTTGTTGTGAAGCAGGAAATGAACTGATACTTGTGCAGCATTCAGTCGGTGTCCCGCAGCCGGTGTTCACTGGTCATCTGCTGCCGCTGCTGTTACCATTCTGTTCTACACCCACTACAGTCACATACAACCGTCACAGAGGCTGGCGGGGTCTAGGCCTGCTCATTCCCAGCACTGGAGTGCTCCTTCCGCTATGGATGGGATCCCAGGGAAAGGAGGTGGACATTCAGGAGCCCCTCTGCATCACTTTTTTCAAGGAATTGATACATTTCATATCAGCTATCAAATTTATAGGCATAGAATTGTATTCCTTTACTTGTCTTTTTAATGTCTGTGGGGTCAGTTGTGATGTCTCCTCTGTCATTCCTGATGTTGGTGATCTGTGTTTTCTTTTTCTTCTTGATCGGTCTGTCAAGATGTTTATCAACTTTATTGATCTCAGAAAAAAAGCTTTAAGTTTCATTCACTTTTTCCTATTGTTTTTCTTTTCCTTCCTTCCTTCCTGTCTTCCTTCCTGTCTTTCTTTCTTTCTTTCTTTCTTTCTTTCTTTCTTTCTTTCTTTCTTTCTTTCTTTCTTTCTTTCTTTCCTGTTTATTTTTAAGAGAGGGAGAGAGAGAGAAGCAGAGGAAGGGCAGAGAGAGAGGGAGACAGAATCTGAAGCAGGCTCCAGGCTCTGAGCTGTCAGCACAGAGCCTGACTTGGAGGTAAAACTCAGACTGCAGGATCATGACCTTAGCCAAAGTCAACTCAACTGCCTGAGCCACCCAAGAGCCCCTTTCTATTGCTTTTCTGCTTCTAAATACACTAATGAATTCCACATTCATTAATTTCTGCTCTAATGTTTATTTATTATTTACTTTGAGAGAGTGGAAGTGAGGGAGGGTGGGAGGGAGAGAAACCCAAGCAGGCTCCACACTCAGTGCAGAGCCTGATCACACACACAACAGTGTGATCATGAGCTGAGCCGCAATCAGGAGTTCAATGCTCAACCGACTGAGCCATCCAGATGCCCGTTTTCTGCTCTGATCTTTGGTACGTCCTTCCTTCTCCTTGCTTTGGGTGTAACTTGCTCTTCGTTCCTTGGCTTCATAAGGCAGACGTGGAGGTTATCTGATTTGAAGCCTTTTCTCTTCCCAAATTCCGGTATTTAATGCTATAAATGGCTCTCTAAACTGTGCTTTCACTGCATCCTACAAATTTTTAAATATTTTCACTTTCATTCAGTTCAAAATATTTGTTAATTTCCTACAAGACTTCCTATTGGATCCATGGGTTATTTAGAAGTGTCTTTTTAGGGGCGCCTGGCTGGCTTAGTCGGTTAAGCATCTGACTTTCGCTCAGGTCATGTTCTTGCGGTTCGTGGGTTCGAGCCCCGCGTTGAGCTCTGTGCTGACAGCTCAGAGCCTGGAGCCTATTTCAGAGTCTGTATCTCCGTCTCTCTGACCCTCCCCTGCTCATGCTGTCTCTCTCTCTCTCTCTCTGAAATAAATAAAAATTTTTTTAAGTTAAAAAAATCAAATTCTCTGATATTAATATAGTTTATGTTAGTATCTATGGCCACAGTAACAAAGTATCACAAATGTAAGGGCTTAAAACAACACAGAAGTGTTCACAGGCAGTGCTGAGGTTGGAAGTCTGAAATCAGATTCAGTGGGCTAGAGCCACGACGTGGCAGGGCCGTGACATCTCAGGAGGCAGTGGGGGGGGGGGGGGGGGGGGGGCCGGG
>NW_027532747.1:500408-507381 GCF_008692635.1 Crocuta crocuta | reverse complement strand
GGTGCCCGGCCGTTCCCAGGTACGTTCCTCGCATCTCACAGCCCAGATCCTCCCTGATCTCTGGGAGCGCCCGGTCGGGATTCGGGAGGAGGGGCCAGCTGGGGCACGCGCACCCCCTTATGTCTGTGTCCCAGGGGACCACAGGTTTGGAGCAAGCTCATGCTTGTCCTTTAGCGATTTGTCAGACACACGTGTAAAGTGACCAGCCTGGGAGCCGTTTCTCTGTGCGAGGGCCTGTCTCTCCCCAGGTTGTAATCAGCGACTTGCCCTGGGACCTCGGTTCTCTGATGGGGTCAGGGAGAGTCACTACTCTGTAGTTTGTCCCCTGCCCTTATTTTTTGTTGTTTTAAGGACGGGAGTGACTCTCTCTGCCTCTCTGTGTGCCTGAGCTAAAATCAGCACCACCATTCCCTTAATCCTTTTGTTCTTTCTGCTTCCGGGGCACTTGGTGTGGCATTCAGTGCTAGAGAGAAGGCTAACAGTGGGTACTTGGGCACTTGTCTACACTCCAGCTTTGCCTGGGTCGGCAAATGTAAGTTGGTGCTCTTTATAGAGTCTGTCCCTAGTTCCCTGTCTGTCCATCAGGCCCCTCTCAGCCCGCTGTCGCCCTGGCCCCCCAGCCCTCCTCATTCAGGGAGTGATGGGTGGTGGCCTGTGTTTCCGCAGACATGGCTGTGCAGAATTTCGTGGGAGATGCCTTTCGCGGGGCCACCTGGGTCGCTCTTCATAACGGCGGGGGAGTCGGCTGGTAAGGCTCTCCGAGAACGGGGTGTGTGGGTGCGGGCTGGTGGAGAGCCCTGGGGTGGGCCCTGCCTCCCCCGGGCTCTCTCTGCTAACGGTTTGGCTGTGATGCGTTCCTCACGTGAGCCGGAAATCGGAAGGCGTGCCCGAGCCACTCTGCCTTTTGGGCTCTCACCTGTCACGCGGGACGCGGAGGCCGTGAGAACCGCGCCTGTCCTTTCATGTCGGTTTTCCCTGCCTGGGTTGGGAGGCAGAAGACCTGGGCTCTGGGCTCTCCGGGGCCCCTGGCTCACGGCTCGGCCCTGCCAGGCCTGTTTCCAGTCTGTTCCATGAGGAAACTGGGGTCCGTGGGAGGGTCCTCCAGGCAGCTCCGTCGTGAAGAGGTCTGCTCTAATTCTGCACCCCGTTCCAACACGTGGGGTTTTTCCCACACCAGGAGGCAATTCTCCACACACACACACACACACACACACACACACACACACACACACCCCGGTGTCGCAGATAGCGGCAGACCCCACAGGTTAGGGCTCAGCCCCACAAGTCCACGCCCACTTGACAGGCCCAGTGCCTGAGCGGCTGACCCACTGACCACAAATCGGGGGTTCCCCCAGGAGCTCCCTGGGTTCCATGAATTTGCTAGAGCAGCTCACAGAACTCAGGAAACTGGTGTCTCCATAGATTACCGATGTTTTACAAAGGACATCAAAGGGTACAAATCAATCGCCGTAGGGAGGGGCCCCGAATAAAGGAGGGTCTGTCCTTGCGGAATTTAGGGGCTGATATGGTGGTCCGTGAGAGTGTTTGGTTCCCCCCCCCCAGAACCTCTCCAGACCCACCCTTTCAAGTATTAGTGGAGGCTTTGTTATTCAGGCATGATTGACAAAATCGTTGAGACCTGATGAGCATTTACCCTCCAGCCCCCCTCCCTTCACTGGGGTGCTGGGGGCTGGGACTGATCAGATCCCTGATCAGATCGATCAGATCGGATGGGATCCCGTAAAGATGTGGTTGGTTCCCCTGGAAACAACCTTTGGCACACCCTTAGAGGCGGGCCAAAAGTCGCCTCATTCACATGACAAAAGACACCTTTACTGCTCTCATCTCTTACAAAATTCCGGGTGTTTTAGGACCTCTGAGCCAGAAGTGGGACGAAGACCAAATAAATGTGTATTTCTTACCAGGAATCACAGTATCACATCCGCAAAGAATAATGAATAACTGATATTTATTGCACATGGAGGATGTGTGCAAGCATTTGCTAAGCTCTTTGAATCTACTCTCCTACCTAGTCTTAGAAGGAAAATGCATTTTGCAGATGTGGAAACTGAGGCAGCGGGAGGTTAATGAGTTCACCTCGCCTCACCTGGCCGGGTCTGGGGTCCTGGGCCGGATTCCTGGCTCTCCCGGGCAGCAGGGGGCGCTGGTGCTTCGGGGAGGACAGCTCCCGGGCGGCGATCGCTGAGCCGGCGCTGGCGGGACTGAGCTTGGCCTTGCCCTCCAGAGCCAAGTCCTTCACCGCTGGAGCGTCCCAGAGCATTCCGACGGGCCGGCTTCGAGGCCAGAATTCCGAGCTGGAGCCCAGTCAGGTGGCTCTAATGAACGGAAAATGTGACCGGAGCGCGTGTTCTTTCCGACACACAGGCTAGAGAAAACCAGGACTAAGAGTGCGTGGCTGTGGGGCACTGGCGTCTTGGCACTGGGTTTGCTGAACCGGTGCTGGCGGGGGAGAGAATGAAGTTGAGTAATTTGCCCAAGGCCACGGAGCTGGTGATCGAACCCAGATCTTTCACCTCCCAGAATCCACCTGCCACTGTCAGCTGAGTCCCACAGGGCAGGAAGGGGCAGAGCGGAGCTGGCCTGAGGGAGCACTGTGTCCTGAGTGTCCTGAGGGCCTCGGGGCAGGACCCCCTGCGTGGGGCGCCCCCCAGGGAAGGGATGCTCCCTGCCGCTTCCCATCTGCCAGATACTCCTTCAAGTCTTCCCGCAAAAATCAGGGGGAAAAAATCTGCACTGCAACCATCTCTGCTGCAGGAGGAAGTCACTTCCAACCTGCCAGCTAAGTTTTCTCTTTGTTCTACGCAAATCCATTTCTAAGTTATAAGCTCCTCCCTGCTCTTTCTTGATTTGCTTTCAGTTTTTATACTATTTGCTCCCTGCTTTGGCTCTTCCGTTTCCAAGTCAGTCCGCATCAGCCGTGTGTCGTCTTCCTCGCCCTTCGTCTCCTCGGAGCCCCCCTTTGTGGGTGCTTGTTTGGAGTCTGTCCCTGTGCTGTCTGTCCAGTGGCCCTGCTGTGTGCTTGTGTTTAGAGATGGGGCCCACGGCCGGGTGTGCACTTGGACCTCGGGGCCGTGGGCTGTAGAGCAGGAGAGGTCAGCGGTCAGGCTCTGGTTTTAGACTCGTTGGTCAGCTCAGTAAACACAGCTCTCGTCACCTGTCCTCGGAGGGAGGGCGTGGCCAGTTCTGGGAGTTGAGCTGAAGGGACAGGGCTTCACCGTAGGGGGAGGAGACTTCTCAGTCCGCGTTTTCAGGCCACCCTCAGATGTAGCTTGTGACCTCACAGCAAGATTCAGCCCTGAGGGTCCACGTCTTTGAGTGGAATAAACGCAAACCTTTGATCCACCATCTTTATCCCAATACCAACACTCTCCCTCGCTAAACAATGTCTTCGAGCACATCGCAGACTTACACGTGCACTGGTCACCCCTCCCCCGGGCCCTGGGAGCTTGTTAACATGCAGATTCTGACTGGCAGGTCTGGTGTGGGATTCAGCAAATCTAGCTCCCAGATGCTGCTGCTTCTGCTGCCCCGGGATCATTCTGGTAGCCAGGGCTCCCATGACTCTCGCCCTCAGGGCACATAAATCTCCGGGGCCCCGACCCCCAGTGTAGCAAGGGGCATCTTCCATGTATGGTTTTGTGGCACAATTAAGAGCATGGATTCCGAAGTTGATTTTTCTGCGCAAGATGTTCTTTTAAAATTTTTTTTAATTTATTTTTTGAGAGATAGAGTGAGACAGAGCATGAGCGGGGAGGGTCAGAGACCGAAGGAAACACAGAATCCGAAGCAGGCTCCAGGCTCTGAGCTGTCAGCACAGAGCCCGACGCGGGGCTCGAACCCACGAACCGTGAGATCATGACCTGAGCTGAAGTCGGACGCTTAACCGACTGAGCCCCCCAGGCGCCCTGAAACCGGGCGTTTTAAGCTTTGGTAGCTATGTCGCATTTCCCTCTGTGAAAGTTCCGATTTGCAGCACTTCATGCACCCGGGAGTTACCACTCTTCGAAACGCACGATTTGCCCGGCTGGTGGGCAAGAAGGAACACATCCTTGTTGTTTTGATTTGACTGGTTCACTTGCAGTTTGTGTTTTGAGCTGTGTGGTTTTTCTTATTGATCAGCAATGATCCCCAGCTTGCTCTGACGGAGACATTCATTAGACGCACGGCTCGGGTGCGAGTCCCTTGTGCTTGAACTTGGTTTCTAGTGTCTGTGCTGCTTGGGTTTTCCAGGACGCAGATGCTGGGGTGCAGGGAGAGCGTGCAAAAGGCTTTCTGGGAAGGCCACCTGGGAAAGGAGGAGGGGGAGGCAGGGGTTGGTGGGGGTGCCCTCTGCCTCCAGGCAGACCCCACGGGCTTGCCGCCTGGGGGAGCTCTGGGGTCAAGAAGGCCACTGCAGGCCCGACACACCAGGAGGCAGGGGTCGGTCTCTGCCCCAAGAAGGGCCCTGAGGAGCTCCCGCGGGGGCGTGAGCTAACCACCTTCTCGGCAGCTGGGCCTTCTGGAAGGGCCACCTGCGCAGGCGTCTCCTCCCAGGGAGCTCTGTATCTTCGTCCAGTGACTTTCCTATCGCGGCCCTGCATTTTTCACAGGTTGCTTTAAAAGACATCCCTCCAGGGGCGCCTGGGTGGCTTAGTCGGTTAAGTGTCCCACTTTCGCTCAGGTTAGGATTTCGCGGTTCGGGGGTTCGAGCCCCGCGTCGGGCTCTGTGCTGACAGCTCGGAGCCTGGAGCCTGTTTCAGATTCTGTGTCCCCCTCTCTCTCTGACCCTCCCCTGCTCACGCTGTCTCTCTCTCTCTCTCTCCTAGAAATAAATAAAAAATAATAATAATAAAAAATAAAAATAAAAAAAATAAATAAAAGACATCCCTCCCCCTTCCCAAGTTCAGGAAAAACGTGCTCCTGGACTTTACTCGCTGGATCATTGTGAATTCTTCCTTCTTTACTACACCCGACACTTATTTTTCTTTATGTCGCATGGGCTTCCGCTTTTCTGTTTTTCTCAAAGCGGCGGTTAGCTGTCCCCGCGCCATTTGTGAGCCCCCCGCGTGCTCGCGGAGAGAGGTGCTGCCTTTACCGCCCCGTCTTCCTGGGCTCCGTGTCCCGACGGGGCCTCCTTGGGCAGGGAGGGCTTGCTGAGGTCGCCGGGAGCCGAGCCGCTTGGCTGCCTGTCCAGCATCTGGGCTCCAGGCTCCCAACACAGATGTACCTCTGATCGCGGAAAGACCTCTCTGGTCGAAGGCCGCCCCGAGGTCCTCGCTTGGCGACTCTGGCTGGTGCCCGCTTTCCCCTGTGCCCCAGCGTCAACCCCTGGCAGCTGAATGATGATGACCTTGAATCCCAGCTCGTGGGACACGTGCGAGCAGCCCGCCAGCGGGCACAGGGCTGCCCAGGTGCGGGGACACAGCCAAGGGCAGGGGCGGCTGCCCACTGCAGGGGAGGTCCTCTGCTTCCGTTCCGGGGCTGGGAGCACGGCTGGCTCCTGGGGCAGAAGGCACCCAGGAGGGTCCCAAAATACACCTTAAGCAAGCCGAAGGAAGAGGCCAGGAAAATAACGAGCATAAAGGGAAATCGGGAAGAGTGACAGTTAAGTCGAGCAGCACGAGAGCCCCCCAAGGAAGAGCGTCTTTACAAGACCCACTGGGAACCGCAGAGAAAGAGGTCACGACAAGGGGCAGGATCCTGAAGGAGGGTGTGGGCTGGAGGGGTGGGCAGCGCACACCCTGCGCCCCCAGCGCCCCCGGCCTGTGGAGAGGGTGTGGGCTCCAGGCGCTGCCCCGCTACCTCCATGAGCCGGTGATGCGAAATGTCCCCAAAATGTGCGTGCACTTCTGTCGGCTCCAGGCAGGGTCGGGCCTGGAAACCCCTTTGCCTCCTGCAGGGGTGAGGTGATCAATGGGGGATTTGGCCTCGTGCTGGACGGGACCCAGGAGGCTGAGCAGAAGGCCAAGATGATGCTCAACTGGGACGTCTCTAACGGGGTGAGTCACACCCGGGGCCTTTCCACAGGCCTCCTCTCCTCTCCCCGGGGGGGGGGGCCTGCCTCCGAGAGAGAGTTCCACTCCCTTTGTCCCCAGAAAACAGGGACGCCACACCTGCGTGGCAGTGGCTCTCCGCTCCAGCTACCGGGGTCCCTCGGCGCGTCCTTCGGGGCTGTTTCCGGGCCTCCTCTGTGTCTCCCTGCCTCTGGCCTTACTCCTCCCGTCCAGCTTCCGTCTGTGCGCAGAGGGCGCCCCGGCCCTTCCCTCCTGGCGAGAGCACCCCGATTTCCCCGAGGGCCCTCTTTTAAAGCATTTTCTTTTCACCATCTCTGAAGGCAGCGGTCCCCTGCCATCGCCGTCCTCTGTGTGTGTGTGGGGGGGGGGCCCTGCGGGGACTCCGTCCCTCTCTGTGACCGCGGTGNAGGCCAAGATGATGCTCAACTGGGACGTCTCTAACGGGGTGAGTCACACCCGGGGCCTTTCCACAGGCCTCCTCTCCTCTCCCCGGGGGGGGGGGCCTGCCTCCGAGAGAGAGTTCCACTCCCTTTGTCCCCAGAAAACAGGGACGCCACACCTGCGTGGCAGTGGCTCTCCGCTCCAGCTACCGGGGTCCCTCGGCGCGTCCTTCGGGGCTGTTTCCGGGCCTCCTCTGTGTCTCCCTGCCTCTGGCCTTACTCCTCCCGTCCAGCTTCCGTCTGTGCGCAGAGGGCGCCCCGGCCCTTCCCTCCTGGCGAGAGCACCCCGATTTCCCCGAGGGCCCTCTTTTAAAGCATTTTCTTTTCACCATCTCTGAAGGCAGCGGTCCCCTGCCATCGCCGTCCTCTGTGTGTGTGGGGGGGGAGCCCTGCGGGGACTCCGTCCCTCTCTGTGACCGCGGTGCACGGGGTGCACGAGAAGGGGTGACAGGCAGAAGGGCAGGTGGGGAGGGTGTGTGCTGGCAGATGTGAGGGAAGTGGGGAGGGTGCTGAGTGCGC
>NW_027532747.1:485124-500284 GCF_008692635.1 Crocuta crocuta | reverse complement strand
GTCCCGGCCCCAGCGCCTGCCCCTCCCCCCGCCCCGCAGGTGGCTCGGCGCTGCTGGGCCGGAAACCCGAAGGCCTACGAGATCATCTGCCAGACGATGCGGGACTGCGCGGGCCTGGTGGTGACGCTCCCGCACGAGGTGGCGGACGAGCGCGCGCTGCAGGCGGCCCTGCGCCCCTGAGGGGCCCCTGGGCGCCCGGCCCGTCCCCGCCCTCGCAGCCACACTGCACCTTTCACACTCACGGGCCCTCACCTGGGGACGAGCCAGCCCCGTGCGGCGGAGAGCCGGCCAGGCCAGATCGGGCCACGCGTCCCCGCCCGCTGGAACTCCGGGAGCGCGGCCACCGCGCCCGGGCTGAACCCCCTAGCCTGCCGCAGAGGGGCCGCGGGAGCCCCGGGGGCCCCGGGCCGGCCTTCTCCCCGCAAGGGCGCCGCGTTTCCTTTGTCCTGGCGCACGAATCCTCTGCCCCCTGTCCGTCCATCCACGCGACCATCTTTCATCCGCTGGCGCGTCCGGGGTCCGTCAGGTGCTTTCTGCACCTCAGTGCCCCCCCACCCCCCCGCTGTGGGACTGGGAGGGTCCCGGGAGGAAAACGGAAATAAAGGATTGCCTGCAGCCGTGTAAGGTGTCGCGAGCAACGTGGGCCGGGCCAGTGGGGTGGGGCAGCAGGACTTTGCCCTAAAAGGTGAGTGGGACTTGGCGGGGGGAGAGGGGAGGGTGCGTCTGATGTCCGGCACCGGGTGAAGTTTGGGGCCGAGGGTCCCGCAGGAGCCCTGGGGGCTGAGGTTGCGTTCCCGCACCCCTCCCCCGGGGGCCAAGGGATTGCTGTGGCGCTGCTGCTCCGGGCCTTCCTTTGAAGTAGGCGCGGCTCTTTTTAAGGATTCCCCTACTTTTAGGAGCCCCCCCCTTGCCTCCTTGCCTCCCGGTCATCTGGTGTCCCCGCCGTCTGGTGTCCCTGCCCCTGGGGTGCTGCAGGCTGTGCGTGTGAGTGGCTTCCCCGTGTGGCCACCTAGCCCCTTAGGCTGAGCCCAGGAGGAGGACACAGGGGTTGGGGGTGGGAGGGAGCGAGGAGGAAGAGCCCCAAAGAGCGCACTGCCCTCTGACGGCCTCTGGAGCACACACTGAGCGACGGTGTTTTCTTATTTGGTTCACACAGTGGGACCCAGGCCCAGCCCATGGCCTTCCTCAGGACAGGCGCCTTTGGGGAGGGGACTCCTGGGTCCCCCCTGCAATCCTGGGCAGACCAGGACATCACTGTGCTGTGGGACACGCCTCGAAGACCGGGTGGGATCAGGGGTACTGCTTCCCCGTCCTCACAACCAGGGCAAGGTTCCCTTTGGTTTAATTGAAGTAGAGCTGGCACACAATCTTTTTTTTTTTTTAATGTTTTATTTACTTCTAGGAGAGAGAGAGAGAGAGAGAGAGACAGCGTGAGCAGGGGAGGGTCAGAGAGAGAGGGAGTCACAGACTGAAACAGGCTCCAGGCTCTGAGCTGGCAGTCAGCACAGAGTCCGACGCGGGGCTCGAACCCACGAACCGCGAGATCATGACCCAAGCGAAAGTCGGACGCTTAACCGACTAAGCCACCCAGGCGCCCCCATCTTTTTTTTTTTTTTAATGTTTATTTATTTTTGGGACAGAGACAGAGCCTGAGTAGGGGAGGGGCAGAGAGAGAGGGAGACACAGAATTCAAAACAGGCCCCAGGCTGTGAGCTGTCAGCACAGAGCCCGATGCGGGGCTCGAACCCACGAACCATGAGATCATGACCTGAGCCGAAGTCAGACGCTCAACCGACTGAGCCACCCAGGCGCCCCGACTTTGATTTATTTAACTTGCTTATTTCATGGAGAAGGCCAAAACTTGCTTTCTGGAGCCCCGACGCGTGGGTGTGTTTCTTTCATAAAATAAAAACTTCTCCTAAATGAAGAGGTGGATGTGGGCCCTGCCTGCCACGACCTCAGGGCCTTGGACTCTCAGAGGCTCGTTTTCTGAGCTGACACAGTGTAACACCTGCATCACAATCAAGGGGTGACCACGCTTCTGCTCTATCCTCCCCCAGGTTATAAAAAGGAGGCAAGTGAAGGGGTGAATTTCCTGCCTCCTTTCTTCCACCCTCTTCACCCTACTGACTGACACCTCCCTCCCCTGTAAACATCCAGGGCCTCTGCAGTAAGTCAGCCAGAGGCACAACCCCTGCTGGCTGTCCATGACCGTGACCTCACCATGCAAAGCAGAGCAGCTTGACCATGCACTTTGTTCTCGTTAGTTCCTAGCCTTAGCTCGGCCCTGGAGCTCGTGACAAATGCCCACCCGAAACAATGGAGAAAGAGATTGGGGGACAGGTGTCTAAGGAGCCAAAGAAAACCTGGCACCCCTCCCCCTCTATTGCCTGCAAAGAGGAGGCCTGGCTAGCTGGGGTCTGAGACTTCAGCCCCTGGGCACTGTTTGTCTCCTCCCCAGGGGCCGTTGTCTCCTTCCCTCCCCTCCCCCCACCCCCGCTAACAAAACCCCAGTTCTGTCTGGGCAGCAGTATATACATTAAAAAAGTAGATTTTCAAGACGGCTTTCTAATTAGAGGTGACCATTGGCCTCTGAGATGGTCTGGCCTTGAGAAGAGGCAGACGTCTACAGTTCTGGGAAAACTGGAATAAAAGTAGCCAGCTAGGGCTGGATTGCTTTTGGCCCTCCACCCTTCTCCTGAGAGAAGCTCTGGTGTGATGCCCGGAGGCACAGCAGCCCCGCTGGGACACGAGGAATGCAGGAATGCAGAAGCGCAAGGAGGGCGCTCACGGAAAGGCAGAGGCGACAGTGGTGATGCTGTCCCAGCCTCATCGGCCCTCGTCCAGACTCCAGGGCCCTCACCTGCTAAAGCCATCCCAGGAGGGCTTCTGTCCTGTGCAGCGTGCTCACTTCTAAATCCTGATAGCGTCTGTCAACGTCTCTGTGTGTGCACCTGCGTGACAATTCCTTGCTCCTAGGAAGACAGACACCGAGGACATGCCCGAGGACACCGAGGACATGCCCACGTTAAGACCAGGACCTTCTCCCATCCAGCATCTTCCCTTTCTTTATTTTTATTTTTTAAAGTAGGCTACATCCTCGATGTGGGGCTTGAACTCACAACCCCGAGATCAAGAGTTGTACACTGAGCCACCCAGGCGCCCCCATCGTCCCCCTTTAAAAGCAGGCCCCGCCCACTACATCCCGTCTGTGGCCTGCCCCCTCCCTTGCAGTGTGTTCTATAAACTGCTAGCTCCTTGGCTCTGCCTCAGGGGAATTCGTTCCCTTCGCGCACCACCCACTTCTGCCCCATCGTCATCGGGTCGAGAGACAGCGCGTCTAGATACCGCGGAGTGGATGCAACACTGTGGCTTGTTTGGTGGTGTCTCAGGCGGACACTCGGTATTTTAAAGGGATTCTGTGTCCAGTTCAGTGTTATTTTTAAGGAAGCAGAGATACGTGGCCTCTACTGAGAAGTGTTTTTATCAAAACGACGAAGACAGAAACCAGTTGGCCGTGACGGGCATAGGCGTCAGTTGCCTTGAAAATCCAAGGTTGAGGGGCGCCTGGGGGGCTCAGTCGGTTAAGCGTCCGACTTCAGCTCAGCTCATGATCTCATGGTTCGTGGGTTCGAGCCCCGCGTGGGGCTCTGTGCCGACAGCTCCTCTCTCTCTGCCCCTCCCCTGCTCAGTCTCTGTCTCTCTGTCTTAAAGTAAACGTTAAAAAAAATAAAAGGAAATCCAAGGTTGTGAACGTGTCAGCGTCTCTCCCCGGGTAGCCTCTACCCTCCGTGAACCTGGGACTCCCTGGGAACCGGAGGCTTCCGTTGCCGGCCTGCCCAGGCCAGTCCCGGGGGGCTCACCTGAGTGATGAGCTCTCCTTTTTCAACTAAACTCTTACCCCCCAAACGGGGGGCTCAAACTCACGGCCCCAAGATCAAGAGCTGCATGTTCCATTGACTGAGGCAGCCAGGGGCCGGGATGAGCTCCCTTGTCCCAGGCTTTCCAGTAAGTTCCTACAGTGAGGGCAGGGGCCAGCCTTGACCTGCCGCTGCATTTTGTTTGGCCTGGTGACTGTCACCGGTTTTTACAAGTTGGAAGATGTCGCTCAAATAGCCAGGTTTTCAGTTTACTTAAAGAAATCAGGAGATCAGGTGACACTGCCCTCACCACCTCTGTGTCAGCAAGTGGCTGGAGGCTCCTCGGGGCTGGGTGGTTTTTTTTTTTTTCTTTCCAACTTGCCCCAGGCCCTGCCCAGCCTTAGTGCCTTCCAATGATGCGGATGATGCGGGTTTCTCACGCTGCCTGCTTCCCACTGTGGGCCTCCTGCTGGGGCTCTGCTGGGATTTGAACCTCTGTGTACGACTGTTCTCCAGAGAAACCGAACCAGTGGGAGGTGTATCTGCACGTCTATAGACGTTTATAGGTACACGTGGCTGCCATATATATCAGGACGGCCCCATGGAATGGTAGGCTGGAGGCCTGGGAAAGCCACAGGCGTAATTCAGTTCACGCGTGAAGGCCTGAGAACCACAGAACTAGGGGAGTAATGGTGTGAAGACCCGAACAAGAGCGGGAGATGAGGGGCGCCTGGGTGGCTCTGTCCGTTAAGCGTCCGCCTTCAGCTCAAGTCATGATTTCCTGGTTCGCGAGTTTGAGCCCCGCGTTGGGCTCTGTGCTGACAGCCTGGAGCCTGTTTCAGATTCTGTGTCTCCCTCTCTCTCTGCTCCCACCCTGCCCCGTGCGCTGTCTCCCTGTCTCTCAAAAATAAATAAACACTGGGGCGCCTGGGTGGCTTAGTCGGTTAAGCGTCCGACTTTCGCTTAGGTCATGATCTCGCGGTTCGTGGGTTCGAGCCCCGCGTCGGGCTCTGTGCTGACAGCCTGGAGCCTGTTTCAGATTCTGTGTCTCCCTCTCTCTCTGCTCCCACCCTGCCCCGTGCGCTGTCTCCCTGTCTCTCAAAAATAAATAAACACTAAAAAAAAAAAAAAAAAAGACCTGGAGATGAGATGAGGTGTCCCAGCTCAGTGAGATAGGAAAAAAGGAAACTCCTCTTCCTCTGCCTCCACAGATTGCAAATGCCCATCTATTTGCAGAAGAGACACCCATTTAAATGCTAATCTCCTCAGAGATACACCCAGAAACAATGTTTAAAATGGCCCACTAAAATTATCACGTAAAATTAACCATCACAGGCATCCCTGATGGAGAAGTTTCCTCCTACTCTGTGTACTTTGATTTATAATAAAAAATGTACAGCTGGTCTTCATTCCCATTTCTGGCGCAGAGCTCCAAAACCCCTTGGAATTTCCTAACAAGAGTGATCAAGGTGTTTTTACATTCTTGGGGCACCAGGCTGGCTCAGTCGGTTAAGCGTACGACGTAATATTCTCTGTCTCCATCTACATTGTTGCAAATGGCAAGATTTCACTCATTTTTATGGCTGAGTAATATTTCTGTGTGTGTGTGTGTGTGTGTGTGTGTATCACATCTTCTTTATCCATTCATCTATCGATGGACATCTCTCTCTGCCTCCAGCTCGCAGGCACTCCGTCTCTGTCAGTCAAAAATAAACATTAAAAAACATTAAAAATTTTTTAAAAAGGTGTTCTATTGTTAACAAACTCCTTCCTAGCACTCCTGAGTTTATGTTAATGAGGTGACTTTTGGGGAACACCCAAAGCTGGAGGGCTGGTTGCCAGGGGAGCCAACCGGGTGATTAGAGGGTTGGAACTTTCAGTCCCACCCCCTGACCTCTGGAGAGGGGGGAGGGGCTACAGAGGAATCCATCATCAAGGCCAATGATTTAATCAACCGTGCCTGAGCATGGAAACCTCTGGGTCGGGGCTAGGAGAGCTCCTGGGTTGGGGAGCACGTGGAGATTTGGGGAGAATNAGGGGGCGGGGGGAGGGGTGGGGGAGGCAGTCTTGTAGGACTGAGCCCCTAACCTATGCCATCTGATCCTGTCTGTCTCCAGGTAGACAGTCTCAGAATTGGGTTCATTGCTTGGTGGTGTCGCAGGCTGGCTGGGTCCGCGGACGGAGAGGGGGGGCCCCCAGGACCATTCCAGAGGCTCCTTGGCTTCCCGCAGGATGAGAAACCAAATGCGCGGAGAGGAAGTGAGAGCAGAATTTATTGCAGACGCAGAGGGAGCACAGATTCAGAGCAGCTGGGAAACTCGGAAAGGAAAAAAGAGTGTGTCTCATCGTTGCTTATTGAGGATCGTAGATAGTCGAGTGCATGTGGTTTCTCAGGCTTCCAGGAGCAAAGAGGAGTGTGTACGTGTCCCCCGTAAGTCACTCATACCCCGGAGCCAGGGGTCTTGGTGAGTCGCTGGTCCTGGAAGATACGCATCACGACACCACCTGGTCACGCCCCCCATGCTCTCTACTGTGCTGGAAGACTCCAAAGAAGCCATTAACTCCTTGACCTTGACAAGGAGGACATATATTACCTGTCCTAAAAGGCGTGTGTAAGGCAGGGCTACAGGTCGTAGCAAGAATGGAAGCGAGAAAAGGAGCAAAAGCAGTTTTTCATGGTTTCCCTTTAGTTTCCCTGCTCAGTGGTGCTGGGGGGAAACGCACGTTCGACTCCCCACCCCAGCGCTTCCTGCTCTGCCAGACTTTCGATGCCCTGCGCACCTACGCTGGCGATTCAAAGCCCACAGTGAGTGATGCCATCAGAGGGCTGGAAGGGCACTTCAGTTCCCTCCATTTTGATCTTCGTCCGTACGTTCTTTTTTAAAAGTGTTTACTTATTTTTTTAAATCTTTTTAAACGTTTATTTATTTTTTGAGACAGAGAGAGCATGAGCTGGGGAGGGGCAGAGAGAGAGAGAGAGGGAGACACAGAATCTGAAACAGGCTCCAGGCTCTGAGCTGTCAGCACAGAGCCTGATATGGGGCTCGAACCCACGGACTGTGAGATCATGACCTGAGCCGAAGTCGGACGCTTAACCGACTGAGCCACCCAGGCGCCCCAGTGTTTACTTATTTTTAAGAGAGAGAGAGCACACAAGCCGGAGAGGGGCAGAGGGAGAGGGAGACACAGAATCCAAAGCAGGCTCCAGGCTCTGATCTGTCAGCACAGAGCCCGAAGTGGGGCTCGAACCCATGAGCCAGGAGGTCATGACCTGAGCCAGCCACTTAACTGACTGAAACCCCCACGTGCCCCTGAGTCTGTAGGTTCTAATTGATTCAGTTCTTTGCAGTTTAATTCAGGAAAAAGACCCTTTGGGCAAAGCATCCCCAATGGGAATGTAACTACCCCCTCAAGCAGTAAGGACTGCCCTGAGCCAGCAAGCCCCCCCGCCCATGGTTTAACCCTCACTGCCCACCTGCTTGTACCCACCCACATTTGCCCCACATTTTCCTTCTATAAACCCAGATGTATTTTCAGCACTTTGCAGACAGTCTGAGACGCTAGTCCGCTGTCTTCCCCGAGTTGGCCTGCCTGAAATAAATTCCTTTCCTATTTCCCCACACGCGTGTCTCTGCCTTTTGCCCAGCCTGGTCTGTCTGGGACCCCTGTGCCCTGGCAATAGTGCTGGGCGCCCGGCAACATCGGGCTGGTGGGATTTCCCCCCAGATGCAAACAAATATGACAAGCCCTCGTGTGTCATCTGCGTCTCCTCCTCGGCTGTCACACACAGGCTTGGAGAGTCCCTCTCTGTCTGAGCAACAACTATTCCAGCCCAGCTCACGAGTTAGCGCATCTGCTCCTCACTGGCAGCCCTATTCCTGACAGCAATGGAGAACCTCGGGAAGTAGGAAGTGTGAGATGAATCCTTACCCTTCAGCAAGGCAGATTTCACCCATTTAACAGTGTTATGAAAAATACCAGGGGGCGCCTGGGTGGCTCAGCTGGTTAAGCACCTGACTTGGGTTCAGGTCATGATCTCACAGTTCGTGGGTTCGAGCCCCGCGTCGGGCTCTGTGCTGACAGCTCAGAGCCTAGAGCCTGCTTCAGATTCTGTGTCTCCCTCTCTCTCTGACCCTCCCCTGCTCACGCTGTATCTCTCTCTCTCTCTCAGAAATAAATAAAACATTAAAAAAGAAAAGTACCAGGAGTATCTCCTAAAAGCTGAACAATCCCAAAGAGGAAATGTATCCATATTCTGACCAAATGTGTGTTATTAAAATTTTTTTTAATTTTCAAGGTGCCTGGGTGGCTTAGTCGTTGAGGCATCTGACTCTTGATCTCAGCTCAGGTCATGATCTTGTGGGTTGTGAGTTTGAGCCCTGCATCGGGCTCTGTGCTGACAGGTCAGAGCCTGCTTGGGATTCTCTCTCTCTCTCTCTCTCTCTCTCTCTTACTCTCTCCCTTTCAAATAAATAAAACCTGAATTTTTTAAACTTTCTTTTATTGTAGTAAAATATATGTAACATAAAATTTACCATTTTAACCATTTCTAAGAGTGCACTTCAGGGCATTGAGCACACTCACACTATCGTGCAGCCGTTCCCACCCACCAGCCCCAGAATGTTTTCATCTTCCCAAACTGAAACTCCGTATCCATTAATCCCTGACTCCCCTCTCCCCTCCCCTCAGCCCCTATAGCCACCATCCTACTTTCTGTCTCTATGAATTAGACAACTCTAGGGACCTCATATAAATGGAATAATACACGGTTTATTCTTTTTGTGACTGGCACAATGTCCTCAAGGTTCATCCATGTTGTGACGTGTTCAAAATTTCCTTCCTTTTGAGAACTGAGTAATATTCCACTGTGTCCATAAACCACATTTTGTTTAGTCATTTTTCCATCTAAGGACACTTGGATTGCTTCCAACTTTTGGCTGCTATGAATAATGCCTCTATGTACACAACTGTGTGACTATCTGAGTCCCTGTTTTCAGTTTTTCTGTGTATCTACCCAGAAGTGGAATTGTTGGGTCATATGGTAATTCCATGTTCAGTTTTTTTGAAGAACCACCATACTGTTTTCCATAGTGGGAAACATTACTTAATTATACAAGTCACTCATGATCTCGAGAACTCTGTAGTTGGCAATATCTCTGATGAACATAGACACAAAAATTCTCAACAAAATATTAGCAAACTGAATCAAACAATACATTAAGAAAATGATTCACCACAGTCAAGTGGGACTTATTCCTGGGATGCAAGCATGGTTCCATATTTGCAAATCAATCACCATGATACATCACATGAACAAGAGGAAGGATAAAAACCATATGATCTGGCACAAAAACAGACACATAGACCAAGGGAATAGAATAGAGAACTCAGAACTGGACCCACAAACGTATGGCCAACTAATCTTTGACAAAGCGGGAAAGAGTATCCAGTGGAAAAAAGACAGCCTCTTTAACAGATGGGGCTGGGAGCACTGGACAGCAACATGCAGAAGAATGAAACTAGATCATTTTCTCACACCGTACACAAAAATAAACTCAAAATGGATAAAGGACCTGAACGTGAGACAGGAAACCATCAACACCCTAGAGGAGAAAGCAGGAAACAACCTCCTTGACCTCAGCCACAGCAGTTTCTTACTTGACACGTCCCCAAAGGCAAGGGAACCAAGAGCAAAATGAACGATTGGGACCTCATCAAGATTAAAAGCTTCTGGGCGGCAAAGGAAACAATCCCTAAAAGTAATAGGCAACTGACAGAATGGGAAAAGATAGTTGCAAATGACATATCAGATACGTATCAGGCTAGTATCCAATATCTATAAGGAACTCCTCAGACTCCACACCCGAAAAACAATCCAGTGAAGAAATGGGCAGAAGACACGAACAGACACTTCTCCAAAGAGCACATCCAGATGGCCAACAGACACATGAAACGATGCTCAGCGCCCCTCATCATCAGGGAAACACAAATCAAAACCACGCTGAGATATCACCTCACACTGGTCAGAGTGGCTGAAATGAACAAATCAGGAGACTCTAGATGCTGGCGAGGATGTGGAGAAACGGGCACCCTCCTACACTGTTGGTGGGAATGTAAACTGGTACAGCCCCTCTGGAAAACAGTGTGGAGGTTCCTCAGGAAACTAACAATAGAACTCCCCTATGACCCAGCAATAGCACTGCTAGGAATTTACCCAAGGGATACAGAAATGCTGATGCATAGGAGCACATGTACCCCAATGTTCATAGCAGCACTCTCCACAATAGCTAAAACATGGAAAGAGCCTAAGTGTCCATCAACGGACGAATGGATCAAGAAGATGTGGTTTATCTATACCATGGAATACTACATGGCAATGAGAAACAATGAAATCTGGCCATGTGTAGCAACATGGATGGACCTTGAGGGTGTTATGCTGAGCGAAATAAGTCAGGCAGAGGAGGACAGATACCGTATGTTTGCACGTATAGGAGGATTAGGAGGAACTTAACGGAGGACCGTGGGGGAGAAGAAGGGGGACATCGTGGGGGAGAGGGAGGGAGGCAAACCATGAGAGACTCTTGAATGCTGAGAACAAACTGAGGGCAGATGGGGGTGGGGGAGGGGAAGAGGGGTGATGGGCACGGAGGAGGGCACTTGTTGGGATGAACACTGGGTGTTATATGGAAACCAACTTGACAATACACTATTTAAGAAAAAAAACCCATATGATCATTTCAATACATGCAGAAAAAGCGTTTGACAAAGTACAACACCCGTTCATGATAAAAACCTTCAACAAAGTAGATTCAGAGGGAATATACCTCAACACAATGAAGGCCTTATGTGAAAAACATCATACTCAGTGGGGAAAAACAGAGAGCTTTTTCCCTAAGGTCAGGAATAAGACCAGAACTTGCCCTCTCACCACTTGTATAGCACTGGGAGTCCTAGGCACACCAATCAGACAACAAAAAGAAATAAAACGCATCCAAATTGGTAAGGAAGAAGTAAAACTCACTATTTGCAGATGAAAGCCCTAAAGACTCCATGAAAAAACTACAAGAATTTAGTAAGGTCACAAGATGTAAAATCAATGCACAGAACTCTGTTGCATTTCTATGCACTAATAATGAAGTAGCGGAAAGAGAAATTAAGACAATAATCCCACTTACACTTGCAAAAAATAATAAAATATCTAGGAATACGCCTAACCAAGGAGGTGAAAGACCTATACTCTGCAAACTACAAACATCGGTGAAAGAAATTGAAAATCACACAAAGAAACGGAAAGGCATTCTGTGCTCATGGACTGGGAGACTAAATCTTTTAAAAATGCCCATGCTAGCCAAAGCAATCTCTAGATTTAATACAATCCTTTTCAAGATATCAATCTAATTCACAGAACTAGGATAAATCATTCTAAAATTTGTATGGGACCACAAAGACCTCAAATAGCCAAAGCAATCTTGAAAAAAGAACAAAACTGAAGTACCACAATCCCAAATGTCAAGATATACTACAAAGCAGTAGTAATCAAAATAGTATGGTACTGGCAAAAATAGACACATGGCTGGATCAGTGGAACAGAACAGAGTGTCCAGAAATAAACCCATGATTACGTGGTCAATTAACTTCAACAAAGGAGGCAGGAATACCCAACGGGAAAAAGACAGTGTAGCAAATGGTGTTGGAAAAACTGGACAGCAACATGCAAAAGAATGAAACTGGGCCACTTTCTTAGGCCATACACAAAAATAAATTCAAAATGGATTGAAGATCTAAAGGTGAGACCTGAAACCATAAAAATCCTGGAAGAGAGGACAGGCAGTCATTTCTCTGACATTGATCATAGCAGCATTTTCCTAGTGGGTCTCCGGAGGCAAAGGGAACGAAAGCAAAATTAAACTATTAGGAGTTCATCAACATAAAAAGCTCTGCACAGCCAGGGAAACAAGCAACAAAACTAAAAGGCAACCTATGGAATGGGAGAAGATATCTGCAAATGACATACCCGATAAAAGGTTAGTATCCACAATATATAAAGAACTTATACAAGTCAACACCCAGGAAACAAATAATCCAAATAAAAACGGGCAGAAGACGTGAACAGACATTTCTCCATAGAAGACATACAGATGGCCAATGGACACATGAAAAGATGCTCACCATCATTTGTCAGGGAAATGCAAATCAAAACTACAAATCAGTTATCACCTCACACTTGTCAGAATGGCCAAAATGAGCAACGCAAGAAACAGGTGTTGGCGAGGCTGTGGAGAAAAAAGGATCTTCGTGCACTGTCGGTGGGAACGCAAAGTGGTACAGCCGCTGTGGAAAACGGTGTGGAGGTTCCTCAGAAAGTTAAAAATAGAACTGTAGATGGAGCAATGGCACTCCTGGGTATTTACCCAAAGAATACAAAAACACTAATCCAGAGGGAGGCATGCTTCCCTATGTTTATGCAGCACTATTTACAACTGCCAAGATATGAAAGCAGACTAAGTGTCCATCGACCGATGAATGGATAAGGAAGAAGTGGCATAAAGATACGATGGAATATTATTCAGCCATAAAAGAGAATGGAATCTTGCCATTAGTAACAACGCGGATAGAATTAGGGAGTATACTGCTAAACTACATAAGTCAGAGAAAGACAAATACCATGATTTCACTCATGTGTGGAATTTAAGAAACCAAAGAAATGAACAAAGAAAAGAGAAAAAAAACTACTGGATTCTTTTTTTAAAAAATATTTTTATTTATTTCTAGGAGAGAGAGAGAGAGAGAGAGACAGCGTGAGCAGGGGAGGGTCAGAGAGAGAGGGAGTCACAGACTGAAACAGGCTCTAGGCTCTGAGCTGGCAGTCAGCACAGAGCCCGACGCGGGGCTCGAACCCATGAACCGCGAGATCATGACCTAAGCGAAAGTCGGACGCTTAACCGACTAAGCCACCCAGGCGCCCCCTGGATTCTTAAAACATAGAGAACAAACTGCCAGAGGGGAGGTGATGGTGGTGGTGGGGGGGATAGGTGAAGGCATTAAGAGTGCACGCACTGTGATGAAACACTGAGTAATGTGTCGAATTGTTGAACCACTATATTGTATACTTGAAACGAATACAAACTATATGTTTATTACACTGGAATGAAAATAAAACCACAAAAACAAAACCTCCATTCATGATCTAAAAAAAAAGGCAAGTAGTCAACAGGACAGAAGAATTAAGGGAAGTTACCTTTCGTTCCCCACCTCTCTTTAGAAGCAGTTACAAGGACTAGCAGTGTCTTGTGAATGTTTCTAGAAATTTTCTAAGGGTATGCAAGTACATGAACATACACATCGTTTTTCCCTCCTTATACAAACGGGATCCTTCTAAACAATGTCATGCATTGATTTTTCCTAACAATGTATTTTTAGCAGAGTCCTAACAGAATGTAAAGTTACTGTTCTAGAATGAACAAGTCAGTGGTTTTTAGTTGACACAACTGAGTCTAATTATGTCTAATTCCAGGGTGTTTCCATCACCCCAAAAAGAAATTCCATAGCTATTAGCAATTAGTCCCAATTTCCCTTTACTGTCCATTCCCTGGCAACCACGAATCTACTTTCTGGCATATGGCCAGAAAAGTCACCTTTTCTAGACAGATGAGTGGAAGCCTATAGTATGTGGTGTTTTGTGTCTGGCTTTCTCCCCTTACCACGTCTTCAAGGTTCACTGCTGTTGTAGCCTGCTTCCGTACTTCATTCCTTTTTATGGCTGAATAATATTCTGTCACGTGGGTATGCCACATTTTGTCTACCCATTTGCCTGTTGATGGACACTTGGTTGTTCCCACCTTTCATTATGTAGCATTATGGATAATCTACTATGGGGGCTCCTGGGTGGCTGTCGGTTAGGCGCCTGACTTTGGCTCAGGTCACGATCTCGCGGTCCACGGGTTCGAGCCCGGCGTCGGGCTCTGTGCTGACAGCTCGGAGCCTGGAGCCTGCTTTGGATTCTGTGTCTCCCTCTCTCTCTGCCCCTCCCCTGCTTGCCCGCTGTTGCTCTCAAAAATAAACAAACATTAAAAAAAAAGTTTTAGAATATTCTATTATGACCATTCGCAGACAAGTTTTTGTGTGAATGTGTTTTCATTTCTCTTGAGTATATGCCTAGGAAAGGAATTGCTGGGTGATAGGGAAATTCTGTATTTAACTTTTGCGGAGCCGACACGCTTTCTTGCACACCGGCTTCACCAGATTACATTCCCACCAGAAGTGTGTGAGGGTTCCAATTTTTCCATCATCCTTACACTTGTGCTTTTTCATTTTAAAAAGTTATAGCTGTTAGTGGAGAAGAAATGTTATATCCTTGTGGTTTTGATCTGCATTTCCCTAATGAGTAATGATGTTGAGCATCTTTTCATGGGCTCATTGGCCATCTGTACATCTCTGGAGAGGTATCTATTCAAATCTTTTTTCAGTTGGGTTGTCTTTTTGCTGTTGGGTCAGAGGTTTTTAAAACTATATTCTGGGTAGTAGTTGCTTATCAGATACAGGATTTGCAAATTTTTCTTCCACTCGGGGGTTGTCTTTTCACTTCCTTTTTAGTGTTTTTAGACATAAAAGAGTTTCTGGTTTTGACGAAGCCCAATTTGTTTCTTTCATTGCTTGTGTTTTGGTTTCATACCTAGGAAACCATCCTGTAATCCGAGGTCACACAAATGTACTGTTTTCTTCTAACAGTTTTTGCTCTTACATCTAGGTCTTTGATCTATTTTGAGTTACTTTTTGCATCTGCTGGGAAGTACGGGCCCAGATTCATTCTTTCCTATGTAGATATCCAGCTGTCCCAGAACAATTTGTTGAAAACATTATTCTTTCCTCCATGGAATGGCCTGGGAACAATACAGTTTGGCGCATAAATTATATATACATACTTACATTTATATATATGTATGGTGTTCCCTATTCTTTTCAGTATATTTTATGTACCTTATTTTTAAACTCCTTTTGATAATAAGCCAAATATTTAGCGGAGAGTCTTCCCTGTTAGCCTCTGGGCATACAGCTGTGGATGAGACTGACCCGGTTCCCGCGCTAAAGGAGTCTACATTCCAGAGGGGGACATAGACCACGAATTATCCAGGAAAAGGGCAAATAAAAAATAGCTTGAGAGCTATAAGCAGAAGCAAATCAGAGGGGCGGGGGAGAATAGGAGGCTGGGTGAAGAGTGTACGTGATCGGAAGGCCAGTCTTCCTATAGGAATCAGACACCAAGCTGTGCAGGGTCGAACTGGTTTAGCCTGTTGGAGGAA
>NW_027532747.1:474242-485003 GCF_008692635.1 Crocuta crocuta | reverse complement strand
GTGAGGGGTAAAGTGGCGAGAAATGTGGGGGAGACAGCAACGGGGTGCACCAAGTCAGGAAACAACCATGCCCTAAGGAGACTGGGTGGAGGGCATGGTGGAGGCTGGGGAGCGGCTGCTGCGTTATCTCCCTAACAAGCTAGTCGTGACCTAGGGGTTTGGGTCAGGAGGGCAGTGACGTGAAGCAAAGTGGGGGCGCTCCCGACTGCGCCCGGAGTGAGGGGTGGGGTGGGGGAGTTCCGGCAACAGTTGGGTCAGGGCTGCGGGAGGTACAAGGCTTTAGGAAGTTTAGGAGGAAAGGCAGTTGGAAGAGCGTGGGCAGGGAGTGGGGGGCGGGGATCGGGGGCACTGCCGGTCCGCGGGCGAGGTGCCAGGGGCAGCGGGGCGCCTCAGCGAGCTCACACTTCAGTGAGCCCCGCCTGGCGCCGCGACCTTGACTCTCCCGGTTCTCGGCTGTGACCTCGGGCAAGGCACTCGAACGGCCAGGGCCTCAGTTTCCTCACCCTTGCGAGTGTGAAGACCGTCGGCTGCCGTTACTGATCCCCTGCCCAGTGGAAAGCTAGCACCGGTCCCCACAGAGGGGACGCCCGCNCCTGCCCCGCCGGCTACCGCTGCCCCGAGCCGCAGTGCGCGCTCTCCTTCGCCAAGAAGCACCAGCTCAAGGTGCACCTGGTGACGCACGGCAGCAGCCAGGGCCGGCGGCCCTTCAAGTGCCCGCTGGACGGCTGCGGCTGGGCCTTCACCACGTCCTACAAGCTCAAGCGGCACCTGCAGTCGCACGACAAGCTGCGGCCCTTCGGCTGCCCCGTGGGCGGCTGCGGCAAGAAGTTCACCACCGTGTACAACCTCAAGGCGCACATGAAGGGCCACGAGCAGGAGAACTTGTTCAAGTGCGAGGTGTGCTCCGAACGCTTCCCCACGCACGCCAAGCTCAGCTCCCACCAGCGCAGCCACTTCGAGCCCGAGCGGCCCTACAAGTGTGACTTTCCCGGTAACCGCGCGTCAGGGGCCTGCGGGCGGGCTCGGGGGGCCGCGGGGCCGGACTGAGCCGCGCAGAGTGGGGGCGGCGGCGCCCCGCGTCCTGCGGCTCACTCGGGCAGGATTTCAATTCCGTGGGCCCGAGAGCGAGGGGCGGGAACGGAGCACCCTGGTGTCTGTGTTCCAGCCCTTTCCAGGTGGTTCGGTTTGGTACCTCCACTCTGCATCGCTGCGGGGATTTCGACAGCGAGGTAGCACAGTGGTGACAGCCTGCCTTCCCCACGGTGGAGGCCACAGGCCTCTCTCCTAAGGTGCTTCAGGCTAATGAAAGCGATCAAGCGTCTTCCCGGATGCTTGACTTAGGAGTGGGGCCTTTGTTTCCTGGGATCTTTCATTGCTTAGAAATGGCTCAGTTTCTCAGGTATTTCCGCGGGGAGCACTCCGGTGTGGGAGGAGCACAGACGATTGGGCCAGATGCTAGGGTAGCCACAGGTGTGTGGTGCATTGCGCTTTGGTGCCTTTGATGCTTTCATTTCCTTGGGACTTCACAGTGTGGGGAAGTCCTAAAAATTATCCTCGTTTTGCAGATGAAGAGTCTGAGGCCCAGCAGTGTAGATAAAATCCAGGGGAGGGCTCCTTCTCCGCCAGCATTGCCTGCAGTGGCAGGGAATGCAGGCGCTGTAAGGTATAAACCTCTCCAGGATCGGCAGGTTTAGGTGCTGGAAGGGGAAGCATGTGCCATCCCAGGGTGAAGAGAAGATACCCGTCTGGGCAGGAGTTGATCTTGGTGGGGGGTGTGACACTGCAGAGCTAAGGCAGTGGATACAGGCCGTGATGTGGGGAGTGAAGCTGGAAAGGTGTGGGAGGGGCCAGTTCAGGGGGAGGGGCCTCCCATGTCCTGTTCATCAAAACAAAACTCGCCTACATGGCCGCCACCGCCCAGCTTGTTACTGATGTGTCTGTTGTATACGTGCGGCGTGTGTCATAAAATACAGTCAGACATAGGGGTTCGGAAAGGGTGGAATGAAAAATACATGCTAATAGTGGCTTGTTTTCTTCCCACGGGCTTGTAGACTGTCTTGTGCGTCCCTCTAAGGAGAATGTGGGTTGAGACCACTGTGAATCTAATGATGCTGGTAGCCTGCTCCCTAGTCAAGTGCAGGAGTATCGTTCCAAGTAAAATACTAGGAAGGTCAGGGCTGTAGCTTCCTTCAGGGTACGAAGGCCCCCTGAGAGGTTTTTTTTTTTTTTTAATGTTTTATTTATTTTTAGGAGAGAGAGAGACCGCGTGAGCAGGGGAGGGTCAGAGAGAAAGGGAGTCACAGACTGAAACAGGCTCCAGGCTCTGAGCTGGCAGTCAGCACAGAGCCCGACGCGGGGCTCGAACCCACGAACCTCGAGATCATGACCTAAGCGAAAGTCGGACGCTCAACCGACTAAGCCCCCCAGGCGCCCCGGTCCCCTGAGAGTTTTGAGTGGATCAGTGGGGCGTTTAAGACGGGTGGGATCAGGAGGGGGGCCGGTGAAGGCCTGAGTTTGCCTAGGTGGTGGGATGGTGAGGTGTTCTGCGGAGGAGAGATCGCCTGAGGCAGATCACAGGGTTTGGTTGTGACTGCAGGGAGGGTGGACCCTGCTGAGGCTGAGAGACTGACCTGTTGGAGTGTCTGAATACATCAAAGCCCAAAATAGGGCCTTGCTGGGGGTGGGGAGGCAGGGCAGATGTATGCTAAAGAGGAGGATTTTAGGGCGTGTAGGAAGATAAACATATCCCAGTTGGCTGTTGCTGGGGAAAGTATCGTTCCTGGGGCTAGTGCTTGGATGTGGGACGTGCAGCTTGCGTCTGCTACAGGCACGATGGATGACATTAAAGGCTCTGAGAAGAGCTGCATCAAAGATACGTGGTAGGCATCTTACAGCCCGGCATTTTCTATTCCGTTTGGACCCTGAACCTTTTTGTTAGAGGAGAGCTTTTGATGCGGGAGGTCTGGGAATTGCTGAGGTAGACTCCTTCCTGGTGGCACAACTGGGGTTGATAGACAGACAGACAGACAGGTGAAGGCGAGTGAAGACTCTGGTAGCCTTTGACAGCAGGGTACCCGGGGGAAACAGGCAGAAGGAAAAAAGAGAAACCTGGCATCGAAGGGGGATATTGCCGGTTACAGAGGAGGCCACGGAGGATGTTTGTAAGCGTAGAGGACACAGCATCACCCCCAGGGGGTGACAGTCTTGGCATAACAACGGTTTGTGGCCCTTCCAACCGCAACCCTACCAGGCAGAATCCTTGTTCCTTAGGCTCTAATCTCTCTCATTGGGTTTTCTTTGGTGTCGCCTTGGCAGGACTGACATCAGAGGTCCCAGACGTAAGCATGATCCGTGCTGTGGACCTGGGAGCACGTTGCTGCCCTGATCGGTGGCTTCGCACCCAAGTCCCATCACAGCAGGTGGCCTGCACGTGCCTGTTGGCTGCCCTCAGCCACTGTTCGGGAGCAGGCCTCGGTGGTCGCGGCCACGGTGGTACCTTTCTGGAGGCCCCTCGGGCTCCTTTCCTCCTCGTTTGCTTCGCCGTGAGCGTGTCCTGGAGCGGCGGTGCGCTTCGCCGGGGTCCGTGGCGTCTGTCGCGCCGCTGAGCCACGTCTGTGTTCCTCGTTCAGGCTGTGAGAAGACCTTCATCACGGTGAGCGCCCTGTTCTCCCATAACCGAGCCCACTTCCGGGAACAAGAGCTCTTCTCCTGCTCCTTTCCCGGGTGCAGCAAACAGTACGACAAAGCCTGTCGCCTGAAGATCCACCTGAGGAGTCACACGGGTAAGCAGCTAGGGAGCGCGGCGCCGTTGCACCCACGGTTTGTCTTCGGGGCAGCTCGCGTGTGTGATCACGAGGTGTAACTTTTGTCTTTTCCAAGGTGAAAGACCTTTTGTTTGCGACTCTGACAGCTGCGGCTGGACCTTCACCAGCATGTCCAAACTCCTGCGGCACAAAAGGTACTCTTGGCGCTTCGGTTGAGCTACCGGGGTGGAGAAGGAATTTGGTGCGTGTCCACAGCGGGAGCCTCCGGATGACATGTATCTGTTGGCTTTTATTTTTGTTTTCAAGTTCTAAGAAAAGGAGCCCATTGTAGCTAATTTGGAAAACTCGGAGAGCTGTGACAAGGAAACCACTCCGAATCCGATCACCTATGTCAGTTTTTCTGCGTGTACTTGTTTTTAAGGGTAATTTGTGTACTTCACGTACACGCCAATATTTTTAAAACGTTAGGAGCTTTTTTGAAATATTTTAAAACAGAAGGAGCTTCCTTCTGTCATTACAAACCTTCCACGGTGATAGTGACACGGGGCTTCGCCTGTGTGCAGGGGATGGTCAGCACTGGACGTATGCGTCTCCTTTAACCTTCACAGTAACTCTGGCTTCCATGTCCTTCTCGCTGTGTTGCCTTGGGACCCAGAGAGATTGAGCGGCTTGTCTGTGCTTGCCCACCTGGGGGTGAGGGGCTCACCATAAAAACGCTAACACAGGAAAGAGTGGCATTTACGTAGGGACTTGAGGATTGCTGTTGGTTTTCTGTGCGCGCGTCCTTTGCCCTCGGTAGCTTGGAAACCTTGCTTCTTACCAGAGTTTCTAAACTGTGGAAGTCACTTCATCAATACATTCGGGAGCCAGCTGTTCAGATTGAAGCAGCACTAAGTGTCGGGTCCGACTCTCAGGTCAGCTTGTCGTTGAAGTAGAGTTTTTTTTTTTTTTTTATAACATTTTACTTATTTCTGAGAGACAGAGAGAGAGACAGTGTTAACAGGGGAGGGTCAGAGAGAGAGGGAAACACAGAATCCGAAACAGGCTCCAGGCTCTAGGCTCTGAGCTGTCAGCACAGAGTCTGATGCGGGGCTCGAACCCACAAACTGTGAGATCATGACCTGAGCCAGAGCCGGACGCTCAACCGACTGAGCCACCCAGGTGCCCCAAAGTAGAATTTCTAATTACAGGGCAGCTAAACTGCAAGCCTGCCCACAGGGACCAGAGAGAATTCAGATTTTCTGACACGTAACTGATCGTTTTCTTTCAGCGCTGACAGTTCGTAACTTGCGGAACTTAATGCAAAGAGTCACCTCTGCGGCCGGGTGTCTCCGGGCGCTGGGAGTAACCGCCGTTCCCCGTTTCTCTGTCCTGGCAGGAAGCACGACGACGATCGGAGGTTTACATGCCCCGTGGAAGGCTGCGGGAAGTCCTTCACGAGAGCAGAGCACCTGAAAGGTCATAGCATCACCCACCTGGGCACAAAGCCATTCGAGTGTCCTGTGGAAGGTGGGTTTTTGACACATTCCTTTGAGCTCTAAACCAGCGCACGTCCACGTGGTTGTTGAGAGTCTGACTTGTTTAAAGGTAAGTGATACTTGCCTGAAGACGGGCTGAGTGTAAGTTGCAGCCTTAGGTTTCATTAGCTGGATCTTACATCCGTGCTTTCCCGCGGGAGCAGCGTGCTGCGCAGACCTCGGCATCAGACCGGTTAGAGTCTTGGCTCCACGGCTCACTCACTCCATCCATGGCTCTCGTTATTACCCGTTTAGTTTGGTGGTTGTGAGGATTAGGGGCAAATAACGTGTGCAAATGCCTCTTCTGGCCTCTGGCACCAGTCATGGACTCCATAAAGGGTAGCGGCTTGCACTGTGATCGGGCAGCAGTAAAGTCAGGCTGGCCTTTTGAAAAGTGTATTAGGAAGTTTTGTTCTCTGAAACCCCGGAGGCGTGATTCACTGGCCAGCGGTCAGCCCCGTGGCCTGTCCACGCTGGGGCTGTTGCAGGTGCCGCGGGGGTGCTGCAGGGGTGCCGCAGGGGCGGAGCGGTCGGTGTGCAGTTGTGAATCCGAGTCCTGGCCCTCCTCGCCGCGTTGCTGATCTCAGGCCGGCTTCTCCGGGCTGCAGTTTCCTTATCTGGAAAATGGTTAATAGAGACCAACGTGAACCTGAGACCAGTTGCTAGAACGTCACCGAGATAATACCGATAGTTTAATCAGGACACAGCCCTCTGTCGTCGGAGCTCCGGTGGGGGCGCCAGGTGGGCCAGTAACGTACAGGGACGCGGAGGTGACCCGCACCCTTCCTGGAGCCCTGGGGGGGCTGCCTGGGGGGGAGCTGGGAGCTGGTGCACAGCAGCGCGTGGCAGCGGGTGTGGACTCGGGGCCGTGGGGTGGGGGAGGCAGCAGTCGGGGCCAGCACCTCGCTGGAGGTGGGCACGCGGGGCTGAAAGGACGAGGACGGGCCGCATTTTAGGTCCCACAGGCTTTCTGCGCCCCCGTGGCGGGGACATACTGCTCGTGGGATTCGGGGGGGAGGTGATTTACCTGCGGACGTGGGTGGGCGCTCCAGGCGTGGCGTGGTGTGACCGAAGGCCCCGGGGCTGGAGTCAGGCTTCCTGGACGCCCACCCCCAGCCCACCACGTAAGTCACTGTAACCTCTGGTGAGCAGCGCGAGCGCTCTGCGCCCCTTTTCCTCATCTTTGAGGGGGTCCTAAAGCCACACAGGGCTGCAGGAGGGCTCTGTGAGGTGACAGGTTGAGTCGGGGCCCATAGGAAGCAGGAGATGTCCTCTCCTGTCGCCATTCCTGTTGCTGGTAAGTAAGAGAGAAGGCCCAGCCCAGAACCCTGGGGACCACCACTGACGCACGCGGGGAAGGGAAGGGGAGCCCTGGGAGGGCCCTGGGAGGGGGAGGGGAGGGTGCCCCCGCTGGTGGCCCTGGAGCCGGCAGAGGCGGACGTGTGGGGAAGGAGAAGGGCCGTCCCGAGGACGTGGTGGTGCAGGAGGGTGGGGGGCGAGGAGCCGGGGGCTCCTGTGACAGGCTCAGTGGGTCTGCCAGGGAGGCTCGAGGGTCAGGGGCGCCCTGCTCGAGCGCCCTGAGCGGTGAGCGCCGGTGAGGCAGGGGGTGGCCTGCGCTGACCCCTGTCCTGGAGGCCCCTGAGCCAGAGAGGAAGGGTGTAGCTGGCTCCGGAGGAGGGGCAAGGCTTCTGCCTGTCCGTACCTGTGTCCTCGGGGCTGCGGGCAGGTCTGGGCTGAGCTGGTGGGTTGGGGGGGCAGATGGGGTGACTCAGCGGTGCATGGTCAAAGAGCGCTCTTCTCAAGGGGTTGCAGGTGAGGGCGGGAGCCTCGGGAAGGGTCCTAGAACCCTCTTTCGGGTTGGCGGAGGGTTGATAACTTTTTTTTTTTAAATAAGAATTGGTCGTTCTTACGTCTGGGTGATGAGACCATTTTTCCTGCTTGAAGTGTTTCATGGTAAAAACCAAAACACCACCACCGTCCCATCTTTTCACAGGGCCTGGAGGAGACGGAGAGGGTAGGGCCACGCAGCAGTGAGCGCGTTGAGGGAGGACACGGTGGCCGAGGGAGGACGGTGTGTGCTCGGCGACGGTGGCGGCGTACCTAGTGTGGTGTGCAGAGTCGAGGGCGGGACGTGTACGTGGCCCTCGTGTAAGCGGGGAACGTGAGCTGAGAAGATGCCCGTGGCGTTTGTCCTTGACGGGCTGCTTCTGTCCCTCCTCTGCCCCTCTGCCCCTTGACGGGCCACTTGCCATAGATGTGGGGCGCTGAGCATTTACAAAGCACAATTGATTTGTAAAGAATGGGCGCAGATCTCAATAGATAATGTTGCAGTTATGAAAAGACAGGCGTGGGGCGTCTGGCCGGCTCAGCCGGTGGAGCGTGTGACTCAGTTTTGGGGTTGTGAGTTTGAGTCCCACGTTGAGTGTAGAAATTACTTTAAAAAATACAACCTTAAGTAAATGAAGTCGCCTTAAACAGAAAAGGTGGTTATCAAACATTTAAAAAAAAAAGGCTGCCGTTAACACACATGGAAAAAATGGTCGTGTTCCTGGTCGTCAGGGGATGTGCAAATTAAAATGAAATCTGTTTTGTCCCCTGTTGCATTAGCAAATATTTTAAAACATGGAAACCACTGCGGCAAGAGTGACAGGCAGCCCTGTCGGGGTGGACCCCCGGCCTTGGCAGAGCAGTTTGGTGGGAAGCGTTTTGGGGACCCTGTTGTGTGATCCGCCCCCCTCCCGGCTGGAGAAGGGCCCGAGGGACACGCAGGCAGGGCAGTCCGGGCACCGGGCGGAGCAGAGCACGTGCTGTGCACAGCGCGCCCGGGCCTGGGGGCGGCCCTTCCCTCTCGTGGTTTCCCAGTGTTCTCGTGGGGGCCCGGCCTGGACGCGGGCTTGGCGCTTCACCTGAGAATGAAGTCGGTTCACAGCTCCTCCCGGAGGCAGCCGGGGCCCTTAGTCAGCTGGCCGAGTTCTATCCTCAGGAGCCTCTTTTCCTAAAAGAGGCCTCCCCCCTGCACGGGGGCGAGCAGGCCGCTCCGAGGCGGGGCCGCAGCGCAGCCGTGCTCCTTGCACCTCCTTGGGCGCTGCGGGCACTCTGTAGGCTCGGATTGTTTTCATACCCCTCGTGCGGCGGGCGTCCCTCCCACCAGCGAGGAGAGGACAGGGACACCGGGAAGAGTGAGTGAGGCCACGTGGCCGGGAGGGGCTGACCTAGCGTCAGGCTTTGCCCGCCCCGCTGCCCTTCCCGGCCTGCATGCACCCCCCCCCCACACTCTGGTGTGCACCCCAGCTTGGTCAGGACGCTTGATGGCACTAGCTCTGCTCGTTTCTCCCCTTTGTCGGGACAGCTGGCTGTTCACGCGTCGCCACCAGCTCACAGGCCCGTAGCTGCCCAGAGCCCCGCTTCCCTGTCCGTGTCCCCGCGGCTCAGAGGTCAGGGCAGGAGGACCGCGGGGCGGCCAGCGGGGGGGAGTTTTTGAGTTTGGCTCGCTCTCCCTCTGACGTGCGTGCAGGTCTGCGGGCCAAGCCGTCCCACAGCTAGCGAGGCGCTGCCGCCTCCGCCTGGTGTAGGGTCATGTGCTGGGTCCCTTTGGGCATCAGTTTCTCGGTGGTCAAACGAGAGGAATTGGCTTTGGTGATCTGTTGAGGTAGTTTCCGGCTCTAAACGTTACAGGGCTACGGTGTTTGTGGTGGTAGCTGAGTGTAGGTGATTGGTGTACGTTTTTAGCAATTGAGTTTTTAAGGGGTTGTTTAACACTTCATTTGACTGACTTTGCCCGGCAGCCCTGCGAGGTGGGTGAAGAAGCAGGCCCAGAGTCGACTCGTCCAAGGTTGTGTGTCTTCCGCACAGCCCAGGGGAACGTTGTATCTCCTTTTAAATACAGTTTGCTTTCCAACTTAATTTCTTGTACCTGGAGGGAGAAGTATTCTCTGCTCCCTTCCAGTGGGTCTGGTTGGAGCAACTGAAATCGACAGGAGACAGATGAACGGAACATACAAGTTAGTTTCGTACGCACGGGAGGCCGCCCAGACAGGAGACTCCCGGTCCGGCAACACGAGCCTGTGTATCCTGAGCTGGACAGAAGCGGGGGAGGGGCCTGGGACTCTCAAAGGGAGGGAAGGCAATTCACAGGAAGGTGAAACAAGTGACGGTTCGGTGAACAAATGTTTAACTGGGCCCACAGATGACAGCGGGACAGAGAGGACTTCGGTCAAATTGTCCACCGTACCTCGCGTCGTAACGTAGTTGTCTGAGGTGATAGCTTTCTCCCTGGAGCAGGTCCCCCTGCAGGAGGGGGAGGGGTGTCAAAGTCTATTCCTGAGTCTTTCGGGCCTTGATGGTTTCCCGCTGGCCTGACGTGCGCGGCAAAGTGGCCGGGCTTGGGGGCGGCCAGCCCGCTTTGGCCCCTGTGCTTGCGATGCCGCCCCGGGGTTACTGCGTCTGTCCCTTGCCGGTGGTCAGAGCCTGGACTGCATTGTCTTACGGTTCTGATAGGTGGAAGGTAAGCGCTGGTTCCTTGGGCGTCCTTAGGCTTACCGCGCGCTGCCCGTTCTGTTCCAGGGTGCTGTGCCAGGTTCTCCGCCCGCAGCAGCCTCTACATCCACTCCAGGAAACACCTGCAGGGCGTGGGCGCCCCGAAGAGCCGCTGCCCGGTCTCCAGCTGCAGCAGGCGCTTCGCCTCCCAGCACAGCATGAAGGCGCACGTGGTCCGTCAGCACAGCCGGCGCCCAGGTCTGCTCCCCTCGGGCTTCCTTCCCTCCCGGGGCGCTGCAGCCACGTGTAAGCGCGGCGTGTGTCGGGGGAGCAAGCACGTCCCTCCTGCCTCCGTTCCTTTCCGAAGCTGTCGGGAGTCCCTGGGGCGAGCCTGGCGCGGGCGCGCCAGCCCGTGGACGGTGCCGCCAAGCCCCGTGGCGTCTTTCGGGTTCCCCTCCCACCTCTTTGCCTCTGACCCCTGACCCCTGTTCCTTCCCTTGCCTCTGAAGTGCTTCTCTTGAGAAGTATTCAGTTGCCCACTTTTTATTTGTTTATTTTATCTTCTTATTTATTCACTTATCTATTTATCTGTCTATCAGTCTTCTCCTTGGTTGGCTTTTCCTAATATGGGTCTCCTAAATCTGTCTCCCTCTGAGACCTTTGTCCTGAATTCTGAGCGTGCCTCTCGCCCATTCCGGTCTCCTTCACCCCTCTTTCTCTGTGCCGTTGAGGCCTCTGGGTACTTCCCTTCTGTCTCCTCTCCTCCGTCCCAGCACCGAGGTGAGGACAGTCCTTGAAGACCAGACTGAGCAGGGGCGCGGGCGTGGGGGGTAGTTGGCTTGAGGGCCCGGAGAGGGGAGGCAGAGAGGGAACCGCCGCAGCAGCCGGAGAGGGGCTGCGGGGGACGCGAGGGCCTGGCTGGCTGGCTCCGTGGCGGCCCGGGACTGACAGGCCGCCTCCCCAGGCTGCGTGCACAGCCCCACGGGCAGGACGTCGAGAGGTCT
>NW_027532747.1:464090-474206 GCF_008692635.1 Crocuta crocuta | reverse complement strand
GTGGGACGCTCCCGCCGGCCTGCGGGGCCTGTTCCGTGAAGTCCTGGCTCGCCCGAAGGTCACTCGAGTGTGCTGCTCCCTGGGCCCTGCTCCCGGCCGTCTGTGCGGCAGGCAGCGCCGGCCGTGGGGCGCAGCTGCTTCCTGGCAGGGCCCGGGTCTGCAGGCCCCCGTTTCCTCGTCTTTAAAGCACGACGAGAACTTGAGCAGTTCTTCTTCTGCTTCTTCCTCTCCTGTGGAGATGCGGTCGGTTCACGCCTGTGGCCCGAACAGCAATTGCTATTTAGCCTTGTACTGAAGCTGCCCCTCTAACCTCTCGGTGTTGTGAGGACTCCCGTCAGGGGCTGTCACCTCAGCACACAGAGTCCAGTCAAGAGCCTTAGGCTGGCGGGCGAGGCCTTTCGTGGTCGATTCCCACCTCTGTGGCGCTTACCCTCGCCACCAGCGGCTGAGAGCTGGCGCCGTGGGACGCTGTGCGCCGCGCCTCGTCTTTGCTGCTGTGCTTCCCTCTTTCCTGGCCTGGCTCGTTCAGAAGCCAGTGATGGCATCGTTTGTTCAGATGAGCTTCCTTAGTCTCTGTCTGATGTGAGAGCCTCTTAGCTATTTCTGGGTGCCTGTGTTTCCCAGGCTCTGAATTAAAATGTGACGTTGACTGACGCATGTGCTGTTCTTCCTGCCGCGGTCAGGGGTAGATGACTAGGTGGTGTCCCCGGGCCAGCCTCGTGAGAAACGGGTGCTTGGGAACGTCCGTTGTTGTGGATCAGTTCTGCCAGGGGCTCTGCCAGGGTCTGGGTTGGCTGTTGGAGTTCACCTCCTGGTGCTTCTGGGGCAGGAGCGTCCTCACAGCCCTGTCCCTGAGGAAGCTGAGGTAGAAAGGAGAAGGACCCGTCTAAGGTCACATGGATAGTTGGTAGAGCGAGGTCACGATGGTAACCTTGGGCTAGAAGCTGTAGTTATTAATGTTTAATGATTTCTGAATATCTGGGCCTTGCGATGACAGGTGTCCAGTCAATATCTACGAAATTAATGTGATGGTAAATAGGAAATTTATGAACAAGTTGGTATCTGTTTGCACTGTGATCTTTTTCCAAGTTTATTCATTTTGAGAGCGAACGTGCGAGTGGGCATGTGTGCGTGGGAGGGATGCAGAGAGAGGATCCCAAGCAGGCTGTGCACCATCAGCACGGAGTCCGGCACGGGACTCAGTCCCATGAACTGTGAGATCATGACCTGAGCCAAAACCAAGAGTCAGACACTCAACCGGCTGAGCCACTCAGGTGCCCCTTGATACTGTCTTGAAACTTTGAGGTAGTATAACAGCTCGAGAAGATATATTCGGAATTTGGTTATTAACTTATTTGTCTGTAGTAGATTTCCTTCATAGGTTTGCATTAGAACTATAATAGGCACTCGGAGCTGGTGTGCACAGCTGGAAAGTAGGAGCTTGCTTGGGATTAGCTAACAGTCGGTATAGGCGGAATAGAGCCAGAGAACTGAGGGAGCCTTTTCCCTCTGGCCAGGCAGTGGCACGTTCTAGAAGCTTTGGGTAGAGATTTTTTGGGAAGGAATAACTTTAAGGCCCTGTTTGGCTCCCAGATATTTTGTGCTCCCATTTTCCTGTTTGCTGGGTGCTTGAAGAGTCCTAGGATCTGGGGTGGGGGATTGGGTGTACGGGTGCATAAATCCCTGCTTTGAATATTCCTTGGAGTATTTTTAAAGTATGGTTAATGTTCATTATTCCTCCAAGGGTAGTCTGTTTAAAGTACTTAATTGAACAGCAAAGAATCAAGTATTTAAAGACTGATATGACCAATGACTGAGACTGAATGAACAATTAAGGCTCAAGAGGGATTTGTTAGAATTATTTCTGCTGTAGTCATTAAATGCTGGTGCTGAAGGGACCGTGTGGGTCAGATAGACTCCCCACCCTGGAGATGATCATGGCCCAGGGGGAGGTCAGAGTGACAGAGGTTGGAAATACAGTGGTGGTGGGGGAAGGGGAGCCCATCAGGAGAAGCCGCATGGAGGGAGTGCAACCCCAGGGTGCCCTGTGGCTGGCGTCCAAATTCTGTGCGCTCCCTGGAGTTGGGGCCTTGAGGCAGGGCCCTGATTCCCGGGCACATGGGGCAGAACAGTTTTCATTCCCGCCGATCACTCTCAGATGACTCCAGTTTGTTGTGGGGTGGGGTGTAGATTTTGATGAGACAGGAGCTGATACAAGCTGATTCCAAAAATACCCCAGAGCCAGAGTGCAGCTTATGTCTGACTTCTGAAGATTTGTGTTCTGTGGAAGGTTTTACAGTCCTCTTGAGGGCAGTTCCTGTTGTGTAGCACAAAGAGCATTGGGTTTGAAGCGGGAAAGACAGGAATTCAAGTCTTGCCACTTCCTGTTACCAGTTGACGGGACTTTGTGAGACATCACGATGTAGACTCTCAAATCCTTCCTGGTCTGGAGGAATCCCTGTCGGTCTACGGATTGGAGCCAGTGTTTGTAACACGCCCGATGAGGTTATCACACCTTCCTTTGGTGTGTGACCACCTTCGATGCACCAGGCAGCGAGCAGGTGCAGGAGGTATAGGAGCTGCATTGATGGGGGCGCTTGCTGACCTAACGTCCAAAGCACAGGCCAAACCTTTGTAGTCTCCTCAAGGGCATAAAACAACCAGAGTATTCGTTTCTCTTTCAGATCTCTTCCCCCAGCTCGGAGCTGCGAGTTCTCTTCCACACAGCAGTGAGCTCGGCAGCCCAGGCCAGAGCGAGCTCAACAACATCGACCTGGCAGCGCTCTTCTCTGATGCTCCCGGGGACGGCGGGCGTGCCGCGGGGGCCTCGGAGGAGGCGCTGAGCTCGGGCATCTTGACTGTTGACGTCACCTCCGTGAGCTCCTCCCTTGGCGGGAACCTCCCTGCGAATAATAGTTCCTTGGGGCCCATGGACCCACTTGTGCTGGTGACCCACAGTGACGTTCCTCCAAGCCTGGACGGCCCTCTGGTCCTTGGGACAGCGGCCACAGTTCTTGAGCAAGGCAGCTTCAGTGTGGACGACATGCAGACGGTCAGCGCGGGGGCGTTAGGCTGTCTGGTCGCGCTGCCCGTGAGGAACTTGAGTCAGGACCCGCAGGCTTTGACCGCAGGAGACTTAGCAGACGGCACCGCTGCGTCGACCTCTCCGAGCCCCCCACCTCGAAGCACCAGTAGCCCGGAGCTGCTGGCTCCCATCAAAGTGGAACCGGACTCGCTCCCGGGCCCCGATCCCGTCAGGCAGCAGGAGCGGAGCCGAGGGGCGCCCCGGTTGGCGCCCTGCAGTCCTGCGGAGAAGCACAGTCCCCAGAAAGACGCGGGGTTCAGTGCGGGGACCGGCACCTTCTATTTGGTATGAAGTGCTCTATTCAGTCACCACCGTGTAACTCGCTTCTCTTACACTCAGTCTTGAGGATGTTCTGGATTAATCACTCGTGTGCAAACATTTCTTACTGGTTTGCGGAAAGATGGAGCCCTGGACTACAAGTCTGGAAATCTGAGTTCTGATCTTGAGTCTGGAACTGACTAGTTTTTAGGACCTTGAGGAAATCACTTATCCTGTCTGAGCCTTAAGTTCTCATTTATTTCTAAAATGAGAGGGTTTGGCTAAGATGATTTCTAAGGTCCTTTTGAGTTTTGTGATTCTGTGATGATGTGTTTCTTGAAAAAAAAAAATGGGGTATTTCGTAATGTTGAAATGTTTTGCCTTTGTGCTTTCCACGGGATTAGAGGCCCTTAGACTTACTAACAGCCCTCGAGGAAGAGGAATCATGACACCAGGTTTAATGGAAACTTTAAAACCATGCAAAAGAAAAAAAGTTTATTTTAATTAGAATTAACGAGAGAGGAGTGGCTTGTGAGCTTTTGTTTCTGGAGGGTTAGGAGAGGACTTCTCCAGTTTTGAGGCTCGACAGTTGATATGCTTTTAATTATATTTATGTCAGTTAATACATTTAATATAATTTAATTTAAAATAATTTAATTAAAGATTCTTGGGGGAGAGTCTGATTATTTTCCCTCAGTCTCAGATGGGAATGATCAACTAGGTTTTGTCTTTGTGGCACGGGTTAAATTTGACGGTGATACTTCCGCTGTTCCAAATGTTAAGTCCTATTTTACCACAGTTTAAAAAAAAACGAAATGCTTTGAATTAGAACCCAGCATGAGGGATGTGGTAACCCATCTACCACGGAGCCTGTCGGTCTGAGAGAAGCACAGTCCGTCGTACCTTTTCTGGCGGCTCTCACTTGGCGGTGGCCTTGCCACACTGCCAGCCTTTGTCTGGGCGGCCGCGGCAGTGGCCAGGCCCCCTGGTGACTGGCCCGGGACGGGAGATGGCCAAGGCTCAGAGATCAGCGGGGAGGCCGGGCCTGTGCGGAGAGCCTTGGTGCCTTGGGAAATGAGTTCTCGGTACCACGGTATCTCCAGAGCCGCAGCTGTGGGTGGAGGCAGGAGAAGCCGCCATGACCTCGATCCTGACTCCTTGTTCATTTTCTCGCTAGCTGTGTGACGTTGGGCTGCCTCGATTCTCTGAGCACAGAAGGTGTGTGGTGAATGGGTTACAGGTATGCCGCGAGCTGTTGAGGGCTGTTCCTTTTCATCTCGTTGTGATAAGTATTGAGCTATTTTTCACATCAGAACGTTCACAAATTTATAGAAGCGAAGTCCCATTTGAATACCGTTTGGCCCCCTCAGTAAACTTCCTGAATTGGGTACCATAGTTACGGTTCTGACGTACATAACTGGTGGGCCGGGCCCCTCTACCAGGGCGGCCTCCGCCTCTGTGGTGGGGATAAAGTAGGACCTCCCTAGGCCTGCCGTACTAGTATCGTGTGGCACGTTCTGGAAGATGTTGAGAAGTGGTGCAGTTAATTAACCTTGAACCACCCAGGGAAGCTGGTGATTTGTTTCAGACAGCAGAGAAGTGTGTAACTCTTTTTATACCTGTTTCTGTATAAGATATTTTAATATGTTTTAGACTTTGGAGGAATAAACTTTGCTTCTCTGGATAATAAAATTATGTATATATTGTTCCACCTCTCGTTCTCTTGTCACCGGAACTGGATGTAGCACTTGAGTCTCCGTGAACCTTTGCTGGAGATCCTCAGAGACTGTCGGACTCTACTCTGTACGGGAGGCAGACTTAGCACATGTCCGTAGCTCCCTGACTACCCTTCCTTTGCTGTTTGGAACAAGTGACTGACACGCTTTTCTTTGGTCCCAGGAAAGTGGGGGCTCAGCAAGAACTGATTCCCGAGCCATTCATCTAGCCAAGAAAAAAAAGCAGAAAGGAGCTGGGAGCGATGCAGGTGAGGCTGTGTGTCCTGGGGGAGCGAGGGACCCAAGTCACCCTGGGCCGTAATGAGGAGAAACACATGGAATAGGTGTTTCTGCGTTCTTTGCGTTCCTTTTACGTTCAAAATGCCCTTTATGCGAATGTAAGAAAATACCGGTGAAATTTCCAGTGTCCATTTGGAGATGTTTTCTCGACCTGAAAGAGCTGCGTGAAGGTTAGTGGCGGCAGGCTCCAGGATCTGCTGCCCAACAGGCCGCGGCAGTAAAGGACAGACGGGTCACGTGTCACAAAAGCAGTGGTGGGAACTTGCTGCCAAATGGCAACTGGCCCCCCGACCTTGGCATTGGGAACGGCTTGGGGACGGGGCCTTTGGGTGGCGTGTGGCATTGTGGATGTGTAGTTCAGTTATGTTAAAGCCTGGTCATTTTAAAGCGTCGACTTTTTTGAATTTTTACAAAACACTGAGTGGGCCAGGCAAGACCTTGGCTTGTGGCGCCATGCGTCTGTCTGTCGTCCATCCAGAAAATGGAATAGTGGGATGCAGTGCCTAAAGAAACTGGGAAATTCTTCTGTACAGGAAAGAGCGACGACTTCTAATACCATTTTTTGAGTATTTCATGTGTCCCTTTATCTAAAAGTTATTTGAAGACTATCAAAGAGCATGTAGGGTTAGCAATATAGTCTTATAGCTTTTTTTCTTAATATCATGGCTGCTTTAAAATCAGTCCCTATTTTCTGTTAATCCGTTTTCTTAAAGCACGTATTGCCCTATAGCGAATATTGTTCATGGCCATGTCCACTGTGACCGGGGAAGGGTTCCCTTCATGGTGGGTTCACGAAGTGTCCCCATGGCCCTTGCGGGGATAACAGAAGAAAGTACGTGGTGGTGGTGGTGGAGGACGTCGTAGAGTGGAGGAATCTAGCACAGACTAGGCAGTCAGTGAAGGGAGCCAGATGCTTTTGTTTAACCTGATAGGTAACCTCCACTCGAAGGAAAAAGAACACTGAACATTCAGGTCTATTGTACACATTACATTGATTCATTGCTTTTGGGTGGCATCTCTGGAGGTAGTTTTATTTGTTTTTATCTGTAGAAGTGGTTTTACTTATTTTTAGTGTTTAAAAAGTTTTTTTAAGTGTTTTGTTTATTTCTGAGAGAGAGAGACCACGTGAGCAGGGGAGGGTCAAGAGAGAGAGGGAGACACAGAATCTGAAGCAAGATCCAGGCTGTGAGCACAGAGTCCGATGTGGGGCTCGGACCCACGAACCGTGAGATCATGACCTGAGCCAAAGTCAGATGCTCAACCGATTGAGCCACCCAGGTGCCCTAGGTGCCCCTATTTTTAATGTTTTAAATAGTTTCACATTATTTTTAAACGGTAAGGACACTTAAGAAACAAACCCATATGTTACTGTCACCTTTTTAAACAGTATTTCCTTAAGTGTTCAAATTTTCTGTTGTCTCAGATGTTGTAAATGATTTTTACAGCTATTTGCTTGAATTGTACTCCCAAGTAAGTGTCCTATTACTGTTGGTATGTTTCTTAAGTCTCTCTACTATCTGTAGGTTTCTCTGTTCATTTCTGTCCCATGTGTTTGTGGCAGAATCTGGGTGGCTTGTCCCGTTGAGTTGGCCAGTCTAGATTTGGCGGAGTCACCGCTGTGCTCGAGTTTAACAGGTTCCTCTTTCTTCTGTGTTTCCTATAAATGAATGATTCCTTCTAGGGGCTGGATCTAACTGAGCTTTGATCCAGTGGGCTAGCTGTTGGCGGTTGGCATAATTCCCTTGCAGGCGGTTGGCTGGTCTTCTGGAGGTGCCGGGCGTCTGGTGGTTGGTCTGTCCTGAGTTTGTAGGCAGTGCTACCTTCTCCCATTGCGTGACAGTGCACACAGAGTATCGCCAACCAGGGAGCTCACCTGAGCTTCAAACCTATACGTTGATCAGGTCTGCACAGACGACTGCCCGTCCGTGTGGCCCCTCCGNTTTCCTATAAATGAATGATTTCTTCTAGGGGCTGGATCTAACTGAGCTTTGATCCAGTGGGCTAGCTGTTGGCGGTTGGCATAATTCCCTTGCAGGCGGTTGGCTGGTCTTCTGGAGGTGCCGGGCGTCTGGTGGTTGGTCTGTCCTGAGTTTGTAGGCAGTGCTACCTTCTCCCATTGCGTGACAGTGCACACAGAGTATCGCCAACCAGGGAGCTCACCTGAGCTTCAAACCTATACGTTGATAGGTCTGCACAGACGACTGCCCGTCCATGTGGCCCCTCCCAAGGTTGAGCTGCCCCTGCGACCCAGGAAAACAGATACGCTTACCAGCCTGGACCTTCCACGGACCTGGCGATTTCTTTCCAGGAGCGAGGGGCAAAGGCCAGACTTGGCCTTGGCAGGGCCCCGTCTGCTCCTGCATTTGTGCACGTAGCCTATTTCTCCTTAAGCCTCCCACTGATCCAGCGCTAGCGGGGGGATTTTGTTACTGTGCTGTTCTGGTGGTGATTTTCTTTCTCCCTCATTCTTGTACATTTATTAATTAGGCTTCTCTAAGGGAAAGAGGCCTCTTCTCCCTCATGTATGTTTTGGGTGTACCGGTGTGCACTCACAGGTGTATATCCGTTCGGACGGTATGAGGGGTGCTGGGTGATACGCAGGATTATCAGTATTACTTTGCTGCTCACATTGCTCCAGCTCTGGCCTGGGAGCTCTTTCAGTTGGATTCTTGTGTCCTTTCTTTCTTCTTTATTTTTAAGTAAAAATATTTTTTTTTATCTTTAACTTTGAGAGAGAGAGAGACAGTGTGATCTTTATTTATTTGGGGGAGGAGCAGAGAGGGAGGGAGACACAGAATCTGAAACAGGCTCCAGGCTCAGAGCTGTCACTGGGGCTTGAACCCACAAACTGGGAGTTCATGACCTGAGCCAAAGTCGGACACTTAACCGACTGAGCCGCCCAGGCGCCCCAGGATTCTTGTGCCCTTTCAACATGCCCTGCTTCTTTTCAGGGGGCATTTCCCTAACTTCTGGCACCGTCTTTATTTTCTCCACCCCAGCCCAGGATTCAGCCACTTCTCGTTTTAGTGGAAAATGGTTTCAGAAACCAAGGTCGGGGCGCTCCGTGTGGTTGTTGCTAGCTGCTACTGGGCTGTCGTTGGGCCTTGGCCTTCCCAGCAGACAGGGCTAGGAACTGCCTGCACGTACGTTAGCCCGTGCTAGCTGCGCTTTGGTCACGGAATAGTTTACATTTTAGGATGGTAATAAGGTACATCTGTTCTGTATTTCTTAACGTGCCTAGTTAATATGTTGGCCCTTTCCAGTGAAATATATTCTTGTGAGTTCAGGTCAGATGTCAGCCACTAAATAATTGTTTGGCACCAAATTCAGAGGGGGAAATGTGGGTTTGGGAGCTATTTGGGTTTCGGGATTAAATGATTATTGTGTACAGTCTAGGAGAAGCTGCAGGGAAACAGGACTTAGGGAGTTAAGCCACGTAAACACAGCCGGGAGCGCTGCTGTCAGTGCCGTTAAGTGCGGGTGCGCACGCGGACTCGGATAGTGCGCGGCCTGAATGATTTGAAAGGTAAGGTGTAGGGTCTGACATTCAAGACTGTGCCCATTGGGTGCTAACGTGTACGGGAAGTGACATTGTGCCAGTTTCTGTATGTTTGGTATCGTGGTCCCCCGCCAAAGAAACCCAGAACATTTTCTTGATATAAAAAGTAAAGAGAAACTTTTCATTCTTGAAGCTGAGAGTGAAATAAACTTTTTCTTTTAAATGTAGCCAACTTTAGGATGATGAACGGATGTGTGTTTTTCTGGTCTCGGAGGGTTGGGGAAAGAAAGAATGTAGAGCCCCTCACAGAAGAGCCAGAAAACCGCAGAACTGTGCGTCTTTGTGGCAGTAAAGACGTAAATGTGCGTGACTCCCCAACTGTGTTTTGACAGAGTCCAAAGGCAAAAGTTGCCAGAACGTGTTGTCTGGAAGTGGCACGAAATATTCAGGAAGGTTAGATTAAGACCGGATAAAACAAAAATCCTGAGGCGGGGGTTAATCCTGAATATCAGAAGTGCAGAATTCAAGGGCAACACCTGGGGCAGAGAAGATTTTCCCTGTTGTTGGCTGCTGCTCACATATGTAATCAACAGCGAGACTGAGGTTTATAACATTTTTGTGAATGTCGGTATGTGAATATAGTGGTCATATGAATAATGTTATGTGACTATGTATACGAAACTTATGAAATCAAACAAGGTCCGGTAAAAAGTGGGGGACATCTAGGAGAATTGGATACATGAAAACCTACTGTGTTGGAAAGGGGTAATTTAGCTCATGATTTGCAGATCAAGCACGGAATAAAATAGATACGAAAGGTACTTACAGCAGGGTTAATAACGTTGATTTAGTAGATCCTGCTCCATAATCGCAGGATATTTGTCAAAATTAAGCTGAACAAATTAGGCCGTTAGGAAAACCATAAAGTCTTTAGGGGGGAAAAACGCAGTTTAGTAGTACATGGTTTTGACTGTATTGTGGTAAAGTAGAAAGTGAAAATTACCTGGAAAACAAAGGCAAACCTTAAACCCTTTGGTCGAAAGACCTTTAACGCGAGCTTACAACACGAACACATCCCCGAGGGGAGTGTCCTGGGGCGGCCGTGGCCGGTTGGGAAACACCATCGAGAAAATACCACATTCGCAGCAGCGACGAAAGTTCCAGAGCAACTAGCGGGAAGTCTCCTAAGTGGGCAGGGCGCGGAGGGCACGGAGGGGGCGGCGGCGGCGGCGGCAGAGCGCGGGGAGAGGAGCGGATCG
>NW_027532747.1:451431-464068 GCF_008692635.1 Crocuta crocuta | reverse complement strand
GCTCTCCTGTGGGCCCCGGGGGCGGGCGTGGGGGGGGGGCGTCTGGGAGAAACAGAACCAGTTAAGTCACAGGCGACGGGGAGTCCACCAGGAAAGGCGGCTCGAGGGGCCGGTGAGGGGGGGAGAGCGGTGGGCAGGTGCGGGCGGAGGGGCAGGAGGCCGCTCTCCGCGGAAGGGCCTTTGTTGTCAGGCAGGAGGCTCAGGGTTCGGAAGTGACCGGAGAGCCGGCGGGAGGCCAGGCTGCTCGGGGCCGTGTGGGACCTTCGGCTTTCACCCGAGTCCGGCAGGGGAACGTGGAGGCACGATTAGAAAAGTGACATATTTTTGAAAGGCTCGCAGTCCAGCGGCTCTGGTGAAAGTAAACCCCAAGGGGCACGGAGAGCAGGCAGGGGCTCCTCGCTGTCGCCAGCAGGAGGGGACCGTGGCCGCTGGTGGGAGGAGGGGGGTAAATGCCGGGTCTGTGTTGACGGAGCCGTGGGGAGCGAGAAGGCCGCCGTCCCCGCAGACCTGCGGACTCTGCCCGCGGAGATTTCCGGGCGCTCGTGTGGGAGCCTAGGGGCAGGGGCTCCTGGGGACACGAGGGACACTGACCTGCAGGCTGTGCCCTGTGCCTGGGGGGCGGAGCCGTGGCCTTGGGCCGGGGCACAGCGGGCCGCGCCTTGAGAAACAGGCCTGAGACCGGCCACCCTCCTCCCTGAGTGTGGCAGCCTGGCTCTTCCCGTTGTGGCAAACGAGTGGTGGCCTTTTGGGAAGAGATACTAAAGTGCCACCCATGATACAGGACGACGACAGAGCTTTAAGGCATTTTGAAGCCCCGGAAAGCTGTGGGGACGGCCGGTGCTTGCTTTGTCCTCAGCTGTGCGCGTCGGCTCGTGTCTGGGCTGCGCGGCAGCCCTCGAGGCAGCCCCTTGTCACCTGGGCCGCCGCGCCACTCTCCCCGGGGAGCGCAGGTGCCCAGAGCAGACAGAGGCCCAGGCCTTGGGGGTCCGCGGACAGGTATTAAATGGACAGACAGCGTGAAATGCTAAGGGAGATGACCGCGTCCTTAGCAGAAGGGGTTCGGGAGCGGGCGCCGTGCAGGAGGCGGCTGTCGCACGAGCAAGCGTTTCGCCCGTGGTCAGGGCTGTGCCCGTGCCCCGAGGGCGGGAACCCGGAGCCCTCACGGAGCACGTCCCCGTGCTTTGCTGGGACAGCCTCACAGGGATGCTTTTTGTGGACATTTGATAACTGTTTTCAAGAGCCAGAAGATAGGCGTGATGTTCAATTATGAAATAACTGTTTTGGGACTTCTCTCAAGGAAGCATGGCGGGATCTGCATAAAGGGGCACATTCCAGCTGCCGCCCGCCCAGTGGGAACTGGGGACCACGCGGCAGTCATGCTCGCATTCTTACGCCAGTAAACGTACGTTGTGCATGTTTTTGTTAAGTGCGTGTTTGTGAGCAAAGCTGAGTGGTTGCTAATAGACCCTTTTTGTGCATGTACTTGCATAGAAACAAAAATGGTAGAGAAATATATCCTTGCAAGGGTAGTGTTTTTTCTGAGTGTTAAGATTGTTAATTAAAATTTTTTTAATGTTTATATACTTCAAAAAATTTTAAAAATAGTTTTTATTTATTTTTGAGACAGGGACAGAGCATGAGCGGGGGAAGGGCAGAGAGAGAGGGAGACAGAATGTGAAGCAGCTCCAGGCTCTGAGCTGTCAGCACAGAGCCCGACGCGGGGCTCGAACCCACAAACTGTGAGATCATGCCCTGAGCCGAAGTTGGACACTTAACTGACTGAGCCCCCCAGCACCCCAAGATTATGAATGTTTAAACCCCCCTTTCACCATTTTTATTTTTTGTATTTGCAGATACATTAATTAATTATGTAATTAATAAATATTAACCCCAATTTAAGTAGTGGGAAGTAGAACAGCTGTCCCCCAGGTTGGAGCACACCAGTGGAGGCTTTGGAGGGGGGGGTCACCCTGGGGCACGTGGGCAAGCTGTAAGCCCAGACATGGAGTGTGGAATTGGGTGTCCCTTCCTGGAAGGCGGTGACAGAAGCCGTAGGGAACACGGGGCGGGCCTCTGGCCCCTTCAGCCCAGCCAGCCCGGCCCGCGTTGGAAGACGGGCATGCAGGGCATGCAGGGAGGCGCTGTGCCTGCTGCCACCGGTCCGTCTGCGCCCCTGGAACTTTTGAATGAATAACTGGGTTGCATTGGGCCCTGAAATTAAGTCAGCGATCTGCTTTTTATAATACAGTTACATACGTGTGTGTGTGCGTATCTATTTTTTCCTCACATTAAAGCAAAAATCTAGGCATCTGAGTCACTGGGCTCCTTCCGTTTCTTCCACTGCTGCTGTGCTGCGAGCAGGGCACACTGTGCAGCCGTGCAGCCTGTTTTCCGGAAGAGAACTCCGGGACACTCACACAGACACTGGACCTGAGAAGAGTGGACCGCGAACTTGAGTGTCGTGAGGCCCCCCCCAGCAGGGCGGAGGGGAGCCGGGCCGCAGCTGGAGAAGGCCCTCCCTGGGGGTGTGGCGGAGTGGGCAGATTCCCTTGGGGCTTTTTCACACCCCGCACGCAGGGGGCAGGTGTGGCCTGTGATGGGGGAGCAGAGTGGATGGCAGACTCGGGGGAGGCCGTCTGGTCTGGTCTTTAGGATGACTTTGTCCGTGGTGACTCCCCCTGCGCTGCCGACCGTCACCTGCCCAGGGTCGGACCCTGCAGGCTGGCGTGAGCGCAGCGCATCTGCTTGAGCAGCTCTGCACAGGGGCCTCCCGGCAGCACGCTTGCGGGTGGGGCCGCGCTCCTTGTTCCCTCGGGTTCCTGGACTAGGGCTGTGGTGTGAAGAGCTGGAATAGCCCGAGATGGGAAGCAGGGCCAAGGGGCCGGAGGGCAGCGAACTTCGGTGGTGGTGGTGGGGGAGGAGGAGGAGGAGGAGGGGGCGGAGGAGGAGGAGAAATGTGACCCTTGTGTCCAATAGGCTGAGTTAAGGTGTCCTGTGCAGGGTGGTGAGCTGGTGACCAGGACTTTCTCAGTCCGGGTCATACGGGCCTGCCCTCTGCTGACCGGCAGCAGGCCCTTGTTTTGTTTCTGTTAACTTAAAAAAAAATTTTTTTTCACGTTTGTTTATTTTTGAGACAGAGACAGAGTGTGAGCGCAGAAGAGGCAGAGAGAGTTAACAGAGAATCCAGAGCAGCTCCAGGCCATGAGCTGTCAGCACAGAGCCCAACGCGGGGCTCGAACTCACGAACCCTGAGGTCATGAGCTGAGCCGAAGTCGGACCCCCAACCGACTGAGCCACCCAGGCGCCCCATGTTTCTGTTCACTTGGTAGAGTGCGCCCTGTGCCGTGCCTTCTGGAGCGCGTGCCTCCCTCCCCTCCTGTGTCCTTGGTAGACGTGCCCCCCCCCGGCAGCCTGCTGAAAGCCCTCTCTGGCAGGTTCCTGGTCCTCCTCAGGAGGAGGCCTTTGTGCAGCAGGTAAGCTGTGATTGGCTTTGCCACACTCCCGAGAGCTGTGCTATCCACGCTGCCACGTGCGGCAACGGCGGCAGGCGGCGGCAGGCGGCAGCCGGGGATCAGAGCAGCACCTTGGGAGTCAGGGCCNCAGCCTGCTGAAAGCCCTCTCTGGCAGGTTCCTGGTCCTCCTCAGGAGGAGGCCTTTGTGCAGCAGGTAAGCTGTGATTGGCTTTGCCACACTCCCGAGAGCTGTGCTATCCACGCTGCCACGTGCGGCAACGGCGGCAGGCGGCGGCCGGGGATCAGAGCAGCACCTTGGGAGTCAGGGCTGGGCTTGAGGTCTGTTCCTCTGGCGGCGGTGGCTTTGGACAGGTGTCTGACCCCTCGGCTGCAGCAGCCTCCCGTGTTCCGGGGGACGGCACAGGACCTGCCTTTCTGGGCGGTTGTGTGGATTACCCGGCAGGATTCTTAGCGTAAAGCCTCACTCCCCCCAGTGCTGGCTAGCGGAGCGCGTGATTAGCTCGCTAGCGTGCATGTCGGGCTCATCGCAGCGTGTGCTCCGCGCGTTCATCTGGTTCTTGTCGGAGCAGAGTCAGGAAGGCAGCGGCCGGGCCTCGCGTGTCTGGTTCCAGCTGGCAGGGGTGGGGGCCGCGCGCTGCGAGCCCAGGCCAGAGGTGTCCTGAACTGTGGGGTACGCGGAGGCGTGTTGTGCCGCCATGTCTGTCACCCTGGGAGCTCCGGGACAGCCTTCCACGCGACCCGTCAGAGCCCTCCCCCCCAGCGTCAGTCTGACCTTCACGCCCTCCGGAAGGGGCCTCCGTGGGTTCCCAGCCTGGGCCGGCCGCGGGAGCCGTGGCGGGACCTCGCCCACGCTCTGCTCTGCCAAGAGGTTTAGGGCAGTGGCCGCTGGGCAGCCCGGGGCCCGGACGTGCCCCTGGCTCCCGCGCACCGTCCCTCTCCCGGACTCCGGGGCGCGGTGCGCTACTCACGGCAGCCCTGTGGGCTCAGTGCGGACGCTCTGCCTTCTGGATGAGGAGCCTCAGGCACAGAGAGGTTGGCCTGACGCGGCTGCACAGCTGACGGGCGACCGCACCGGGGCCGGACGCCAGGGCGCAAGGGCTCCGGGGCGTCCAGGCAGCCCGCCAGCCGCGCTACACGCGGGAAAAGAGTGCTTCGTCTTCAGCGGGCGAAGTGGGCGCAGAGCTTAGTGAGGTGCTGGCACCCGAGTTCCAGGTGACTAGGGCGTGTGCGGGGCCCCGCGCGGGCCCTGGCGGGCAGCCGTCCGTGTGGCCCGCCGCGTCAGAAAGCCCGAGGAGAGCCTTGGGTCCTCACTGATGCCGGACGGGGCAGTGGTAACACTGCTCGCTGGGGGTTTTCAAAACGCATGAGCCTTAAACTAGGAACTAAGATTTCCCTCATAATAGAGAGCAAGTCAGAAAAACCGCCAACGTTATTTTCAGTGGGGAGATGTGTTCCCATTATAATCAGAAGATGCCGCCAAGCCAGCACGACAATAATATTGGACATTTTAATGGAAGCTTTAGAGAAAGATAAATAGGAAGATGTGATTGCCCATCAGTGATGATTATCAGGCTTAGAAAACCCCAGGGAATAGACTCAAATAATTACAAATAAGGGTAAATGAGTAGCTAATTGTATAAAAAAATGTTTGCATGTATCAAATGAGTAGCTTTTCTATTAGAATAATCAGAAAATGAATACTGAAAAATAGATGTCACTCATAATGGCAATAAAAGCAATATGGAATCTCAGAATTATCGGTGACAGGTTGGCTGGGCCTGGCTAAGGGCCCGTGTGCAGCTTACTGTGTACTTGGATGGAACACTCAATTCTTAGTGTTTGTTAACATTTTGTATTCAGTTCCTTTAAAATTCCAAAGGAACTTTTTATTCTTTTAAGATTTTATTTGTTTATTTTGAGGGGGAGTAGAGAGAGAATCCCAAGAAGGCTTTGTTGATGTGGGGCTCAGACCCACAAACCGTGAGATCGTGACCTGAGTCAAAACAAAAAGTTGGATACTTAACCAACTGAGCCACCCAGGTACCCCCCAAAATAACTTATTATTTTTTTAATGTTTATTTTTGACAGAGTGGGGAACAGGCAGAGAGTGAGGGAGACAGCATCTGAAATGGGCTCTGCACTGCCAGGGTCTCAGAGTTATGAGCCCTGAGATCACAACCTGAGCTGAAGTTGGATGCTTAACCGACTGAGCCACCCAGGTGCCCCTCAAAGGAACTTTTTAAATTATTTTTTAAAGTTTATTATATATTTTTGAGAGAGACAGAGCATGACTGGGGAAGGGGCACAGAGCGGGAGACACCGAATCGCAAACAGGCTGCAGCCTCTGTCAGCACAGAGCCCCATGTGGGGATCAAACTCACATCTCAACCATGGCCTGAGTTGAAGTCGGACGCTTAACCGACTGAGCCACCCAGGTGCCGCCCAAAGGAACTTTTAAAAGAAGAAAAAACCTGTTAAGTTTAACTTCATTTGGAAGAATTACTTAGTTGAATTCTCCACATGGGCTTTGAAGAGGAGAAATGATGGGGCAGGGAGACCCCTGTTCCGGAGATGCCCCGGGCCGGCTGGAAGGTGCCCGTGGTGAAAGCCAGCCGGTGCCCGGTGCAGAGCAGGCCAGCAGACGGGTGTGGCCGGCCGGAGCACAGGCAAGCAGGCCCGTAGCTGAGGACGCGGGTTCGTCGGGTTCTGGTGACGTTGGCTTGCTCTGTGGGGAAAATGGTGGCGGGCTTCTTCCGTACTTTCCCCTGCAGCCCCTCCACCCAGGGAAAGCCACGTTCAGCGACTCGGTGTCAGACATTCCCCTACGTGTGTAAACCATCCCTGTTCCTGAGTTTGGAGAAACAGTGACACGTACATTTTTTATTTGCTTCTTGCTATTAAACGTGAATATTTTTTCTAGTGAGCAAATAAGTTCTTACGGTACGTCCTTTCATAGCTGCTTAGATAAACCCAGGAACTGTAAAAGCATTAAGCCCCAGTGCCTGCCACCGGCCAGGGTATGTGACGGGTCTAGCCTCCCATCCTCAGGAGAATTGGGGAACAGTTACTAAATAGTTCCCTGTGTTCTGCGGTTAAGTGAGGATCCCCCAGCGGAGAAGGTGTGCAGGAGCCCAAAGTGAATCATGCCCCCCCTGCACGCCTGCAGGGGGGAAGGGACCTTGGAGCCGGCCGTCTGCAGTGCACACTGCTCCCTCTGGATTCCGTAGCTGGCAGCCTCGGGGCGTCTCCGGGAGGGGTGTGGAGCACGGTGCCCGAGCCAGGCTCTGTGCTGCCCGCCTCCTCTAATTCCGATGGTGGCTCTCTTGTGCCCGAGAGGACTCTCTCTAGGTCTCCTTAAGGGGAAACGTAATTGCTGGCCGGAGCCCCCCTCTCTCCTTCCCCAGCTCTTTCAAGTTATCTAGCACGAACCAGTGTTTCGGATCGGTGTTGAGGTTATTGAAGCAAAATTTGCTCATTAGGAAGATAACTTGCTGTTTAAAGGTTTCTGGATTTCGACTGGGAGAAAGGGATTTTTTAATTTTTCTTGAGATTGGTTTACTGAGTTGGTCACGTTACATTTAGCGTCATGGCGTCTTTACTGCGTGACCATCACCGTGTGTTGGCTGTAAGCCTTCAAGCATCCGTGGATTGGTGGGCTCGCATACTGAACTCGGGCAGTGTGTGATTAATTTCCAGCCGTTTTACACGTTGACGGCACATTACCAGATGGCAGAGTGTACCGTTTGGGGCCATGTAACCCAGCACCCTGCGGCAATGGCCGCAGCAGATAAAGGTGTTTTTCTCGTGAGCAGGGGGTCTAGAGGTCAAGTGCTTAGGCACTCAGTGGGCCAGCCCAGGTCTTCTCTCATGAAGCCTGCCTCCTTCCCTCACAGCTTCCTCAGGGTGCCAGTGGGCGGTGTTTAGCCCGGGCCTCAGGGCCTTGGATGGATGAGAGGACTTGGAAGGGGAAGCAAGCGTGGCTGGTTTGAAGGGAATCTGCTTTCAGATCGTCATCTTCCATTTGTCATCTTTGAGGCAGCGCGTTTGGGTCTAGGACTTCTGCAGATTCTTCTGTCCGCCTTTTCCCCATGACAGTCCTGTCTTGCCACCGAGCTCCCTGGGGTGTGGCACCCTGGGGCCTGTGGAAGAGCAGTTTTCCAGAGCCCCAGGCCCAGAACACTTGAGAGGGCTGGCTTTGGGGAGGCATTGGGGCCGCCTGGGACACTGTTGCCTGCTTGGCCTTCCTCCTGGACGGGTTTTCCTAGGGGGCCGTGTTGGGAGGTTCTGAACCGAGATACAGCGTAGAGGGGGCCGGGGGGTGCAAGCCGCGTTGAAAGAGCCCTGACCTTTCCCACGCTTCTGCTCTGGTCCTGGCATGAACCGCTTTTAAGGAGAGCGTCCCATGAAAGCCACGGTGCTCATACACGCAGCCCGAGCAGTTCCTTCTAGCTGCTGACATGTGTCTGCAGCACTGTTAGGTACCAGCCTGAAGGTACGCCCTGAAAAGAGAATGGATTTGATTCCTTTTAGATGAAGTGCGTGCTAATACAGTAGCTAAAACCAGTTTAGCTTACGTGTATCCTTAAGTATTCTAGTCATAGTCCCTCTCACTTCCTGTTACAGAATCAGTACCTCTTACATCCCTTTAACGATAATATGATCATATTCTAGTTACTGACTTGTTTTTCAGCAGTGTGTACCGTTGTCTTTCGTTAGGTATAAAGGAAACATATAATGCTGTTCTTTGGGAAAATTAAGTGGGATCTAGTTCTGATTTTGTTCTCACATTTTTGCTTCGATTCCCCCCGGTTGCGTGGCAGACAGCCCATGTCTTGAGATTCAATGCTCTGATCATACTTCTTGCTTCGTAAGTAACAGAGTATGCTCTGAGCAGTTACCATTGAATCGTGATGAAATGAATGAGGAATGGCTCAGAACGACCTTGCTTTTGTCTTACACAGCTGGGTCATAAGTATTAGATATACATATTTAAACCTTGCTTTTAAAAGCAGCTTAAAAAGACACGTTACTTGGTGCTTTCCTTCATGGTGATTTTCATAACATCCCTTGGTCCATGTTGTAGTGTGTTTACTTGACCTGAAAAATGAAATCGGACCTTCAGTGAGAAACAGGCGCGTCCTGACGGTGCAGACTGACTGGCCACCCGGGCTCAGTGACGTAGTCGCCCTACATCAGATGAGCTGGGTTTGCAGCCACAGAGTGTGTAATTGTGATGAAATTACATTTAAAGCACAAGCGTTCATCCGTAATGTTTTTTTAATTGGCAGACATGTGTGTTGACCACGTTGGGAGTCTAGGAGTGAGTAACACCCAAGCCTCCTGGAAAACAGCCGTCACTCTGTTCTTGATACCTTTCCAGTGCAGTTTTATTTTTCATATTTCATAATTATCAGGGTTTCTAGTATATTCTGTTATTTTGGTTGGGTTTGCATTACTAATTGCAATGGTAATGCAGGTTTTCGGATGAAGATTTTAACTCCTAGAAAGTATATTGAAATAAGTTTTTAAACTAAAATTTTATTTTGTCTTTTTAAAGTTCATTTATTTTGAGAGAGAGAAGAACGCACACAAGGAGGGGAGGGGCAGAGACAGAGAGAGAATCCTAAGCGGGTTCTGCATTGTCAGTGCAGAGCCTGACACAGAGCTTGATCTTATGAACCATGAGGTCATGACCTGAGTCTAAATCAAGAGTCAGACACTCAACCTACTGAGCCACCCAGGTGCCCCCTAAAATTTAATTTAGCCTAGTTTAGTTTAGTTTAGAGAGAGAGAGTGTGAGTGGGGAGAGGGGCAGAGGGAGAAGGAGAGAGAGAGAGTCAGTCTTAAGCGGCTGCATGCTCAGTGTGGAACCCAGTGCAGGGCTCGATCCCGTGGCACTGGGATCATGACCTGAGTCAAAATCAAAGTCAGACACTCAACCAACTGAGCCACCCAGGCGCCCCTAAAATTTTAATTCCTGTACATATTTTTTATCTCAGGGAAATATGCTAGGGTCATTCAGGCCTTCAGAGCATATAGCAGTGTGTTCCGGTGAAATTCAGAGTGGAGTGGAACGGCAGGCATGTTCAGGGGGAACAGGAAGCCACACGGAGTCTCTTACTGTTAAAGAAGAGCGAGTGGGTCCCGCACCTCAGCCTTGCCGCCTCCCCCTCGTCCCAGCCCTGCTCTGCTGTCCGAAAGCACGCAGAGCAGTCGGCAGAAGCGTGGAGAACGGCCAGGCCTGAGCCAGCAGGAGGGCTTGGGTTCCCTGAGGCAGAGAACCTGGCAGACGGCGGCGAGAAGGAGGGACTCGGCCTGTGATGGAACTACGTTTCCCTGTGGCAGAGGGGCCCCGAATGCGCCCCCTGGAAAACCGAGGCCCGTCACAAACGTGAAGAGTCCCTCGGGCACCCAGCAGGGAAGTACCAGGCTGCGGGGTGGAGTTTCGTGCCGGCTCCGTGCACTGGGTGCGAATGTGCAGGGCATGCGGGGGACACCAGGTGGGCCACGTGCAGGATCAGGCAGGCAGGGGTGCGGCGCCCACGCGCAGGATCAGGCAGGGAGGGGTGCGGTGCTCATGGGCAGCGCAGAGCGGGGCCACGGAGCCGGGACGTCTAGGCCGGTGCTGGCCTCATGATGGGAGGAAAACTCACTGCAGCGGGTGGCCCGTCCTGTGTGTCAGGGTTGGCCGTCCCCGTTTAAAATGGAAGCTTAGAGTACGAGACCTAAAGGAAGAACGCGGCCTCTCACGCTTTTCCTCTTTTCCCATTAGATCATGGGAAATTTTCACAGAGAAAGGCTTTCTAGAAGTTCAGCAACTCCTTCAGTTTCACTTATTCAGTTTCAGCTGTTCCTCTTCATTTTATTAAATTCAGCAAAATAAAATGCTTGTATTAACATTAACTTGCCCGGTACGCGTTGTAAGATCGTCCTTACGAAGCCATTGACGTTCACGCATCCAGGGCTGTCTGGACACAGAATCAACAGCACCTAAGACTCCTTGGCTCTCACCATGACCCAGGCACCGTTCCGCACTCCTACCACGCACTGACTTGTTTAATCCTCCCGACACTGTGAGGTAGGGAGTATCGTCCCCATGTCGCAGGCAGGAACACTGAGGCCAGAGCTTGGGCTTCTTGTGCAAGGTTTTGAACGCAGTGCACGGGTGCCTGGGTCCCCGCTGCTCACAAACCACACGAGTGTCAGAAGAACCCTTCCTGGGTGTCCGGATCGTTTCTTTCTTCTTTGTACCGAAGTCTTCTGAAAAGTGCGCGTTTACGAGCTCAGTGAGGCAATGACTTGTGAAGAGGAAGCTGGACGGAAAGCCCCCCGGAGGGTTTGCCGGCGATGGGGCACAGGCGCTGTGGTGCCCATGGGGGGACGCGGCGGCCGCTTTCTTCCCTTCCCCGTTTCTGTGGCTCTGCTGCCCCGCCCGGCGGCTGTGCTCCGCCATCTCGAGGATCTCCCGTGTGGCTGCAGGGTTGGGGCTGCAGGGCAGGGGGAGCCTCTGCCCCCACGAAATGGGCTCCCGGGATCTGGTTGCTGCATGACCGGAAGACACGTCCGTAACTCTCCTGAACTTTCTAATTGACATCTTGGCTTTTCTCATCTCCTAACCCCTCCCCCCAGACCCTCCGCATTGACTGGTCTTAAGCCTGCAGGGCTGTGCACGGTGCCAACGGGAAGGCGTGGCCCCCGGGAGGGCAGGGGCCTGTACGTGGCATGTGGTTGGTCTGTTTCTTCTTAGGAGCGTCGGGGTCTGCTCAGAGGAAAGCGAAAGGTGGCAGAGTCAGCCCTACCCACGTGTATGCAAGCCAGACTGGCTGGTTGTGCGGGAACCTCGTGGTGCCCAGTGGAAGTGTGCCAGGACCAGCTCCAGCCGCCGGGGTCCAGTGTGTCCAGGTCCGGTTACTGCAGGTAAGACCCACCGAGCCAGGAGGAGGCTGGGCGCCCGGGGGCGCTGGCTGGGCGGGATCTGGGGGCCAGGCTTCAGGCCGCACCTCCCTGGGCTTGCACCCGTAACGCCCCCCGCCCGGTCGCCAACCATCCCAAGTACTCTCTCTGTCACCCCAGCTCCGAGCTTCCATCGTTCCTAGATCGGCGCTTCGGCGTCTGGTGCCCCCTGTGCCCGGTGCCCCGTGCAGTCTGGCCACACCTGACTTGGAGTTCTGTGATGTGTAGGTGCCGTGCCCTAGGGCGCCTTGTAGTGCGGGACTCCTCCCCCGCCCCTGCGTGCCCTTCCCCAGGCCCCACTTGTCTTCCCGGGGAGGGGCTGCAGGGCCTTCCTCCGCGGCCTAGTGTGGGGAGTGCTCCTGTGTGTGTGTGGGTGCTCCTGTGGGAGTGCTCCTGTGTGTGTGGACTGCTCCCGTGTGTGGGGGGTGCTCCCGTGTGTGTGTGGGTGCCCCTGTGTGTGTGGACTGCTCCTGTGTGTGGGGGTGCCCCGTGTGTGGGGGTGCCCCCGTGTGTGGGGGTGCCCCCATGTGAGGGGGTGCCCCCGTGTGTGGGGGTGCTCAGCGCAGCCGGGGACATGGCCTGTGCGTGTGTAAGGGGCTTCCCCCGGGAAAGCTGGCCCCGTCGCAGAAAGGCGCGGGTTGCACGGCGAGGAGCCGCTGTTTAAGGGACGCCCGGCGGAAGGCGCGAGCTGTGAGGTGGAGACAGCCGGCTTGCCCTTCCCGCCTGCCCCTTGCCGCTGGGGTTGTCTGGGGCAAGTTACTCCCGCTCCCTGGGCCTCGGTTTTATCATCTACGAAGTGGGAAGGAGAGTGCTCGGCACGGAAGGGGTGAGGGGTGTCGACAGTGGCGCCGGCACCAGGAGCCGGGTGGCGGGGCGGTGAAGGGACACGTTGGCCAGTGTCCCTTTGCTCACTTGCGTGATTCGGGGCCTAGGAGCCCCTCCCCCGCCCTGCAGAAGGCCCGTAACCTCCTGTGCCTTCTGGACGGGGGGCCTGGGGCAGGGGGGGCCTGCCCGCGGGTGAGAGGTGGCCGCAGCCTCCGCCGGAGCGGGGAAGAGCCCACAGGAGGGAGCGGCGCTCACACTGAGGCGGGATTGGCCGTGGGGGAGCCCCAGGGACCGGGCCTGGGCGCGGGGGTCTCAGGCGGGCACCAGACGGGGGACGGAGGACCACGAGGAAGGGCGTGCCGCGTGCAGCCCGGTTCCGCTGCCTG
>NW_027532747.1:447772-451366 GCF_008692635.1 Crocuta crocuta | reverse complement strand
GCAGGCGACGCGGTCTCGCCGGTGCTCCGCCCGCAGCTCCCCGCCCTCCCGCCGCTGCTCGCCGTGGGCGCGCCCGTCTACGTCCTGCAGGTCTGGCCGCCTCCCAGCCGCCGGGGCTTGTTAGGGGGGCTGTCGGGAAGCTCCTGGCTCTTCTGAGCTTGTTACCGAGGGCCCTTGGGTGGAGACCCCTCGGGTTCGCTGCCGGGACCTGCTGCTGCTTTCGAGATAGATGGGGGGGGTGGGAGTAAGGAGAGAAGAGGCTAAGAAGAAAGGTCGGGATTATTCAGCGCCGTAGCTCCCGCTTGTAACGTGAAGCTGAACACACTCCTTGAGTGCTTTGTGCGAGTCCCGGGCAGCCCGTGGGGTGCAGGCGGGCCGCTGGGCGCCGGGGAGGGGCTTCCCAGCACACAGTAGGCAAAGGGGTTCCAAGTTCAACGAGGACAGCCCCTCCGAGGAGCAGACCTGCAGCGCGGTAGTTTTAACCCACTTTCCCTCGCTTTGTTTATGCTAGAATTCCTTTCCCCGGAGAACGTGTAATAAGGGGGAAGCAAGATTCTAGTGGAGAACAGGGAGAGGTGCCCTCCAGGCCGGTCGTGGGGTGTGTGGCTGGATGTGTGCGGCCACAGGGCTGCCCCCGGGAGGTGGTCCCGCCCCGCCCCAGCCCTGTCACCCCCCTCACTGCTCCCCTTGGTTTTTCAGGAGGTGCTTCCTGCTGCTGGAGGGGCTGCCGGGTCTGAGGACGTGCAGTGCGCCCGGAGCACCATCAACCCCCAGGACCTGCTGTGACAGCAGCCCTCTGCCCGGGGGCCCCCCGGGCCCCATCCCGGGCTCTCGCAGGCCTGAGTGAGCCCCCACGTGGTCTCCGCTCAGGAGGCCAGCCGAGTTCTTTGGAGACTTTAGGGCACGTTTTTCCAAAATCTGTTTCTTACGTCATATCGGGAACCCGTTTGGGGCTGTATGAGCTGCACCTGCCTCCTCCGAGCGGCGTGCGGCCTGAGGCGAGTGTTGTGTCAGGCAGAAGCGCACCCCTTTTCCCATTCGGCTGTGCACCCACAGCCTTTGTCCCGTTTGACCCAAGCTGTGGGGCCCCTGCTGCGTTAAAGCCCGGACTTCTGCAGGAAGTCGGGTCAGGCGCAGGTTCCCCAGTCAAGGACCGTTGTGTCCGTAGCAAACCTAAGTGGGGGCTTTGAGCTTAGCTTTGAGCGTGTTAGCATTTGGCCTGAGACGAGCCTGGAAACCATCTCCCCTTTCCGAGCTAACAGGCTGTCCCCCAGCCCCTCGCGGCTCTGTAGTTGGGTTGAGGTTGTCCCTGTGTGGGGCAGAAGTGGTCCTGTTGTCCCAGCGATGGCAAATTCAAATCCGCATTTTGGCAGGACCAGGCGGGTGGCTGGCATGAGGGGAAAGTGGTGGGGGTGAAGTGGGGCGCTGGGGGCCCTGTGAGCGGGGCCTCGGCACAGACCAGATCTGGGGCTCGTAATTCGGGAAGGCCAGAGCTAAAACTTTAAAGGCAGTTTTTCCAAATTCTGGATTTGGATGTTAACGTTTAACGATAACTCATCGGCCCTTTCTGAAGTCATGTCCTGAGCCCTGCATGTCGCGTGGAGGCCCGGAGAGGGGCCAGCGTGCTCGCTGCCATGGCTGCAGAGGTGCGCCCGCTGGGTCACCAGGCCTTCGTCCCCAGGGTGGTCTGTCTGGCGAAGCAGGCGAGCTGGCACCTCGCACGTATTTATTTGTGTGTCAGCGGGACCGGATGCGGGGGCACGCAGGATGCTGGCGCTTTTGCCTTGTGCCTTTTGAACTGCATGTTTGTTCAGATGCTGTTTTGGTTCTTGGACTTGGACTTGTCCAAACTCTGTTTTGTGTTTTTTCATTTCTTGGTTTCTGGACTTGGGCTTTTGGGAGTGACCCCACCGTCTGGTTGTGAGTCATCTCTCTGTCCTGCTCCGAGGTGCTGTCTGTCCAGGGAGCCGCTCCACCCGGAGGGACTTGGGCCCCGTTTATCAGTGGTCTTTACCCACAGGACTCTGTGCTGCGCCTTAGCCTCCAGGTCGCCCAGAAGTCCCCCCCCCCCCCACGAGGAGCCACCCTGCCTGCCAGCATGGCCTTGGGGGCAGGTGGCCTACTGACCACACCGTGCTGTCCTTCTGATGGGGGCAGGGGGCGGGCTGCCGGGACATTCTCCCAGGGGTGTGTCGCTGCACCTTCCCCGGAGCGCCCCCTGTGAGCGCCCACCACTGTGAAGCAACCAGTACTGGCTGTCCGTGTTCTGGGCACGACGCCCCCAGGGGCGAGGGCCCCGCATCTAGTACGGAGGAATAAAAGTTCTTGTATAATCGCGCCGAGGCATCGCTTGGCTTAATCCGCAGAACGGTGTGGACGGCATCGAAGTTGTGTTTTTCCTTCGGTCCGTCGTCTGCTCACCTGCTGTCTCCTTTTCTCGTCCCTGCGCCGCGGCTAGTCCCCCATCCCAGCTCCGCGTGGACTTGCCCTTGGTCTCTCAAAGCAGCCACCTCCGGTGAGGGCAGCGTGGGCACCTTCCCTCAAGCATTTGTCGGGGGCCAGGGGTTACAGGGCAGGGCACGGGCGTGGAAACCAGCCTGCCTCCTCGCACGGGCCAGCGCGGCACCGGAGAGGGGGAGTTTATTTCGCTCGAGTTACGGGGACACACAGCGGGGGGNGAGCTGCGGCCGGGGGCCCCGTGGGTGTCCCAGCCTCTGGTCAGCCTGCGGGCTCCAGGCCGGCGCTGCCCTTCCGGGCCTCGGGAGTGAGTCCATCCAGCATTTAGGAAGCCTGTTCCCTGGGGTGCCGGCCCCTCCCTCGCTCTGTGTGTGTGTGTGCAGGGGGTGCGCCTCAAAACGGATTGGGAGAGACCCGTCTGGCAGAGGGAACCTACTTCCTTTGCTCCGGGGACGCCAGAGGAGACCCCTGTGTCCGCCACCCCTACGTGACAGCGTGGAGAATGCTGCTTTTCAGAATGGCCCTTGGGCCTCCTCTGTCTGCCCGGGGCTGCATTCAGGCCTGTGGGGTGGTCGGGGGGACCCCTAGTGACAGCCGATGAGCTGGAATGAGGGGCTGGCTGGAGTGTAGGTGGCACGGTGGGACCCGGCGGGCGCTGAGCTGAGGGCCTGCCCCTGGGCAGGGCCGGAAGGGCACAGCCAGGCCCCTTGCTGCCAGGAGTGCGTGTGCAAGAGGGCGGGCGGCCCCAGGGGAGGACTCGCAGAGGAAGCAGGTCCGGGGGCGGAGGGCAGCCCTGAGGGGCCGCGGGGACGGCGGGCCAGGAACGGGGACCCCGCTCTACCCTGGCCTGGCTCTGATGGCCCCACCTTTCCCCCCGCACCTCAGCAGTAGCCTCTGCAAAGGAGGCGAGCCAGACTGGACTGTGGGCCCTCGGCCCCTCCCAGCCCCACCGAGCCCCTTCCTTCCCTGCGGTGATTCCCGGGGCCCCCGTGCCCACCTTCTTCTTGACCTCTGCCTGGGCCCGGGCCTGGGCGCGCCGCAGACGCTCCTCCTGCAGCTGCTTCTGCATCAGCGCCTTCTCTTCGCGCGCTCTGGGTGCCGGGGGCAGCGCGGGGCAGATTAGCACCTGGAGGCGCA
>NW_027532747.1:445432-447755 GCF_008692635.1 Crocuta crocuta | reverse complement strand
GAAACTCCCTGCTCCTCCTCCCTGCCAGGCCAGGGTGGCTTCTGTCCCTGCTCTTTGGAGGTCCCAGCTCCGGTCCATCAGCTCATACCCCTTGGAGGCTCACGTTCCTTGGTCCCCATCCCTGGTCACTGGTCCACCTCTGTGTGGTCATGGGTTCTTTGCCTAGTGCCTGCTTCTACCAGGATACAGGGAAAGGGACCGAGGAAGAGCCCTGTGCTTGTGGGAGGGGCAGATGGCTCTTTGCGGGTGACCGTGCTTCAGGACCCTGCACAGAGTGCGCGACCCAGGCGGCCCCCGGGCCAGCAGCCAGTGTCTCGGAGGACAGGCCGGCCCAGAGCAGGGGCAGGGGCGTGGAGGGCATCCTCGCCCTCAGGGCCCTCCCCACGGGTGAGGCGGCCAGGTGGGGCGGGGGCCTGGGCTCTCACTTCATGCGACGCTCCTTCTCCCGGGCCTTCTCAGCCTGCTCGATCCTGACCGGGGGCACGCGCTCCAGGTTCTCGAGCAGCTCGTTCAGGTGGTGCTCGATGACGGTCAGCATCTGCACGGTGCCCAGGTTGGACTCCTGCTGGCTGCCGATGCAGTGCCGGTACACGTCCAGCACCTTGCGGTTCAGGCTTTCCAGAAGCTTGTCCTGCAAGGCAGGCAGGCCTGCAGAGGGGCGCGTGGGCCCCCGTGCACCCCCGCGCCGCAGCCTGCCAGACCCTGCCCTCGCCGGGACTCGGCCGGCCTCCCCGAGCTCTGCCCGGCACACTCGGGCTCCGGGAGAAACAGCTGGGGCGCTTGGATTTTTCTGGGCCACGGCGGCCCGGCCCCCTTGCCCTCTCGTGGTGAGCCGAGTCCAGGCTTCCGGCCCCCACATCGGGACTCACACCTGTGCCTCGGCCTCGGCTCCCGCTGCCTTGCTGTGCACGTGGCCTAGTCCCCTCCTCCAGGGAGCCTTCCTGTTCCGCCCCTGCACCGACCTTGGCTCCCCACACAGCCCTGTCCCATGAGCTACTTTTTGTGCGGCCTGGGGCCGATGAACCCCGCTCTCCGAGCCTGTTCTGACATTCAGAAAGGTCACATCCCCTGCCACACGGATAGGGCGTGAGGAGTAAATGAGGAACAGCAGACAGAGAGGCTCAGGCCGGTGCCCAGTGAGTCCTCTGTTGCAGGCCTGGTGCTGGCACACAGTAGGTGCTCGTGAGTAACGTGAATGAGTCGGGAAGCTGGGGCCGTGCCTGTGGCCACAGGTGCGCTGTCGGGAAGGTTGTGCCACTGCTGGAACATGCCCGGCCCCCTGTGCCCTCAGAGCACGGTCACTCTTCCAGCCCGGCCTGGGGACCCGCCTTCTTCCTCCTGGCAGCCGCAGCTTCGGGACACTTTGTGTTGAAGCGGCAGACAAATTTGTGGAATGAAAGAACAGAGGAACGGAGGGGGTGTGTGAACAGCCACGGGGCACGAGCACACGGGGTGCCTCCAGTTTGGGGACCAAGGGCCTTCTCCGGCCGGGGCCCCGCAGTCAGGCCTCCAGAGCCCGGCAGGTGGCGAGGGGCATGGCTGCCCCCCAGAGCAGTGCAGCGCCCCGGGACTGGCTTTGAGTGCCAGGCACTGGGTGCTCCCGGATGTGCTCTCGAATGGACCGGGCGCCTGGCCCCTGGTGGCCTGTGCTCCCTCCACCCGCGCTGGCCGGGGGCCTACCTCCTGAGCGCCCTTGTACTTGCCGAAGTGGAAGACTCGGGCTTTGAGCTCCAGCTCGGCCACCATCTCCTCTTCCTTGGCGATGGATATCATCAGCGTGTCGACCCAGTGCTTCAGCTGGTTGACTTCCCTGTCCCTGGAGGGGGGACCGGCAGGGCCCCGCCCACTCAGCGCAGCTCTGAGCCTGACCGCCCTGCCAGCGTCCTGAGGGCTGAGGGACTATGACTGGGAAGTGTCTGCGTGCCCAGGGGCAGAGGTGCTGCCGAGACACGGCATCTTTAGGGGCGCCTGGGGGTGCAGTCGGTTAAGTGCCCGACTTCGGCTCAGGTCATGATTTTGCAGTTCGTGAGTTCGAGCCCCGTGTTGGGCTCTGTGCTGACAGCTCAGAGCCTGGAGCTGCTTCAGATTCTGTGTCTCCCTCTCTCTCTGACCCTTTGCCTCTTGCAGTCTCTCTCTCTCTCTCTCAAAAATATCTCTCTGTCTCTCTCTCAAAAACAAACGTTAAAAAATTAAAAAAAAAAAGCACAATCCTGTAGTTGTCAGATTTACAAAATTACACTGCCATCGTCATCTCACATTAGAACATTTTCATCACCCAGAGAAACACAGCTGCCATCAGCACTCATTCCCCATTGTCCTCCCC
>NW_027532747.1:430199-445382 GCF_008692635.1 Crocuta crocuta | reverse complement strand
TCTCCGGAGGCCCCCTCGTTCAGCAAAAGGTTTCCAAGGTCCATTCATGCTGTGGCCTGTGTCAGAACTCAGTTCTTTTTTATGATTGTGTGACCGTCCCCTATATCGATGGACCGCATTGTGTGGAAGTGGACATTTTGTCTCTCGGGAATTAGGCTGCTGTGAACACTCACAGGTTTTTGTGAGGACCTGTCCTAAATTCTGTCGGGCATATATTTAGGAATCGAATTCCAACAATCAGGTTTGAAGTGAAATGATAAAGAGTAATACTAGGTAAGAATCTTCCACGATCGTGGCAGACACTGACCATCGTGGGCTGGCTGGCACGGGTCTACACAGTGCGGGCAGCTGCACACAAGTCCCAGAGTGATCACATGGACATCTGGCCCCTCCCAGCAGTGCCCGGGAGGCCCAGAGGGACCCTGCCACCCTGTGATGATTCTGTGACTGTCTCCCCATTTGTTGATAGGATCCACGGACATTTGCTCAGCCCGAAGCAAAGCACCGTGGGCTGCTGGTCCTTTGCCTGCTGCGGTCAGCAGCCTGTGAGTATGAGGGGGTTCAGCTGGCCCGGCCTGCTTTCCTGGGCTCGTGCGCAGAGGTGGGTGGCCCAGAGAGCCCACATGCGGCTCCTACGCCACCCACCCTGGTGCTGGTCCCCTGGGATGATGGCGCAGAGCCTCTCCTGGGTGTCCGGCCCCATTTCCCTCCAACCCAGAGTGCCCATTGTAGGGACGAGCACACTGGGGTCAGTGGTACTCCTCCCAAAGGACATGTGACTGCGTTCAGTTTTAACCTGGTTTTTTGTTTTTGTTTTTTTTTTGTTTTTAATTTTTATTTTAATTTATTTTTATTTCTAGGAGAGAGAGAGAGAGAGAGACAGCGTGAGCAGGGGAGGGTCAGAGAGAGAGGGAGACAGAATCTGAAACAGGCTCCAGGCTCCGAGCTGGCAGCACAGAGCCCGATGCGGGGCTCGAACCCACGACCCGCGAGATCATGACCTGAGCGAAAGTTGGACGCTTAACCGACTAAGCCACCCAGGCGCCCCTGTTTTTGTTTTTGTTTTTAAATACCCCCTTCACTTTCATTGGTTAAGTGCAACCCCACGGCGGGTGCAGCACTGCCCTGTGGACGCGGTGCTGGGGTTTTCGTCGTTCTATTTCTTACCAGGGCAACTGGGATAAAAAGACCCTTTTCCCCAAATAGTTCTCTTGAAACGTAAAATCGTTGGGTCACAATCTTTTCTCAGTGAAATCCCGCCAACTGACAGGAATGCAGAAGCGTAAGGGATGCACTGCTCGGCACCGGCCCCAGACCAGGGAGCGTGTCGCTTGCTTGTTTGTCACACATGCTGATCCTAGGGGAGATTCCAGAGTCTAAAGAGCACGTCACTGCTGGAAGAGTGACCTGGTTTCTTTAACAGCTGGACTGCAGGGGACAACAGGGAGAGGGGACCCCTAGACTGAGAGGGATTTAGCGACACGACCAGTTGCAGAGTACGATCTTACTTGGATTCTAAGTCAAACTAACAGTTTAAAAACTCCAGCCATTGATGGATCATGGATATTCAGTATCAAGGATTGCTGTTTTGTTTTTGTTTCTTTAGATGTGATGATGGTACTGTGGTTCTGTTGAAGAACCCATATCTATTGAGTGCTGTCTACTGGAATATTTCCAGGTGAAGTGATACATGCCTGGAATTGGCTTTAGAGCAATATGGGAGGTGGAGAAGTCTGTGGGGCCCAGGGCAAAGGAGATTGGCTGTGAGGTGATCACTATTGAAGCTGGTGATGGGCTCTGGCGACTCATGATACTATTCTCTGTACATTTGTACATTTATATGTATGAGATTTTCTTTCTTTTTTAAATTTATTTATTTTGAGAGAGAGAGTGGGCGGTGGGGGGCGGGTGCCCGCACAGAGCCCGATGTAGGGCTCGAACTCACGACCTGTGAGATCATGACCTGAGCCAAGATCAAGAGCCAGATGCTCAACCAGTTGACCCGCCCAGGCGCCCCTGTATGAGATTTCCTTAGCGGTGCTGGGCTGAACTGCAGGCGTTATAAAAAGTTGTTTGAAAGGTAGTAAGAAAGACGATCCCTTCCGAGATACCTGGGGACATAGCCCCAGAAAGTTGACTACACTGGTAGTAACAAAGGAAACACCACCAAATATGAGTAACGATGATTCAAAGGACCAAGTAAAAGAGAGTTACCAGATTCCTGCAGAAATAGCGGCAAGAAGAACAAAAATAAAATACGTTGAAATAGAGAAAGATGGCAGAGTGGAAGCATCAGGAATCTGTCTCCCCACTAGTCAGTGATTGCACTGGCAGAATCTGATATAGCCGTTTTGGAACTCTGGAGCCTTCTGAAAGCCGGCAACCTCCAGGGGAAGGCTTGGACAGTAACTGTAGCTAATTTTAGTCCCTTTCAGCTCTGAGCAGAGTAGCCCTTACCTGGCCACGTCAGGCAGCTGTTCAGGCTTTCTGGAGCAGCTAGCACATGGCCTTTGGAATTAGGGTGGGCAATAAAATGGCCCTATTCTCCAAAATAATGGGGGAAACCTGTGCCCCGATCCCTGATTGGTGCTTCTGCCCACAGAGGTACAGACAGTGGGCAGGCGGCCACTGTTTTAACATTCCTTGCTGTTGCAAGTCACCCCCGCGCTCCCCCACTTGGCGTCCGGGGGATTTAAAGGACCAGTGCTCTTTTTCCTCCCTTCATGTTTTGTCTTTTCCCCTTTGGAGAGCCAGCCATTAAAGACCAAGGATGTGCACAAACAGCAACATATATGGGAAAAATTAGAAAGTGGCCATGCATGCCCAGGGAAAGTCTAAGAAAAGACTAAGTTTACACTCGTGATTCTCAACACAGAGCCATCTACAACATTCAAATAAAAACAGTACACAGTGGAGTAAGGATGAAATCTGATTTCCAGAGTTCCCATGTTATTAGATTCAAATGCTGAATGTTCCATCAACAAAGTCAAGGCAACGAAGTATGGCCCATTCAGTGAGGAAAAAAAATTGTGCCCCCAAATCCCTAATGTTAGACATGCCACAAAGACTTTAAAACAACTGTCATAAAAGATGCTCAGTGACTGAAAAGAATATGTCAAGAAAGTGATGTGCAAATAAAATGAAAGTATCAGTAAAGAGATGGGAAAGCCAAAAAGAAAACAAAAAAATTCTGGACCAGATAAGTACAGTAACTGAAACTAAGTATTCACTAGAGGGATTCCAAGGCTGATCTGAGCAGGGAGAAGAAAGGATCTGTGATCTTGAAGATAGGACAATGGAAACTATCAAGGCTGGGCAACAGAAAGAACAAGATTGAAAAAAGCAATCAGAGTCTAAGGAATTAGTGGGACACCATCAAGAGAATTAATATATGCATCATGGACGTCCAATAAGGAGAAGAGAAGAGAGGGCAGAGAGAAGACTTGAAGAAATAATGGATGAAAAAGCTAGAATTGGATGAAAAACATGAAAGACACCCAACAAGCACAAGAAACTCCAATAACAAGAGGCCAGAGAGCCCCACACTGAGAGATAATGATGATGATGATTTTATTTATTTTTGAGAGAAAGAGTCAGAGTGAGTAGGGGAGGGTCAGAGAGAGGCGGAAACAGAATCTGAAGCAGCTCCAGGCTCTGAGCTGTGAGCACAGAGCCCAGCGTGGGGCTCGAGCTCACCCATCATGAGATCATGACCTGAGCCAAAGTCGGATGCTTAACTGACTGAGTCATCCAAGTGCCCCCTGAGAGATTATCATAATCAAACTATTATGGGATGGTCAAAAGCCAAAGCCAGAGAATTTTGAAAGCTGCAAGAGAGAAGCAAATCATCACATATAGAGGATCTTCAGTATGATTATCAGATTTCTCATTAAAAATTTTGGAGGTCAGAACTAATATATTCAAAGTGCTCAGAGGAAAAAAAAAAAACTGTTAACCAAGAATTTTGGATCTGGCAAAACTGCCCTTGAAAAGTGAGGGAGAAGTCAAGACATTCCCAGAAAAACAAAAGTGAAGGAGTTTGTGACCACTACACCCGCCCTGCCAGAAATTCCCGGGGGCATCCTGCATCGTGCAGTGAAATCAGACATTAACTTAAAGTCGTATGAGAGAATAAAGGTCCCAGTAAAGGTAAAATGAGGGCAATTAAAAAAAGTTGTAATGTTTTATTTATTCTTGAGAGACAGAGTGCAAGCAGGGGAGGGGCAGAGGGAGAAAGAGACACAGAATCTGAAACAGGCTCCCGGCTCTGAGCTGTCAGCACAGAGCCTGATGGGCTCAAACTCATGAACTGTGAGATCATGACCTGAGTCGAAGTTGACTCAGTATAAGTTAACATTGGTTTGCAACTGTACCCTTTGTTTTCCAAATGACTTCAGAGACTAATACATATACAGAAAAAATTATTATTAGTGTAAAGGTAGCACTACTGCAACCATTTGGTTTGTAACTCTGAATCTTGTTTTCTACACAATTAAGAGACTCATGCATTTCAAAGAATTTTTAGTTTATGTTTTGGAGCACAGGATGAATGGAGATGTAAGTTTATGACCTCAGCAACCAAAAGGATGAAGATGGAACTGTAAAGGAGCAGAGGTTTTGTATGTTATTGAAGTTAAGGTGGTACAGGTTCAAGTTTAGGTTATTAAATGTAATCCCCACGGTAGTCACAAAGAAAATACCTATAGAATATATACACAAGGAAATGAGAACGGCATTTAAACATTTCACTACAAGCAACTAAACACAAAGAAAACAGTATTGCAGGATATAGGGGGCAAAAACTATAAGGCATATAGTAAACAAAAAGTACAATGACAGATGTCCCACGTTTCATCAATTACTTTAAATGTAAATGGGTTAACTCTCTAATCAAAAGACAGACTGATAGAATGGAGAGCACATGATTCAACTATATGTTGTTTTATAAGAGACTCACTTGAGATCCAAAGACACAAACAGGTTGAAAGTGAAAGGATGGGAAAAGATATTCCATGCAAATAGTAACCAAAACAGAGAGAGTAGCAGTACTTGTATCNAAGAGACTCACTTGAGATCCAAAGACACAAACAGGTTGAAAGTGAAAGGATGGGAAAAGATATTCCATGCAAATAGTAACCAAAACAGAGTAGCAGTACTAGTATGAGACATACTTTAAACGAGAGAAGTTTACAAGAGACAAAGACAGCATTATATATTAATAAATGTGCAGTACACCAAGAAAATATAACAATTATAAACATTTACATGCCTAATGACAGACTATCAAACATAAAAACTGACAGATGGAAGGGAGAACTAATTCGACAATAATAGTTGGAGACTTCAGTATCCCCTTTGTAATAGTGGAAGAACAAGTAGAAGATAGGGAAACAGAGGACTTAAACATCGCAGTATACTAACTAGATGTAAGAGACATACACACAAAACTCTACCCAGCAAAACAGCATACACTCTCAAGTGCAACCGGGGCAATTTTCAGGATGTCCCAAATATCAGGGGCACAAATTCCATTTCAAAAGATTGAAAAAGATATCATACAAAGTATCTTCTCTGTTAAAAACCAGATGGAAGTTAGAAATTGTTAACAAAAGCAAAAGGGGAATTTCACAAAGTTGTGGAAATTAGAGAACACATTTGTAAACAACTAATGGATCAACGAAGAAATCATAGGGGCACCTGGGTGGCTCAGTCAGTTAAGCATCTGACTTTGGCTCAGGTCATGATCTCACGGTTTGTGAGTTGGAGCCCTGTGTTGTGCTCTGTGCTGACAGCTCGGAGTCTGGAGCCTGCTTCAAATTCTGTGTCTCCCTCTCTCTTTGCCTTTCCCCTGGTCATGCTCGGTCTCAGAAATAAAAAATAAACATAAAAAAATCAGAAGAGAAACTAGTCAAAAAAAAAAAAATAGATGAAGACACCTAGTAACACAACAGAGCAAAACTTATGGGACACAGCACAGTTTATGGTGCTAAGGGGAGAATTTGTGACTATAAAACGTACATTTAAAAAAAAGATCTCAAACCAACAACCTAACTTTACAACTTAAGGAACTTCTAGAAAAAAAGAACAACTTCAACCTGAAGCTAGCAAAAGGAAGGAATTAACAAAAAAAAATTGAGAAAACAAAATAAAGAATAGAAGAACAGTTTTTCAAAAAGATTGATAAAATTGACACACTCTTAGATGGACTAATGAAAAAAATACTGAAGATACTAAAATGAGAAATGAAAGTGGGACATCACTACTGATCTACAGAAGTAAGGATTAGTACCACGGACAGCTGTGTGCCTTCAAATTGGACAGCCGATGAAATTGACAAATGCCTAGAAACACAAAATCTCAAGACTAAATCATATAGAAACGGACAATCTGGATAGACCTATAACTAGTAAGGGGATTGAATCAGTAATCAAAAATCTAATACCAATCTTTTTGAAATTTTTCCAAAATGTTGAAGAAGAGAGAACATCTCGGAATTCATTCTCTGAGAGCAGCATAAACATGATACCAAAGCCAGTCAAAGGCACTTACAGGAAAAGAAACTATAGACCAGCATCTCTTATGCACATTCATGCACAAAACTTAAAATATTAGCATACGGAATTCAGCCAAATTTGAGAAGGATTATACAACACAACAAGTGAATGCAAGGAGTCAGGATAATATACCACATTAATAGAATGAAGGAAAAAGACCACATCGTCATTTCAATTGGTGCAGAAAAAGTATTTAACAAACATTAAAAAACACTCAGCAAAATAGGAAAATGGAAACTATCTCCCTATAATAAAAGCCATATATGAAAAGCCCAGAGCCAACATCATACTCAGTGGTGAAAGACTGAAAGCTGTTCCTCTAAGATCAATAAGGGCAGTAAGGATGCTTGCATTCACCACTGCTATTCCACAGAGTACTGGGAGTTCTAGCCAGAGCGACTAAGTACAAAAAAGGAAGAAAAAGCACTCAAGTTGGAAAAGAAGTAAAATCATCTGTTTGCAGATGATAGAAAACCCTAAAGATTCCACACCAAAGCTGTTACAATTAAATGATTTAGCAAAGTAGCAGAATCAGTTGCAGTTCTATACACAAATAATGAAAAATCTGAAAAGGAAAACAAAAGCAGTCCCATTTACAATAAAATAGTATAAGCTAGTTAAAGATAGAAATACCGTATGTCACAAAAATAAATTCAAAATGGATGAAAGACCTAAATGTGAGACAGGAAGCCGTCAAAATCCTCGAGGAGAAAATAGGCAGCAGCCTCTTTGACCTTGGCCACAGCAACTGCTTATTCATGTCTCTGGAGGCAAGGGAAACCAAAGGAAAAATGAACTATTGGGACCTCATCAAGATAAAAAGCACAGCGAAGGAAACAACCACAAAACAATAAGGCAGCAAATGGAATGGGAAAAGGTATTTGGCAATGACGTACCAGATAAAGGGTTAGTATCCAAAATCTATAAAGCATGTACCAAATTTAATCCCCCAAAACCATATAATCCAGTGAAGAAATGGGGAGAAGACATGAATAGACACTTCTCCAAAGACACCCAGATGGCTAACAGACACATGAAAATAATCTCAGCATCACTCATCATCAGGGAAACACAAACCAAACCCACAATGAGATACCATCTCACACCTGTCAGAACGGTTAAAATGAACAACTTGGGGGGGAAAAAAACAGATGTTGGCAAGGATGCAGAGAACAGGGAACCCTTTTGCACTGGTGGTGAATGCAAACGGGTGCAGCCACTCTGGAAAAGAGTATGGGGGTTCCTCAGAAAATTAAGAATAGAAGTATCCTACAACCCAGCAATTGCACTGCTAGGGATAAAAAATGCTGACTAGGTATTAAAATGCTACTTGGAGGGGCACATGCACCCCAATGTTTATTGCAGCGCTATCAACAATAGCCAAATTATGGACAGAGCCCAAATGTCAGCTGATGAATGGATAATGAAAATGTGGTATACACATACAATGGACTACTACTGGGTGATGAAAAAGAATGAAACCTTACCCTTTGTAACAATGTGGATGGAACTAGAGGGTTTTATGCTAATTGAAATAAGTCAGAGAAAGACACAGATCATATGATTTTGCTCGTGGAATTTGAGAAACACAAATGAGCATGAGGGAAGGGAAGGAAAAAGAAGGTAAAAACAGGGGCAAACTACAAAAGATTCTTAGGGTTGCTAGAGCAGAGGCAGGTGGGGGATGGGCTAAATGGGGGAGGGGCATTAAGAAGGGCACTCTTCAGGATGAGCACCGGGTTCTACTCCTGAAGCCAAGACTACACTGTAAGTTAACTAAGTTGAGTTTAAATAACAAAGCACTGTAGAAGTAGTGGAAGGTATTTCACTACTCCTATCTGCTAGAGGCAAAAAAAAAAAAAAGAAAAAGAAATACTGTGCGTTCCAGCAATTCCACTTTTGGGAATATGCCCAAAGGAATTGAAAGCTGGGCCTTGAAGAGACATTTGTTCACCCGTGTTCGGGGCAGCATTATTCACAATAGCTAAAAATGTAGAAGCAACCCAAGTGTGTAGGATGGATAGACGATAAACAAATTGTGGTCTGTTACACAAAATATTGTGGAATATTATACAACCGTAAAAAAGGAAGGAAACTCTGACACATGGATCAACCTTGGGGACATTAAGTGAAGTAAGCCAGTTAACGAAAAGTCAACTATTGTGTGATCCCACTTACGTGAGGTACTTGGAGTAGTCAAAACCTTTTTGGACAGCACAGTGGCTTTCCAGGGGCCGAGGGGCAGGGGAATGGAGAGCCATTGGTTAACAAGTTATTGGTTAACAGCTTTACAAGACGAAAAGAGCTGTGGGGGTGGACAGTGGGGCCAGCTGCACAACGTGAAGGTACATACATTTTATGTTATGTGCATTTTACCACATTGAAAAGGAAATCAAATGAAGTAGAGACCCCTTCACCCAACAAACTCAAGAGCGATGCTCCGCTAGACCCTGCCTGGCATTTAGGATCTTGGAAGGAACCGGTGACACGCACTTAGTTTTGGTTCCTTTATGGGTACTTATGTTCTGTTTATTTTCCTTGTCTGCTTCGGTGTTGCGCCGTCTGCTCACTCTTCACCCCTGCGGGGAGGTGTGCGGTGGGAGCCCAGTACAGGGTGGTTTTCATCCATCACTGTGCGTGGCCATCTCCTGGAATCCCTTCCCTGCGTCCCCTGCATGCTGTCTTCCTGGGGTTCTGTTGCTTCGTCTCCTTGTCCTTTCCTGCTGAGTTCTGGGAGCTGTCCCCAGCTTAATGTCGTCCCCCTTGGCGACTCATTCGCTGGCTGCATCCAGTCCTCACTGTGGTCTTAACCCCTCAATCCTTGCCTGCACCCAAGCGTGCCTCTCTGGCTGTAGGGGTACGGCTTCTGAATGTCTGCAGAATCCGAAATTCTGTGTCTCCCTCTCTCTCTCTCTGCCCGTCTCCNTGTGAGAGAATAAACTGTGGTAAAGCGCTCGGTCTGCAGTCGTTTGTAACGGTTCGCCAGCTTCCTGCCGTGGGCACGCACGCTGTTTCTAGTTCCTGCCTATGATGAAGAACTTTGCAGGGAGGCATTCTGGGATTGGCTTGTTTGTTTGTACATTGTCGCTAACACGGCCACTCTTTCTTCCAGGGTTGGAACAGACGCCTCGCCTCCCGTCGTGTATAGTTAAAACAAAATTTCTTAATGTTTATTTTATTTTTGAGAGCGAGACAGAGAGCGAGCAGGGGGAGGGGCAGAGAGGGAGGGAGACACAGAATCGGAAGCAGGCTCCAGGCTCTGGGTTGTCAGCACAGAGCCCAACACGGGGCTCAAACCCACAAACCATGAAATCATGACCTGAGCTGAAGTCGGATGCGTAACTGACTGGGCCCCCCAGGCGCCCCTGTATATATATTTTTAACAGAGAGTTCATCTTTCAAAGCAAACTTGAGCAGAAGGTACAGAGATTTCCCAAATATCCCCTCCTCCCANTACATTTATTACATCAGAGAACCCACACCGACACATCATTGTCACCCAAAGGCCACAGTTCCCGTGCGGATTCACTCAGCGTTGTACAGTCCATGGATTTGGACAAAATATAAGGACATGTATCTGTGGGGTCACACAGATTCGTTTCATTGCCCTAAAGATTCTCTGTGCTCCACTTAGTCATCCCTCCATCCGCCCCTCCCCCCCCAACCCCTGGCAATCACACGTCCTTTTATTACGCCCCATGGTTATCCTTTTCTGGGCTGTCCTATAGCCAGGATCACTCAGTCATCACCTTTTCAGACTGGCTTCTTTCACTTAGTAATGTATATGCTTTTAAGGTCCCTCCATGTCTTTTCATGGCTTAGTAGTTAATTTCTTTTTAGCACTGAATGATACGCTCTTATCTGGATGTACCGAGTTTGTTTATCCGTTTACTTACTGAAGGACATCTCGGTTGCTTCCAAGTTTTGGCATTATGAATAAAGCTGCCAGAAACGACCGTGTGCAGGTTCTGTGTGGACATTAAGTTTTTGACTCCTTTGGGTAAATACCAAGGAGCAAGACGTTGGATCGTTTAGCTTAGTAAGGAACTGCCAAACCGTCTTCTAAAGTGGCTGCACCATTTTTCATTCCCTCCAACAATGGAGTTCCCATTGTTCCTCATCCTCACCGGCATTTGCTGCTGTCAAGTCTTTTAGATATTGGTCATGTTAATAGATGTATATTGCAGTATCTTATTGTTTTAAGTTGCAATTCCTTAGTGACATCTGATGTTGAACATTTTTTCGTGTGTTTATTTGCCTTCTGTAGATCTTCTCTGATGATGAAGTGTTGTTCAGGTCTTTGGCCCATTTTCAAACCAGGTTGTTCATTTTCTTATTGTTAAATTTTAAGAGTTCTTTGTATATTTTGGATAACCGTCCTTTGTCAGATGTGTGTTTCCCAAATATTTTCTCCCAGCCTGTGGCTGGTCTTCTCAGTTCTCTTGACATCGCCTTTCATAAAGCAGACATTTTAATGTTAACGAAGTCCAGCTTATCAATTCTTTCTTTCATGGATCATCACTTTGGTACCGTATTGAAAAACCACCATACCCCAGATCGCCTAGATTTGCCCCTACGTTGCCTCCCAGGAGTTTTATGGTTTTACAGTTTACACTCAGGTCGACGATCCATTTTAAGTTAGTTTTTTATCAAGGGTGTGAAGTCTGTGTCTCGATTCATTTTTTGCATGTGGATGTCCCGTTGCCCCAGCACCGCTGTTGAGAAGTATCTCTGCCCCATTGCATTGCCTTTGCTCCTTTGTCAGAGATCAGCCGACTAGATTTGGTGGGTTTGTTTCTCAGCTCTCCACTCCGTTGCCCTGAATTATTTGCCCGCACCACACGTCTTGATTACCGTAGCTTTATAGGAAGTCTTGAAGTCGGCCCTCCAACTTTTTCTTCTCTTTTAAGCATGTGTTAACTATTTTGGGTCTTTTGCCTCGCTGTGTAAACTTGAGAATAGTTTGTCGCTATCCACAAAACAACTTGCTGGCCTTTTGATTGGGATCGTATTAAATCTATAGATGAAGTCGGGAGGAACTGACATCTGGACAGTATTGAATCTTCTTACCTATAAACGTGAAACATCTCTGTTCAATCCTTTGATCCATCATCATCAGGTTTTTATATTTTTCCTCCTATAAATCTTGTGCATGTGTTGTTAGACTTATTTGTATGCAATTCTTTTTTGAGGGTGCTCATGAGAATGGTATTCTTGTGTTTTCAATTTCAAATTGCCCTAGTTCATTGCCAGTACACGGGAAATGAAGTTTTTTGTAGGAACCTTGAATTCTGTAACCTTGCTAGAATGGCTTATGAGTCTAGTTTTTCGTATCCTCTGAGATTTTCTACATAGATGATCACGTCATCTGCCAACAAAGTTTTACTTCTTCCCCATCTGCGTACAGGTATTCCCCACTTTTCTAAGCTTCGTATTAGGTCACTCTCCTTTTCAATGGAATGAATGATCTCCATTAGTAGAACTTCTTTGAAGGACCTACATTAATACTTGTTTCTGCTAACTGAAAGAAAGTGGCAGAGGATTTCCACTTTTATGAATAAAGGCAAGAAGTGACAGTAGTGTTCGGCATCTGTCGTGCAGCGAGCCACTGTGGAGGGAGCGAATCTGGCACCACCAAGCTCCTTCCCTGGGAACTACGCTCAGCATCTCGGCATCAAGCCGCCATAGCTTTGAACTGGGTCTTTGCACATCTCTGCTTTACCTTTATGCATCTGTTAGCAAGATGTGCCCGAAAGTTCCAGAAAGGCCTAGGAGAAATGGTTTTTCAAGTCTGGGAGCACAAAGAAAAACTTCCATATAAATTAACGGTAACTGCTCCTTTGTTTTATACTATTTTGGCTTATAACAAGTTTTTTTTTTTTTTTTTTTATTTCTAGGGGAGAGAGAGAGAGAGAGAGAGACAGCGTGAGCAGGGGAGGGTCAGAGAGAGAGGGAGTCACAGACTGAAACAGGCTCCAGGCTCTGAGCTGGCAGTCAGCACAGAGCCCGACGCGGGGCTCGAACCCACGAACTGCGAGATCATGACCTAAGCGAAAGTCGGACGCTTAACCGACTAAGCCACCCAGGCGCCCCTGGCTTATGAAAAGTTTTTACAGGAATGTTCTACTTTGAGAGCGGGGAAACCTGTACCTTTATTTCCTTTTCTTGTCTTAATGCATTAGCTGAGACTCCCAGTAAGATGCTGAGATTGAGTGGGGAGAGAAGACATCCTTGCTTTATTCTTGGTCTTAGCAGGAAAGCTTCAAGTATAACGTTAGCTGTAGGGTTTTTGTAGATGTCCTTTATCAAGTTCGGGAAGTTCTCCTCTATTCCTAGTTTACTGAGAGCTTTTCTTGTGAATGTGTGTTAGAATCTATCAAGTGCTTTTTCTGCCTCTATTGATATAATCATGTGCTTTTTCTTCTTGAGCTTGTTGATGTGACGGATTACACGAATTGATTTTCAAATGTTGAAACAGCCTTGCAAACCTGGGGAAATCCCACATGGTCATGATCTACAGTTCTTTTTATATTGTTCAGTTCAATTTGCTAATATTTTGCTGAGGATTTTTACATCTGTGTCCATGACAAATACTGATCTGTGGGATTCTTCTAACATCTTTGCCTGGATTTGGAATTGAGTTAAATGCTGGTCTTAGAGAATGAGTTAGGAAGTATTTCCCATTTCTATCAACTGGAAGAGATTGTAGAGAATTGGTAAAAAATTTTTTTCCTTAGATATTTGGTAGAATTTTCCAGTAAACCCATCTGGGTCTGCTGGTTTCTGTTTTGCAGGTTATTAATTATTGATTCAATTTCCTTAATAGACAGGCCTATTCAGATTGTTTATTTGCTGCATATTTTTTAGTTTTAAAAAAAGGGTTTTTTTTTTTCTGGGGGAGAAAAACCTTTTATTTTTTATTATTTTATTATTTTTTAGTTAACATATAGTTTGTTATTTTTTTAATTTTACATCCAAGTTAGTTAGCATAGAATGCAACAAAGATTCCGGTAGATTCCTTAATGCCCCTCACCCATTTAGACCATCCGCCCCTCTCCCAACCCCTCCAGCAACTCTCTGTCTGTTTTCCATATTTAAGTCTCTTATGTTTTATCCCCCTCTCTGTTTATATATTATATTTGCTCCCCTTCCCTTATGTTCCTCTGTTTTGTATCTTAAATTCCTCATGTGAGTGAAATCATATATTTATCTTTCTCTGATTGACTAGTTTCGCTCAGCATAATACCCTCTAGTGCCATCCACATAGCTGCAAATGGCAAGATTTCACTCTTTTTGGTTGCCGAGTAATACTCCAGTGTGTGTGTGTGTGTGTGTGTGTGTGTGTGTGTAGATATACCACATCTTTATCCTTTCATCTATCAGTGAACATGTGAGCTCTTTCCATACATTGGCTATTGTCGATAGCGCTGCTATAAACATTGGGGTGCATGTGTGCCTTAGAAACAGCACACCTGTATCCCTTGGATAAATACCTAGTAGTGCAATTGCTGGATGGTAGCGTAGTTCTATTTTTAATTTTTAAAAATATTTTTTCATGTTTATTTTTGAGAGAGAGACAGAGTGTGAGTGGGGGAGGGGCAGAAAGAGGGAGACACAGAGTCCAAAGCAGGCTCCAAGCTGTCAGCACAGAGCCTAAGGCAGGGCTCGAACTCACGAAATGTGAGATCACCTGGGCCCAAGTTGGGCACTTAACCGACTGAGCCACCCAGGCTCTCTTATTTTTAATTTTTTGAGGAACCTCCATAGTGTTTTTCAGATTGGCTGCACCAGTTTGCATTCCCATAAAATTTTTTTTAATGTTTACTTTTGAGAGAGAGAGAGCACTCATTCAAGTGGGGGAGGAGCAGCCAGAGAGGCAGACACAAGACTCCGAAGCAGGCCCCAGGCTCTGAGCCGTCAGCACAGAGTCTGATGCAAAGCTCCAACCCACGAACCATGAGATCATGACCTGAGCCGAACTTGGACGCTTAACCAACTGAGCGCCCCTGCTGCATATATTTTATGCAGTCAAAGGTGGCTGAGTTCATGGAGGTCAATGCAGGACAGGCCCTGACTCTCCTGGAAATAAAGTGCTGGTGCTCAGTGATGGCGCAGCAGGCTACAGACCAGTGAGGGGACAGCCTCTGTGGGATTCTGGGTGTGTGTGTGTGTGTGCGTCCGTCTGGACGGCCTCTCTGGGATTCTGGGTGTGTGTGTACGTGTGTGTGTGTCCGTCTGGACGGCCTCTGTGGGATTCTGGGTGTGTGTGTGTGTGTGTGTGTGTGTGTGTCCGTCTGGACGGCCTCTCTGGGATTCTGGGTGTGTGTGTGTGTGTGTACGTGTGTGTGTCCATCCCCTGCCAGGTGTCTGGACACTGGAAGGCTGCCCGCGTCTCCCCTGCGCATCCCTGTGTCTCTGCCCTCCTCAGCTTCCTGGGAAACACAATCCTGCCTGAAAACCCGCAGGAGATTCTGGGCAGGGGGCTGTCCGTGGCAGAACAGGGCCAGCGACACGTGGGTCCCCGAGAACACGGCTCCCTGTGCGGCCTCCAAGTCCCGGCGGGCTTCTCCCTTAGTTCTCTGCACCTGCTTCCCCCCTGCCCGGAGCCGTCTACACCAGCTCTCTGCGC
>NW_027532747.1:429854-430094 GCF_008692635.1 Crocuta crocuta | reverse complement strand
CCGCCTCGGCTTCAGCCTCCGCCTCAGGCCGCGTCCACGCCCAGGGCGCGCCTGCCTGGGGGCCTCCATCACCTGCCTGCTCTCAGACCTGGGCCCCACGCAGAGCAGGTGCTCGGCCCGCCCGCTTGCCTAGGGCCGCGGCCTGACGGCCTGACACAGCCCAGCCCTGCTGGGTCCGCGCTGCTGGGCCCCCCTCCCCCTGCAGGCTGCTCGCGGGACCCCCACGTGGCTCCACCCACA
>NW_027532747.1:426062-429819 GCF_008692635.1 Crocuta crocuta | reverse complement strand
GGCCACTGACCTCCCCGTCGCTGTCTGGGTCCTCAGTCGTGGTGGTAGAGCTTGACCTGCAGAGAGACGCGGGCTCAGGGCGGCAGTCTGCCTTCCAGATGGAAAGGGCCAGCCAGTTCCTTGAGGAGTCAAGGACACACCCCTGAATGTAGTTTTCAAATGCAAACCAATCCAGGGCCCGCATCCCAAGCTCTCACAGCTGGGCCCCCGCCCCCCTGCCCTGATCGCCAGACAAATCAGGACACCCCTGCGCCCCAGAGCCCTGAAATCATTCGAACCAGGCAATCCTAAACCTGCATCTCTGCCTCACTTGTTCTTTCCTGCAGAAACCACAATAAAGGGGGGCGCCTGGGGGGCTCAGTCGGTTAAGCGTCCAACTTTGGCTCAGGTCACAAGCTCATGGTTTGTGGGTTCGAGCCCAGCGTCGGGCTCTGTGCTGACAGCTCAGAGCCTGCAGCTGCTTCGGATCCTGTGTCTCCCTCTCTCTCTGCCCCTCCCCCACTCATGCTCTGAGTTTAATAAAAACAAAACAAAACAGAAACCAGGATAAAGGGTCCCCGCTACTCATGGGGACCGTGAGTAAAAATGACCATTTCAATGCCCTCATCTCCTGATCTGTTTGTCAAGATGCTCTATTTTATGTTTTAAATGTTTGTTTATTTATTTTGAGAGAGGGAGAGACTGAGAGAGCACGGGGGAGGGGCAGAGAAAGAGGGAGAGGGAGAATCCCAAGCAAGTGCTGCGCGGTCAGTGCAGACCCTGACGCAGGACTTGATCCCAGGAACCCTGAGACCGTGACCTGAGCCCAGATCAAGTCGGAGGCTCAGGCGACTGAACCGCCCAGGCGACCCAAGGCACCCCGCTAGGAAACAGCCAGGCCAGAGCGCCGAGAATGGAGGGGCCGAACCACAGCCCCATGTGGGCAGGGTCGGGGGCAGGTTGGGGGCAGCCGGAACCCTCTCGCCTGCTGGCTGGAGCACATGACGCGGCAGCCACCGCGGGGCTTTGGCAAAAGCCGCTAAAGCTAAGCATCTGCTCACTCGTGAACCAGCAATTCCACTCTGGTTTCCAACAAAAGCAGTGCTCGTGCAGGAGCGCTCTAACATAAAAGTACACGGATGTTTGCGGCGGCTTTAATCAAAATAGCCAAGAATTTGGAGCAACCCCAAAGGCCGCCAATCGGAGAGCCCAGGGAGTGGGGCTTCCGCGGCAGGACAGTGGGCCGCGACAGCGAGCGCAGGGAGCAGGCGTGGCGGTGTCCTCAGGGCTCAGGGGGTCAGAACAGGCGGAGCGTCCCAGGAAAGAGATCGACACAGNGGTCCCAGAGGCGGGTGCTGGAGGAGCTGAGTCCCTGGAGACGGATGGGGCTCCCGGGAGGAGGGGGGCCTTGGGCAGGAGCCCCTGGGCTGACTGACAGCCATGAGACACTGGAATGACTCTGCACGGCCAGGAGAGCCACCCCTGAGCCCCCCGGGACAGTGGACTTTATGTGTCAACCTGGCCAGGTCCGACATTATTCTAGAGACTGACAAATCAGTAGACCCTGAGTAAGGCAGATGACCCCACATAATGGTTGGTGGGCCTCGTCCAATCAGTTGAGGGCCCGAAGAGAAAAAGGCCGACCTCCCACGTGGAAGAGGGAATTCTCCAGCCCCCTCCCTTCAGACTCCTGCTACGGTAGCAGCAGATCTCTCCTGGGTCTCCAGCCTGCCAGCCCCTGCCCTGGCTCTCCGGCTGTCCCACTCTGGCCCAAGGGAGGCCCAGATTCCAGGGGGCTGGCCGGGCCCCTGGCATCAAGAAGGCAAGCGCCTGACAGCCGTCTGAGGCTTGGGCGGGGCCCCTCTCCATATTCGCCCCAACGGTGCCTAGAGGCCAGGGGCGCATCCCTGGCTGGACGGCTAACAGCCAGCCAGCCAGAGACGCAGGCTCAGCTCTCCAGGGAGAGGAAGGAAGGGCACGAGACCATCACCTTTGCTTGTGTTCAGGAGAAAACGCCAGGACCCTTTTGAGCCACACCCAACAGCAACCTCACAGGCTCAGGGCGCTGTTAACATAAAAACGGCTGGAAGGGTGTGCAGCAGACGAGGTGCCGCTGTGGAGCCGCGTGTGGCTTCCAGGCCCCACAGTCTGGGTGGGNCACTTTTCAGCTTCTACCTTTCTATACAGTTGTGATGTTGTGAATGTGTGACTTAGGAAACCCCTAAAACTAAAAGAACTTTGAGCGAGGGAGGAAGAGTCACTGGGGGTGACCCAGCAGCAGGGGGCGTGAGGGGGTAAGGCTGTGGCTTTGCAGGCAGNAACCGACTAAGCCACCCAGGCGCCCCACGGGTTTGGGGTTTCTGTTCATCCCTCCTGTCTTTCTAAAAAGATGTGGGAGTGGGCACCTTAACTTAACTCAGGTTAAGCCGGTTAAGCGACCGACTTTGGCTCAGGTCATGATCTGATGGTTGGTGGGTTCGATCCCCCCCGTCGGGTTCTGTGCTGAGAGCTCAGAGCCTGGAGCTGCTTCGGATTCTGCGTCTCCCTCTCTCTCTGCCCCTCCCCAACTTGCACTCTGTCTCTTTCTCAAAAGAATGAATAAACGTTAAGAAAAAATTAAAATTAAAAAGATGTGAAAGTCACCGTCACACGTAGATCTACCATGTTCTAATTTCACATAAAAACCCAGACCCTGGCTTCCCTTAAAAGGCTCTGGCGCTCGCCGCACCCACTTGCCTGCCTGCCTTCGTTTATCCTTGACCTTCCCGTTTCGGCACCCACGCGGACCACCCCACACAGAAGTTTACCGAATCGGACAGAAATAAAGCAGTTTAGAAAACATCGCGATCTTTGGGCTTAAGTCCGACTCCACATGCTTCAAGCTGGGATGAGCCCTGTCGTCACGGTCTCGCCCTCCCTGGCGAGGGTGGGCGCATCCTCGGCACCCCTGGCCGGGAGCCACCACCCCAGCCCCACTCACCCTTTGGACCCCTGATCGCTATACACGCTGGGATGGCTTCTTTGCCAGAGGCTCACGGTGCTGGACAGGACCTGTCCCAGGCGGGCCACCTGCCGCAATTTCCAAAACTTCTTTGGACCCGGCCCTTCCGGAGGAAACAGAGAGAGGGTTACCACGTGCCCCGCCTGAGGCCGGGCCCCTCCAGCTTGGGGCGGCCGCGTGCCTCTGGAGCCTGCCTGGCCCTGGGTCCCTGGTCCTTCGGGAAGCAAGGGAGGTTTCGGGATGGCTTCCCCCGGAGGAGGCCTTCAGCAGCGCAGCTTCAGGACACGGGGACCCCCGGGCCCTCCCCCCCGCCCCCCGGCTGGGGCTTTACAGGCGCGGAAGGGGCCCAGGGACCTACCTTCTCCTCTCTGTTACCTCTGTCGTCTGCGGGGGGCTGGGTGGCCTCCCGCGCCTTTTGGAGAGCCAGACGCTGCTTCTCCTTCTCTTCCAGCCACTCCTTGGGCGACAGCTTGTACAGGAAGTCCCTGTAGACCTTGTAATGCTGCAAGGTGTCTTCAAATTTGGAGATCTCGCTGGATCAGGGAGGGGGTGGGGAGGTCAGATTCCGCCTGTGGGGAGGCCCCTCCAGAGGGCGCTGCCCGTGCAGCCTGGGGACAGGGGTGCCCGGGGAGGGCACCGGCCTGCTGGGGCACCGACGTGGTACAGCCCTCCGTGGCTTTGGAGGTGCAGCCGGCGCTGGGGACCCAGGCCTTGGGACAGTCACATTGGCTGGGGGAGCATGACGGACGCGCTCACAGGCCGGTCTCAGCGGCTTGC
>NW_027532747.1:403152-426031 GCF_008692635.1 Crocuta crocuta | reverse complement strand
ACAGCCCCCCACCCCCCGCCCTGCCCCCCCCGCGCAGCGCAACTGGGCCGACCTGGAGGCGGAACATCTGTCGCTTCTGGTTGATGTAATGGTCCAGGCTGTCCGATTCCGTCTTCTTTTCTGCCGGGAGAGGCGGGGGCGCGGCGGGCATGTGAGGGAGACCGGGCGGCGCGGCTGCCTCTCCGGGCACTGGCTCTGCTGTGGAAGCCGGGCTATTACAGGGACTCCCGGAGACTGGGCTCTTAGCAAAAGGAGAGGAGGCTCCGTGGACGCGTCACACTCTCCCCTGCCGGAGATCGGGCCAGGTGGGAAGCCCTTCCCTGTGTCTGACCCGAGCCTCTCCTGCTGGGATGCTCTTCTCCCGAGTGAGCCTCTGGACAGCCCTGCCCGGGAAGGTGCACCCAGCTGCACCCAATAGTGAAAGAGCTCTGGGGCCGGGCCCTGCAAAAGGGATGGTGAGGGACACGGGGCTGTGGGTGCTCTAAGCCCCCAGGGACCAATGTAGACAGCAGCTATGATGGGGGAGCAGACGGCAGGCTGACCCCCCCCCCCGGCCATGGGGTCTGCGTGACACTCCTCGGGCGCTCCGGGACGCCGAGACCAAAGGAAAGGGGTAAACAGATGGTCAAGTGATAGAGATCACAGCCCCGAAGGACAGGAGTCCCCTTCCCCCTCCACGGTGACGGGAACACAGGCAGAAGGAAACGGCAGAACTAAATGCCTTACACCCTGTGAGTCTTCCTCAGCATATGAAAGTCTTACTGGAAACTTCTCCAGGACTTCACCTCCCCCAGTCTCTCCTCAAGGTCCCCGTGCTTCAGTAAGATCACCTTTGTGCACCAAGGCGTTTCAAGAATTCTTTCTTGGCTGTCGGCTCCGGACCCCACAAACCCCACTATCACCCCAAGAACCCTCATCAGCTAGGTCTACACCACAGGCTTTAAGCCAGGTGGGAGGAAGTTAAGGCGGGCATCTAGAAGGCCTTCTGGAGTGCAAGCACCGAGGCGGTGCAGTTGGGGCGAAGGGTCATGGGATCCTCCTTCCCTGGTCTTTCTGGACAGGAAAGCCCAGATACTCCGGGCGGGGGCGGCGAGGTCACTCAGTGGTGGAGCGGCCATCTGAACCCAGGGAACCCGGTTCCACACCGACGCTCTTCACCTCCAAGTTAAGGGGCTGTATTTTATAGGTGCGCCATCTGCACTCACGTGCACGGTAGCATTCCGAATGCGCAATACGGCGATTCTGAGCCTTTTAGGTTTGCGGTCCGCCTCGAATGGCGTGATGGTGGGAGGCAGGGGCCCGTCACAGAAACGACCCCCCTTCCCCGCTGCACCGGAGCCCGGCGTCTCCTAGCGCTGGAAAAGCTCTGCCCGCGCACAGAGGTCAAGACCCGACGCCCGGGAAGGGGGCACCTTTGGTCATGGCGAGCTTCCAGGCCGCGCTGTCGTGGAAGGCGCGCAGCCGCTCGGCCTCGGCGCGCACCTCCTGGTCCTGCGTCTCGTCCTCCAGCTGCAGCTCGCGGAGCAGGCTCACGTGCTTGGCCGACACCTTGGACGAGTAGGTCATCTTCTGGTGCACCTGCAGGGTCTTCTTCTGCTCCCGCTCCTGGGGGGCGGGGTCAGGCGGAGTCGGGCGGGGCCGGCAACNGGTCCCGGGGTCGCCCAGCCTTGAGGGGACGCGCACGCGGCGCGGGGGTGAAGGGGACCTGCTCGGGGGCGGAGAGGCGCACTGGGTGCAGGTCGGGGTGCACTTGGCGGAGGTGCGCACTTGCGCGCGCAGAGGACTGTGGAGCCGTGCGCCCGGGCGCGCGGAGAGGGCTGTGGAGCCCTGCGCCCGGGGACGCCCGGGCTCCGCGCACAGCTCCGGGTTGACAGGGCTGGAAGCGGGGTGAGGGGGGTTTGCCCCACCAAGCACAGGCCGCCCAGTCGGATGTGCGTTCCCGATCAGTAGCGCAGGGACACACTCACTCTACGAGGACTCTTCCTGAAATTCACACTAATTCTCACATTCTCGTTTTGTGATTTGCTAAATCTGACACACGGAAGGGAAGGTTCGGGGAAGCTAGATCTTGTGAGTTTCCAAAAGAAACCCGAAATCCCGACTTTGGTCGACAAGCTCGGTAGTCCGTGCCGGCGGCGGGCGGGTCGCTGGGGATCTGCTCCTCTGCGCCCCGCCTGGCCTCCAAGCTGCCTCAGGGGTGCTCCGTCCCCAGCCCAGAGCTTGGGAGGACCCCAGGGTGGCCTGGGGGGGGGGGACTCTTCTTCCCTGAGGCCTAGTCGGGTCTTAGGGCTCAGGGGAGCCCGCCCTTCCTGCTTCCGAAGCCCAGGGGGTCTCCACCTCCTCCTGTAGCCCGGCACCCGGCCTGCAGGCTCAGACAGGCCTGCCCCAATCCTCTTCACCCGGCCTTTCCGGGGCCTCCTGCTTAGGACACCGCCCCTGGGGCCGTCCCCCCAGGCCACTAGATCTCACGTCTGTGTAGAATAACAAAGCGGAGGAAATACCACCTAGACTCCCAGGGGCAGAGGGTTAGGCGCTTATAAGAAGCCGGGCAGCTGCTTGGGGTCAGTGTGAGATTGGGGAGCTCTGCAGGGGTGCGGGTGGGGCTGTGCTGGGGTGGGGCTGGGGTGGGGTCGGGTGTTTAGGAAGAAGGCAGAAGCGAGAAGATAAGCCTGCCCTGGAGAAAGGTCTCTAAGGCGACGTCAGAGTTGTGTGCGTTTCTGCTGTGTTTGTCCACTTGGAGGCCTCACCAAAGTGTGTGCTGCTCGGTGTGGCTTTGTGGGAGTGACTCCTTCCCCCGGGCGTGGGTGGGTGACAGCTTGACAGCGGGGTGGGGGATACACTGACAGCGTCACCAGAGCTTCTAGGCGGGGAGGTCTGGGGGGAGGGGCTGGAAGACGTGCATTTCCTTTTGTGTCCGGCCGTCCACCCGTCTCGGCCAGAGCCACCTCTCCGCGGAATCTCACAGCCTGAGCCTGGACAGTGAGCCCAGGAGGAGCCGGGCGCGCTGGCCGTACCCATGTCCCCGAGAGTGTGTCGCAGAAACCCGGCGGCTGCTGAGCGCTTAGTGCGATGCCCACTGGTGAGTCCTCCCCGAGCCTGGCCGTGGTTGCCTGCTTGCTGCAGCCGGGCCGCAGGGGTGGGGATGGGGCGAAGGGGCTCTCGATGGGGAGGCAAGACAGACTCTGGGGGTGCAGACCAGGCACGGCCGAGGTGGGGCTGGCTCAGGGACCCCCAGGTGCTGCCGAGGGGCACGCGTGTCTGTGTGCGCGCGCATATGTGCATGTTGGTGTGTGGATTTGGCCTCCAAGAATTCCTATGAGAGGGATGGTGCAAGGCTGGAGCAGTTGGAGGGGTGGGCGCCTGGGGTCTGAGATGGGCCTTGAAGGACAGGGCGAGTCTCAGGAGGGTGACAGCTCGTGTAAGGGGCAGCAGAAAGGCCTGGTGGCTGAAGCGAGGCCACGGCAGCCTCACACAGCCCACTCTGACGAGGCCCAGGGAGAGTGTCCAGGAAGCTGGGTAAGACAGCGGGACAGGTCAGTGACCGGAGAGCTTGTCAGGGTTTTGAATTGAGTTTTTAAAAAGAGTGGGGGGCGCCTGAGTGGCTCAGTTAAGCGTCCGACTTCAGCTCAGGGCATGAACTCACAGCTTGTGGGTTCGAGCCCTGCGTGGGGCTCTTGTGTGGACAGCTCAGAGCCTGGAGCTGCTTCAGATTCTGTCTCTGTCTCTCTGCCCCTCCCCTGCTCATGCTCTGTCTCTCTCTCTTCTCTCTCTCTCAAATATAAATAAACATTAAAAAAATACTGAACCATTGACTGCTCTAGAGGGAGAGAGTGACCTGAAGAAAGTACTGTGGTGAGAAGGGCGATCCAGGTGTGCGTGCGTGAGGGAGGGAAGATTGCAGGCGGCCTCGGTCCCCGTACTCACGAAGCGAGACTTATTCCGCTCCTGATCTCTGAGCAGGAAGAAATCCTCGTCTCCAGACACGTGGAAAGGATTCGCCTCATGGTCAGGAGCAATCTTGGGCCCTGGAGGGGGGGCGGGGAGATACCTCATTGGAGACACGAGCCAGCTCTTCCCCAACAGGTGGTCTGTGTCGCTAGAGTCTGGCGCACCCTCCTCCCCCCCAACCCAGCATGGGGAGCTTCCTTGAAAGCACGAGCAAGTGTCGAATGTTCTCTTGGAATCTAACCCTGGACCTTCCGCCTCCATAGACTCACCCTAGCTGGGCTTGGNGAGTCAAAGTCTGGGGAACCCCCATTCTGTAGGGCAGAGAAGAGGGGGAAGCGATGGGGCCCGCTGCGGGGGGCGCCTGCCTGCGGGGGGCAGGGGGCAGAGCGCTGCAGGGCACATCCCTTGCCCGCAGGGTCCTCCACAAGCCCCCCAGGGGGAGGCTGGGTTGGGGGGCAGGGAGGGGAAAGCACCTGTGGTCTGGGGAGGCGGGGCAGGAGGTGGAGAGCTGGGAGCCTCGGGGACCCCCCAATTTTGCTGCTTCTCCCGCCCCTGTGGGTAAGTAAGGGCGACTGAGCTGCTGCTCAGCTCAGCAGGGGTCAGGGACGACAGAACCCAGAAGCCACCGAACTAAGGGTTGCTGTCTCCCCCACCCTCCCTTTGGAGGAAATAGAGTTCGTTGTAAAACAAAACAAAGCCTTCTTGGAAGCAAAAGAATATGATAACAAAATACTTCCTCCACTTCGAAACCATCGCTGGTAACATTTCTGGGGGTATTTCCTTCTAGGACTTGCCAACACCTATTTTTAATTATTTCATATCTTCTTTAAAAAAAAAAACACTTGACGGGGGGCACCTGGGTGGCTCAGTCGGTTGAGTGTCCGACTTCGGCTCAGGTCATGATCTCACGGTTCGTGGGTTGGAGCCCCGCATCGGGCTCTGTGCTGCCAGCTCAGAGCCTGGAGCCTGCTTCAGATTCTGTATGTCCCTCTGACCCTCCCCTGCTCACCCTGTCTCTCTCTCTCAGAAAAAAAAAAATTAAACAAACAAACACTTGACCGAGGTGCCTGGGTGGCTCAGTCGGTTGAGTGTCCAACTTCGGCTCAGGTCATGATCTCACGGTTTGTGGGTTCGAGTCCTGCGTTGGGCTCTGTGCTGACAGCTCACAGCCTGGAGCCTGTTTCAGGTTCTGTGTCTCCCTCTCTCTCTGCCCCTCCCCCATTCACACTGTCTGTCTCTCATTCAAAAATCAATAAACATGTAAAAAAATTAATAAAGTAAAAAAATAAAATCTTAAATAAATAAAAACACTTTACCTTCAGCAGCTGCCTGGGAAATTACTAATTCTTTGGGGGCTCTGGAAGCAAATGTAAAAGGCTGCGGTGCCAGTGATGCCTGACATCATCAGGGCCCGGTGCTGGGACGTGTGCAGCAGCCTTTGGGGCCGCCCTGCACACCCCGAGGCGCACACCCGTGTGCCCTACAGACTGGTTCTCTGCAACCGAGTTCCCGAAGGCAGAACAGAGGCCAGGGCCTGAGAGCATTTCCAGACTTCGAGGGCTGATGCTGGCGGGCCTTTCCAGAGGTCTGTCGCATTTCACACCCTCAGCAGCAGAAAGGGGACACTGGGAAGGGGATTTGACTTTCTGCTCTAAGAGTCTCAAAATAGCTCCACACAAGATTCGTGCTTCTCCATCACCAGGAGGAGAGAGGCTGGCGGACTCCACGCTGCTCAGGCCAGCAGGGGGAGCCAGAGCTGAAGCGGGGGGAGGGGACCCCAGCCTGTCACCCTGGCAGTCCCGCCAGGACACGTCACCTGCACCTGTCATGTGGCGATGGCGGGGAAAGCCCCAAGCCCACAACAGCTTCTACTGTTCTTTCAACTTCTCTCTAAGAATTAAACCCGGCCAAAGTCATTTAAGAACACTGAGTGAGAAGAATAAAGAAAGATTATCCACTCCTGGGCCCAGCCGAGAAGAGGAAGCCAGCAGTCGCGGGAGGAGGCCTGCAGTCGCGGGAGGAGGGGGTGCAGGAAGGGATGGCTCTGGGCGCCTGCCCAGCAGGCCCGGGCAAAGGCATCGCCCTAAATCCAGACGAGTGAGGACAGAGTCTGGGTCTTTATGTCCCCAGACTGGCCAGTAGCACGCCTGGGCTGCATGTGTGTGTCCCCATCGGAAAGATTAATTACAATAGTAAGTTAGCACTGAGCAGCTAACCATGGGCCAGACCCAGGCCGATCCCTGACTTAATTTTCATTACAATCCTATGAGCTGGGAATTTCTGTTACTCCTCAGGAAACTGAGGCACAGAGAGGCGAGCAGCTCACCCAAGGCCACAGAGCTAGAGGTAGCCAAGTGGGGGCTGGCTTCCGAAAACAGAAATTGCATGTGCAGCCAGGTGAGTAGGGAATGTTTCTGAACGGTTAATGGTTAATGTATGAATGAGCCCATGACCAAGGAAGGCAGTCAGTCGGGGCAAATCATTCCAGAAATGCAGTAGGTTTGACACGTAGAAGCCAGTCGATGTAATACACCCCACTAACAGAATGGGGGAGAAAATTATAGGATCTTTTCAAGAAATGCAGGAAAAGTATTTGATACAATTTGAAACTGATTCTCAATGAGAGTCTTAGCAACGTAGGAATAGAAGGGGACCTTCCCAGTCTGATAAGAGCAAGTGTGGTGAGCTGGTACCGGCCCCCCGAAGATGCCCAGGCCCTAACCCCGAGACCTGTGCCGGGGTTCCCTTATATGGTAAAGGGGACTTTGCGGATGGGATGAAGTTAGGGACCTCGAGATGGGAGGCGGTCCTGGATTAGCAGGTGGGTCTGACGTAATCACAAGGGTCCTTCTAAGAAGAGGCAGGAAGGCCAGCAGCTGGAGGAGGAGGTGCGACAATGGAAGCAGAGGCTGCAGTGACGTCACGGAGGCGGAGGGTGCTGTGCTGGAGGCTCTAGAAATTGAGGAAGGAGCCAGGAGCCAGGGACCAGGGCGGCTCTGAGCTGGAAAAGGCGAGAAAGCAGATTCTCCCCGGAGCTTCTGGAAGGAACGCAGCCCCGTGGACACTTTGATTCTAGTTTTCTGAGATTAATTTTGAACTTCTGACCTCTAGAATTGTGAGATAGTGTATCTGTGTTGCTTTAAGTCACTGAGTTTGCGGTAATGTGCCATAGCAGCAACAGGAAACTAATACAGGAACCCACGAGAAACCTCTAGGTAGAATATTGCATGTTCTCCCCCAAGATCAGGAACAGGCATGGATGCCTGTCTTTGCACTTCTACTCAATGTTGTAGTTAAGCAAGAAAAAGAAATACAGAGTATAGGATTGGCAAGGAAGGGCAGATAATGTCATCCGAAGGTGATGTGATTGTAGAGAAGAAAATCCCAAGAATCTACAAACAAAAGGGTTACAATTAGATTAGAGATGATGCAAAGTCTGATTGTAACGTGAAAACAAAACTTGTATAAAATACAATATCTTCATGACCTTGGGGCCAGCAGAGAGCTTTAGAACAGTTTATAGAAAGTACCCGCGATAAGACAGTGACGGGTAAGGTGAACTCCATTAAAACTGGGGAACTTTTGTTCATCAAAAACGCACCACTAAGAAAGGAGAAAGCGACCTGCCAAGTGAGGGAAGGCATTTGCATACTTAGAACTGATGAATGATTTGTTTCCAGAATATGTAAAGAGTTCCTAGAAGCCATTAAAATGGAAAGACAACCCGGTAGAAAAGTGAGCAGAGGCAGGAACAGGCCCTTAACGACACAGGGTCGCAGCAGAGAACGTTCGAGAAGGCGATCACTTAACGGATCGCAGGGAATATGCGACAAAAATGGCACAGATCCAAAGGGCCAGGAAAGAGAAAAGCACGGGCAATGTGTCAGGCGGTGGGGAGGCTGTGGGGCAGCGGGAAGGCTCACACCCATCAGTGGTGCGAGTGTGAACTGGGAAGCTGCTGGGCAGTGTCTGCTAGGGTCAAACATTCCACCAGCGATTCCCCTTCTCCGCCAACACCCCGGGCAAGTGAGTGCTCCCGTCCCCTAAACGGCATGCACAGCAATGTTCGTTGCGGTATTACCTGTAATATCAAAAAAGCAGAAGCGCCCCGAATGTTTCATCCAGCCCGGAAAGCATGGTACACAGGCGGCATGGGTACACAACAGAACACACACAGCGACAACCAAGGCGGGGCTCTTGTGACCGGCATTTCACGGGTGTGATGTCAAGTGCAAGAAAGAGGCCAGGATCGGAGCACCGAGCGTGACCCGCTTGTATGAGGTTCGGGGACGGATGAAATGATTCTGTGGGGAGAGCAGAGCAGTGCTGTCTCTTGGGGGAGAGGGAGTTTCTGGGAAGGCGGAAATGTTCTAGATGGTGAATGAGATGGAGGCTACGAAGTTGTATACGTATATCGGAACTTATCAAACTGTATACCTCACATTTGTGCATTTCACCTGAACATACCTCAGTGAAGAAGCCAAACGAATCACACCAAACCCAGATGCCTCCCCCTTCATGTGGTGATCAGTTCAGGCCCAGGGGTCTGTGGTTAGAAGAAGCTGTGGGGTGACTGGTTGATGGGAAGGTGACAGAGGGCCAGACGGTCACCAGACGGTCACCAGATGGTCACCACTGGACCCCACCGAACGTGGCACCGCCACGGGCCGGGGGCAGCCAGACGCAGAGGCTTCTTGTGAGAGGCGGAAGGAAGGATTCTTGTGGACAAAATGGAACATCCTATCAAGCATCCTAGGGTTCAAGTGTCCCATTAAAGGAAACATGAGGAACAGAGAAACAGTTTCTGTAACAAATGATCAGGTAGCAAACAGACACACACGTTCTACAGGGTAATTAACACATCTCTCAATATGTCAAGACGTAGAAAATGAAAGGGGGAGGGGCTCTGCTAGATTTTAAAGAGAGGGAAGATGATCAGCTCTCATTTGAATCCTAATTAGAACGAATCTTCTATAGGAAGACATATCTGAGATAATCGGGTAACTTCATTGTGGCTTCACAGGGAAAAATTCCTATTTTTGAAAAATGTCCGTTGTGGGATGTGCCGATGCAATGACCTGCCTGGATGTGACTTTAAAGTATTCTGGCCAAAAGGGAGAGAGGCAAACCATGAGAGACTCTTGAATGCTGAGAACAAACTGAGGACTCATGGGTGTGGGGGGGGAAGGGGGGAGATGGGCATGGGGAAGGGCACTTGTGGGGATGAGCACTGGGTGTTCTATGGAAACCAACTTGACAGTAAACTATTTGTAAAAATAAAATAAAATAAATAAAGTATTCTGGCCAAGTATGGAAGCAACCCGGCTGTCCGTCGATAGACGAATGGATAAAGAAGATGTGATACACACACACACACACACACACACACACACACACAGAGGGATATTACTCAGCCATACAAATGAATGAAATCTTGCCATTTGCAACAATGTGGATGGAGCTAGGGAATATTATGTCAAGCAACATGAGTCACTCAGGGAAGGACAAATACACTATGATTTCACTTGTGGAATTTACAACACGAAACAAATGAACAGAGGGGGGAAAAGAGACAAACCAAGAAACAGACACTTCACTGTAGAGAACAGACTGATGGTTACCAGAGGGGAGGGGAGTGGGGTGATGGGTGAAACAGGTGTTGGGGAACAAAGCATACAGCTATCATGATAAGTACTGAGCAATGTTCAAGCACTCTACTGTACGCCTGAAACTATTTTTACACTGCATGTTAACTATATTGGAATTAAAATTCTTTAAATGAAAATTTAAAAAATACTCTGGCAAAGACAAAAAAGAAAAAGAAGAAGAAAAAGAGAAGGGTAGATGAAATGGATGTGGCTAAATCTTCTGTACTGGTGATGGGCACCTGAGTTCATTTGACCTTATCTCGACAGGCTTGGATTTTCACAATTAAAAGAAAGAGGAAACGGGGGGGTGGGGAGGGGGGTGAGAGGCGGGAGCTCAGCCTGCGAGAGAGAGGCTCAGGGAGCGTGCTCACATCTGCCCTCCTCCACGGAAGGGTCAGACTGGCCTGCAAGCCTGCGGGGCTGCAGAGGAGGCGAAGAGGGTGGAACGGCACTGCAGAGGCGCAGAGGAAGCAGTACAAGCAGCGAGCTGCCTACCTTTCTTCCTCCTTTCTTTTTTTTAAAATTTGTTTTAACGTTTATTTATCATTGAGAGACAGAACGTGAGAAGGGGAGGGGCAGAGAGAGAGAGAATCTAAAAACACAGAATCTAAAACAGGCTCCGGGCTCTGAGCTGTCAGCACGGAGCCCGATGTGGGGCTCGAACTCACGAACCGTGAGATCATGATCTGAGCCAAAGTCAGACGGTCGACCAACTGAGCCCCCAGGCACCCCCTTTCTTCCTCTTAACAAGTGGCAACCGCATGCCTACTTGAAAACTCACACAGCTTAGCCTCCCTCATAGACACTGACAGCCACAGGACAAATTTTTAGACAGTGGAACGTGGGCAGAAATTGCTGGGTGGGGTCTCTGGGAAGGGTCTTTTTCCAAGGAGGGCTGGGTTGGCTGGTAGGCAGTTTTGCTTCTCCCTTTACCCTTTTCCTCCATGTCTGAAATCAGACGCGATGGCTGAGGCTGCAGCAGCCATTTTGTGGCCACATGAAAACTTCACAGTTGAAACCCTAAGGCTAAAATTGGCTTGAAGGCGGAAAGACTTGGTCACCTGGGCAGTTTCTGAGACCTGCTGTTTGTGGGGCCCCCGGGAGATCTGGACTGCCTCCTACATTTCTCATTACGGGAGGAAAAATAAACCCTGCTTTGTTTACGTTACTGTTATTTCAGGTCTCGGAGACCCAGTTCCTAATGGAAGTGGAGACATTTCCCTGTGGCACCGGCGCGGAGACGGGCCTACGGATGGAGGTGACTGACCCTTGCGCACTCAGACTTCAGCTCCCCGCTTGAGGGCCACCTTTACCTGTTTTCCCACGTTTCTGCTTCTTTTCTTCAATGATTGAAGTCAAACTACTGTCCGTGGACCCCACGATGTTCTCTGGGGAGAGACAAAATGAAGGCGACAGCAAATGACTCATTGGCTCTTGAAGCTGCGAACACAGAGTGAGGCTGGGGAGAGAGCCCGGCGCCCTCACCTGCCTGCTGAGGGGCCCGGGCAAGGCGCCCCGCTTCCCCGAGCCTCGGCTTCACATCTGAGGCGATCGTACCCGCTTTGCCGGCAAGCTGTGACACCCGTGCACCAAACCGGCCCGTGTGCATGCGTGCCTGGCACACACACGTTTGGCACTTTTGCTTCTGCATCTGCGCATTTGCCCTGGAGGGGGAGCGCGGGGCCGGCTCGTGGGGAGGTCACAGACCCGCGCCCTCTGCTTCAGGGCGCTGCCTGGCGCTTGCCACGAGCCTCCCAGGGCTTCCCTGAGGACCGCAGCACAAGATTCAGGGGTACCCGTTGCCTTGATGTCGTCCCTTCAACTGAAACCCACAGGGAGGGAGGCATTTGGGCTGATGGTTCCTCCTACCCCAAGTCAGAAATCATCTGCAGCTTGGAGAGTCCGGTCTATGCCCGCGGGGGAGGGCAGCCAGCTGCTGGCAGATGAGGAGGGGGCTGCGAGCCTGGGGATGCGCTCTGGTGGGCAGCCGGTCCTTCTGGACCAGCTCGGGGGAGGACGCCTCGGGGGCAAGGCAGAGCTTGCGAGGTGAGGGACCTGATTCCCAGGCAGGCCCTGCGCTGCGGGGCGATCGGCTGTGGGAAGAGCGAGCAGAAGAGCTGTCCTGTGGCTTTGGCAGGAAGGTCAAGGGCGCGGGGCTGAAAATTCAGATGCCCGCAGGCCCCAGTGCGTATATAACGGTGAGCAGAGGGGAGGCAGTAGGGAGTGGTGAGGTGCGTGGAGAATTCAGGAGCACAGGCGGCGAAGTGCGTATTTCCCACCTGGCTGATGGAATGTATGGCTCAATTTCAAGGTAGCAACATTTAACTAACTAGATCATAAAACCCAGCAGACACCGCTATTATTTGAATAGATGAAAGCCAAGCCAACCAAACCAAAACTCTAATGAAACTCAACTTTTGTCTTAATTGAAAAAGCAGTGCACAGGCACAGCACAAAGCGTTACCGACATAGTCAGCCATGTTAGGACACGTTGCTATGTCCAAAGTCCTCACCGGAAGCCCTCACTTCCAAATGGATCTTTGTTTATCTAAGCAGAGGTATTTTTGCACTCGCGTGCTGAGAGGCCCCCTCACGTCTTTACTGCAAAATGCAGAAAAGCAAAGTAAAAAAGTAAAGCAAAGCAAAATGCTACGCCAGGGATGAACCTTGAGGACACTGTGCAGAGTGAAACGACACACACTGTGTGATCCCGCCTCCACGAGGTCCCCAGAGCCGTCAGATCACTGCAGACAGAAACTAGGAAGGGTGGGGGGCGCCTGGGTGCTCAGTCGGTTGAGCATCTGACTCCGGCTCAGGTCATGATCTCACGGTTCGTGGGTTCGAGCCCCGCGTCGGGCTCTGTGCTGACGGCTCAGAGCCTAGAGCCTGCTTGGGATTCTGTGTCTCCCTCTCTCTCTGCCCCTCCCCTGCTCATGATCTGTCTCTCTGTGTCTCAAAAGTAAATATAAACATTTAAAAAATTAAAAATAAAAAAAAAGAAAGAAACTAGGGAGGTGGGTGCCGGCGGCTGCGGGAGGGTGTGGGGAGTTAGTGTTTCGCGGGGACAGCATTTCAGTTTCACAAGATGAACACGTCCTGGGGATGCATGGTGGTGACAGTCGCCCACCAGAGCAAGTGTACTTACGGCGCCACCGATCCGTATATTTAAAAATGCTCAAAAAGTAACTTTTGTTATGGATCCTTTACCATAGTATTTTAAAAGTTAGAAAAAAGAAGAGAGGGGTGCCTGGGTGGTTCAGTCGGTTGAGCGTCCGACTCTTGATTTTGGCTCAGGTCGTGATCCCAGGGTTGTGAGATAGAGGCCCACGTTGGGCTCTGTGCTGAGTGTGGAGCCTGCCTAAGATGCTCTCTCGCTCTCTCTCTCTCTCTCTCTGCCCTTCTCGCCTTCTGGCATTCTCTCTCTCTCTCTCAAAAGTATATCTGCTCACGCACAAATCTCCTTGCTCCTTAGTCAGGTTTCCTGGGGGACCCTGAGGCTATTTCTTTTTTTTTTAATATTTTTATTTATTTCTAGGAGAGAGAGAGAGAGAGAGACAGCGTGAGCAGGGGAGGGTCAGAGAGAGAGGGAGTCACAGACTCTGAAACAGGCTCCAGGCTCTGAGCTGGCAGTCAGCACAGAGCCCGACGCGGGGCTCGAACCCACGAACCGCGAGATCATGACCTGAGCGAAAGGCGGACGCTTAACCGACTAAGCCACCCAGGTGCCCCCCCTGAGGCTATTTCTAATCTTATGCAGTTTCCAAGCGTGTGCAATCCTACTCTGTCCCCGGCTTGGGCTGGACCATTTCCCACACCTGGAATTTGTCAGTCTGATGGGCGATAGATGCCTCTGGGTTTTAATTTGCACTTCTTACTCACGGAAGAGATTGTGTGCCTTTTCAGATGCGAATTATCCCCTGGCTCCTCTCTGTTAGTATCCTTTGCCCCGGTTTTTAAACTGGGACGCGGTAGTTTGTAACTGATCTTGAGAACTTCTGTTAGAGGACCCCGGGCCCGTCCGTTTGTCAGAGCTGCTGGGAATATGTTTGCTCCAGCTGATAGGACCCTTACCTTTGGACTGTCTGTCCCCCATGCATTTGCCTTACAGGACATTTTAATGTTTACTTAGTGGAATGTTTTATTGTGTGTCTTGCTTAGAAAGGCATTCTGCATCCGAAGGTTAAGTACATTTATTTTTTTTTTAATTTTTTTTTTTTTATTTCTAGGAGAGAGAGAGAGAGAGAGAGAGAGACAGCGTGAGCAGGGGAGGGTCAGAGAGAGAGGGAGTCACAGACTCTGAAACAGGCTCCAGGCTCTGAGCTGGCAGTCAGCACAGAGCCCGACGCGGGGCTCGAACCCACGAACCGCGAGATCATGACCTAAGCGAAAGTCGGACGCTTAACCGACTAAGCCACCCAGGCGCCCCCGGTTAAGTACATTTAAAAAGTTCTTGTTTCCTTTTAGCAATTTAACAGGATAACTTTTTTTTTTTTTTAATTAAGAAGCTTTAAAGATGTAAGCCTACTTTTAGAAAAATTCGCCAGGAGAAACCGGGAGAGCTGGGTGCTGAATGTCCGCATAAAAAGTGATAAAATGCCCCTCCCCCGCCCCCAGCGGTGAGAGGACCGGGTGCGGCTGGGCCTGCCTCCTGCAGTGGGCGGGGGGCCGGGGGCTCAGAGCTCGGGCAGCGTGTGGGTTCCGGTGTCTGAAGAGACCCCTGTGGATGGAGGCCTGGGGACCAGGGGACTAGAGGACGGAAATGTGGGTGTCACTGGCGACTAGATGGAAACTGAGGCTGTGGAGGGGGTGAGAGGGAGGGCGGCCCAGGACACAGCCGCAGGGGCCCGATGGTGGAGGCGGAGTCTGGCAGGGAGGCGACGGACGGGCCAGCGAGGACCGGAGCCCAGGGAGGAGGCCTGGAGGAGGAGCGAGGGGGGAAGGTGCCCTCGGAGAGGCCTCAGCCATGCCCCCCCAGAGCGAGATGGGAGGGGTGGAGGGACCGGGCAGAAGCCAGGATCCCGCAGGGTTCGGGAGGGGGTGCAAGTGACATGGTGGGTTTGGCCAGCTCTCAAGAGGTCGCTGTGAAGGGGGGGCATACAGTGGTCGGAAAGGGGTCGTGCAGCGGGTACCCGATGCCCCCCAGGACACAGAAGGGCCACACAAGTGGACTGAGTTGAGGGGTCGAGGAAGAGCGGTAACTCAGTGCTTTTAACAGTAGGAGCCTTGCCCACCCCTGGGGGTGAGAGGGCAAAGGAGAGACACGTTCTGGAACATACCAAAGAGGTGGCTGTACGGAGCCTTGACCACACCTAGCAGCCCGGCAGACCGTTTTAAAACACAACTTACAAAAACCGATCACGTGTTCACATCCTCTGTAGCGGCCACCACCGAGCGTGGCCCCCAGCGTCCCTGGGCTCCTGGTACTCGCGCCCTTCCGGCACCCCCCCCACCCCCTCCCCCGGCCGTGGAAGTGACAGTGTGTGGCTTCTGGAGCGAGGTCAGAGAGGACACTGTGGCCCTGCCTTGCCACATCTGGGATCACCTGCTCTGGAAAGGTCAGCCCCAGCCAGCCGCCCTGTGACTGAGCCTGCCAGAGCCCATCCCCCAGCCCCAGCCAAGCCTTCAGGGACTGCAGAGAAGACCCCCGGCCCAGAGCCCCCTAGCCCAGCCCCTCATGAGCTCCTGACCCACGGAAACTGAGCTAACCCGTGCTTACTCTTGTTTTAAGCCACGAAGTTTTGGAGTAATTTGTGACGCAGCAGCAGAGAACCAGCACCCTCTTTAGAGGCATCTCAGGGCCTATAGGACGGGGACCCGAACCCACGTGAGCTGGGAGACCCCGCGTCATCCAGCCAGCGAACTCTGCAGCTTCTTATCTTGCCCTGGCCACTCGGGGACTCTCGTGGACCCTCCAACAGGCAACGCCACTGTCCCCTTTGCTTTTTTCACACCACCTGTGTGCGAGCCCCTCAGCCAACCCGCCCCCATCTGCTGTTTACTAGGAAGGCGTCCTGACCCCTCGCCAGGACAGGGGGCCCCGCCTCATGCTCTCCCGGAGGCGGCCCTCCCCTCTCTGGAACGCATCACTCTGCGGTCGTGTAGGGGTCACCTTCCTTCCGGAGCCGGGACGCTCCTTGAGGACACGTGTGTTAGCCGCGTCTTGTTTCTACGTCTGATGCTCTAATGTCTGGATCTTACCCACCCGCAGGGACGGTCTCTGCCTCCACCCTGGGGTTGGCCAGTCCCTAGACAGAGAAAAGGAGTTGCCGAAGAGTGGGCGCCAACCTGCCCAGAGCCCACACCCCCGCGCCCCACCTCTGCTCGCGGGCTCTCATGCCCAGGGCCACTTGCCCTGCTCCGATCGCCCGAGGAGGTCCCAGCACCTCAGGGGACAGCCCGATGCCACAGTCCTGGTCACACCAGTCAACCCCAAGCCCGCATACCCTGCCTCGCCCGTCCCTTCCCATGGAGACCCCACCAGGCTCCTGCCCCAGCGCCGCCGTCCTGTTTCTAGGGACCAGTGAGGAGCACAAACCACCTTCCCAATGGCAGCCACCCGCTCATCTCTTGGGCTCGCCAGACCTGAGTAGTAATGAAACCTACCTTTTATTTATTATTTTTTATTTGTGTGTCGATTTTAATATCTATATCATGGCTGACATTTCAGTAGTTCTTTTTTGTTACACTGATATATCTACAGGGTACATTTATGATTGCTTTTTTTTCTTTTCCTTCTTTAAAATTTATTTTTATTGTTTTAAAATTATGAGTGTTTAGGCTTTAACATTTTTTAAAATGTTTTATTTATTTTTGAGAGAGACACAGAGACAGCGTGAACAGGAGAGGGTCAGAGAGAGAAGGAGACACAGAATCTGAAACAGGCTCCAGGCTCCGAGCTGTCAGCACAGAGCCTGACGCGGGGCTCGAACCCATGAACCGCGAGATCGTGACCTGAGCCGAAGTCGGACGCTCAACCGACTGAGCCACCCGGGTGCCCCTATACCATTCTTTATCCATTCATCAATAGATGGACACTTGGGCCGCTTCCCAATCTTGGCAATCGTAAATAATGCCGCTATAAACACAGGGGTGTGTGTATCCCTTTGGATTAGCATTTTTGTATTTTTTGGGTAAATACCCAGTAGTGCGATTGCTGGATCGAGGGGAGGTCTATTTTTAATTTTTTGAGAAACCTCCGCACTGTTTTCCAGAGCGGCTGCACCAGTTTGCACTCCCACCAGCCGTGCAAGGGGGTTCCCTTTTCTCCACACCCTCACCAACACCTGTTGTTTCTTGTGTTGATTTTAGCCGTTCTGAAAGGTGTGAGGTGGTATCTCGTTGTGGTTTTGATTTGCGTTTCCCTGACGATGAGTGACGTTGAGCATCTTTTCTTGTGTCTGTTGGCCATCTGGATGTCTTCATTGGAGAAATGTCTGTTCATGTCTTCTGCCCATTGTTTAAATGGGATTGTTTGTTTTTGGGGTGTTGAGTTTTACAAGTTCGTTATACATTTTGGATACTAACCCCTTATAAGGTATGTCATTTGCAAATATCTTCTCCCATGCCATCGGTTGCCTTTGGTTTTGTTGATCGTTGCCTTTGGTTTTGGTCATCATTTCCTTGGTTGTGCAGAAACGTTTTATTTTGATGCAGTCCCGATAATTTATTTTTGTTCTTGTTCCCTTTGCCTCGGGAGAACTATCTAGAAAAAAAGTGAAACCTACACCTTGAAACAATAGGAACCATGCCTGTCTCATCTGTCCCCAGCTCCCAGCATCCGTGATAATCTCAGGATGGCAGGGCGATGTCTGGACACGGTGCTGAGGATTCTCTGGTCCTCACTGGGAGTGGGGCAGGAGGGGCCCCGTCGCTCACTCAGGGTCTGCCGGCCAGTGTGTTTTGGCACATTCTCGCTGCCAGGTGCTGCCGCAGGTGCCGGCGAGCCCTCTGAGTCTACACTCTAGACAGGTGACAAACACGAGTAAGACAAGGGGTTGGGCTTCCAATAATTTTGTGTGCATGCGCAGAACTAGAATTGCCGGATCATGTAATTCTAGGTATACTTTTTTTTTCTAGGTGTACTTTTTTTAAGGGACCACCTTACCATATTCACAGTTAGTTGCACACCTATTTACATTCCCCTTAGCAGCGCGTGTGGATTCTAGTTTCTCTACATCCTGGCCAACACTTGTGACTCAGGATTGTTTTGATCGCTATCCTACTAGTGTGAAGTGATATCTTGTTACGGTTTTTGTTTACATTTTCCTATGACTGATTGCCATTTTTTTTTAGCAGGGTTGTTCATTTTTAGTGTTGTTGAGTTTTAGGAATTCTCTCTACATTCTCGATATTAAGCCCTTGTCAAAGATTTCCTTAAATGTCTGGCTCCCAGAAGGCTGAGAGGGGAGGTCCTATCTCTTTAAATGCTCACCGACAGGGGCGCCTGGGTGGCTCGGGTTGAGGGGTTGAGCCTCTGATTTCAGCTCAGGTCGTGATCTCACCGCCTAGGACTCTGTGCTGACAGCTCGGAGCCTGGAGCCTGTTTCAGATTCTGTGTTTCCCTCTCTCTCTGCCCCTCCCGCGCTCACGCTCTGTCTCTTTCAAACAGACCTGGCAGGGAAGTCATCCCCGCTCCTGGGGTTGAAATCACGGCCAGCCCCGGTCCTGGCTTCTCAGCCACCAACCACACAGCTGGCTTCGGGGAGGAAAAGGTCCTTGCTGCCCACGGTGGCACCAGCAAGCCTTGCCAGGGCCTCCGGCCACCCCACCCCACCCCCCGCCCCGTTGTTGCCAGGCTGGAGGCTGCTCCACGAGACGCCCAAGTGTCCGTCTAGACTCCAGAGTTCCAAATTTGGATCCTCACAGCTCCTGCCAGCTCAGAAGTTGTTTTGGAGGCAGAACAGCTTCCTGGATCTTCCTACTCCAACAATTTCCCATGACGTCACCTCCTGCGTAGACACTTCACTCTTTTAGATGCCGTTGTGAATGGAGTTGCTTTCTTGATTTCCGCAGTGGATGGCTCAGTGCCAGCGTGGAGGAACACAAATAATTGTGGTGTTTTGACCTCGCACCTGCAACCTGGCTGGATTCACATATTAGCACCGGCAGCTGTCTGGTGGGTGCTTTGGCATTATCTTTATATAGGAGCATGTCGTCTGTGATAGCTTCCCTTCCTCCTTTCCGGAGTGTGCCTGGCGGGCTCAGCCAGTGGAGCGGGCAACTCTTATCTCGGGGTTGCAAGTTTGAGCCCCACATTGGGTGCAGAGTTTATTGATAAACAAAATCTTTAAACAAGAAAAATACATGCTCTGGCTAGAGCTCCCAGGACAGAGTTGAATAGCTGTGAGAGCTATTCAATTAGGCCCTGCCTAATTCCGACCTTCCGGGGAGCGCTTTCGGGCCAACGGAATTGTACTGAGGACCAGCCACTTGCCGGGCTCTGGGGAGGGACAGTAGCAGGCAAGAAGGGCCAACACCCCTGTCTGGGAGAGAGAGACAGGCTGCAGGCGACGCAGGCTGCAAGGTGGAAAAGGGTACCGAGAACAATAAGGCAGAGGGTGACCCTTGAATAAGCTCCTAAAGGAGGCGCAAGAGGGAGCCACAGGTTGCTCTAGGGAAAGGGCATTCTGGGCATGGGGACAGCAGTGCCAAGGCCCCGAGGGGAGCGTGCCTGGCCTGGCCTGGCCTGGGAACACAAGCAGCGCAGTGGCAGGAATGGAGCAGCTCGGAGAGGGAAGCTGCTTATTGCTTTTCCGGCCAGCTCTCTGCAGGGGGCCTGCCCAGCCGCCCCACAAGCCTGCCTGGGAGGCCTTGGGTCTAGCTTGGGCTTTCCCCGGCTCCTCTGTGTGGACAAGGTCTCCAGCAAATGTCCTCCACCCTCTTCACCAGGGCTGAGGCCTTACCCAGGGTCTTCAGGGAGGCTGTGGGCGAACAGCCCCTCTCCCTGTAGCACGGACAACAGCATCCCTACTTGCAGAAGCCGGAAGGCCCAGAAATGGTGCCATCTCCCTGCTTACAGCCCCCCTAGCCTCTCGACAGAACTGAAATAATCCTCGGGGCGCCTGGGGGGCTCAGTCAGTTGAGCGTCTGACTTCGGCTCAGGTCATGATCTCACAGCTGTGAGTTCAAGCCCCGCATCGGGTTCTGTGCTGACAGCTCGGAGCCTGGAGCTGCTTCGGATTCTGTGTCTCCCTCTCTCTCTGCCCCTCCCCTGCTCGTGCTCTGTCTCTCTTTCTCAAAAATAAATAAACATTAAAAAAAAAAAAAAGAACGGAATAATCCTCCCTTGCAAGGCCTAACCCAGGTTGCTCCAAACTGGCCTTCTGTCTCTTCCTCTCACACTGCAAGCTCGTACCGGCCTCAGGACCTTTGTTGGGCCTTCCTCACTGCCTGAATGCCCTTCTCTCTCTTTCATCCTTCAGGATTGTTATGGATAAGTATTGAATGTCACATCTCCTGAGAGGCCTTCTCTGACTACCTCCCCCATTTAAATTATGCCCTATGCGCTGCCCAAAGCTTCCAAAGGTTTCCTTTCTACGGTTTCTCGGCTGGTAAATACAGACTGACTGTTGCCTTTCCGATGTCTGCCTCCCTTGTCGCAATATAAGTCCCCACGAGGGGGAGGGTTTTATTCACTCCTGAGTCCCCAGCGCTTAGAACAGATGCCCGCATCCAGCTGGCACTTAATAAAGCTCTGTGGCTGAAGAACAAGCCCAGAGCTCACTCCCTTGATGTCAAGCTCCAGCTGTCTTGGCCCAGACCCCTTACCCACCTCTCCACCCGTATTCCCTGGGCATCTTCTTCCGACTCAGGCTTCACACACTCAGGGGGAGACCGAGGCCCTGGGGGTGGGGTACTGGTGTACTAGGGATTGCTCCCATTCCGCGGATGAGGTAGCTGAGGCTCACAGAGGTGCTGGGCTCCACCGGGTGTGTCTGACCCCAGCGCCTCCGCCCTCGGCTCTCTGGGTAGCGCTGGGGTCCAGACATCCTACCTGTACCTGGTCCAGGCTCGGAGCTCAGTGTCCCCAGACCCGTCTCCCCCAGGGACCTCAGAGTCTTTCTGGCCCCTACCTCAGCCCCCAGCTCCAGCAGCTGAACCCAGGATGTCAGGCTCAGTAGCCCTCCTGGCCTGAGTGCCCCCACCGAGCGACTTCATGTGCCTCCGTGCGTGCCCCTGCCTGGCCTGGCCTGGCCTGGCGAGCCACCTGTTTACATGTCACCTGCAGAGCACACGATATACCCGGCCTCGAGGGTCANCCTTGTAATCCTCTCCTGGTTCTCCTGGATGAATCAATACAGCTTAAATACATAGTTGAGGTTTATCACTTCAACTCTCTTGTGATAGTGCAGGCATGTTGCATTCGTGTGTGTGTGGGTGTGTGTTGAGTTAATTTGTTACCTGCAAACATTTCAAAGCTATTTTTTTTTTGTAACCCTATTCCAGCCTTTCTTCATTTTTCAATTCACTCTGGAACAGAGTGCGTGAGCACACAATTGGCAACGTGGGGACAAGGCGGGATAGCTGTACCTGTTTGGAAATAGGCTAAATGCCACTCGCCATGGATTGGTTAACTACAGTACACCCACCCTGCGGGATTCCCTCGGCGAGTAACTCTAGAAGTCAATGGGAACTCACGGGGCGCCTGGGTGGCTTAGTCGGTTAAGCGTCCGACTTTCGCTTGGGTCATGATCTCGCGGTTCGTGGGTTCGAGCCCCGCGTCGGGCTCTGTGCTGACTGCCAGCTCAGAGCCTGGAGCCTGTTTCGGTCTGTGACTCCCTCTCTCTCTGACCCTCCCCTGCTCACGCTGTCTCTCTCTCTCTCCTAGAAATAAATAAAAACATTAAAAAAAAAATTAGAAGTCAATGGGAACTCCCGATATACTGATAAGAAAGCGTCTCCACACTGTCTGGGCTGATGGAAAAGCAAGGTGCAGGAAGCCCGTGTCTTGCGTGGCCGTCTGTGTGAGGAAGGGATGGACTGTATCTGTCCGTATATGGACCGCATCTACGCGCCTGGGTGCACAGAGCCCACGCACGGAGCTCGTGGGGAAGGAGCTGAGAGATTGGAGCCCCTGGCCACCTCTGAGGAGGGGGTACGTGGTATCTGGGGACAGGTGGGGCCTTCACAAGAGGGGCCTTTGAACACTTTGGAACTCTGAACCACGGCCATACTTTACCTATTCAAAAACAAACTACAGGCTGAAGGCAGTTAAGAGCACGCGGGTGACTATGTGTCCCACTTTGCTCCCCCCCCCCCGGCCTGGTGGCCTCCCTCCAGGCCACCCAGTGGGGACACCTGGCAGCAGGCGTGTGACTTCAAAGGAAGCAGGATATTCTCCCACCAGGGCCTGGGGCCAGCTGGTACCTCCTCTGGGCTCAGCCCAGCGACCATTGCTGCAGAAAAGCCGAGAGAGGCCCCTCCGCTATGGTTCCTTCCACAAAGCCTGTTATGGGGTGAATGGCGTCCCCCACCCCTCCAAGTTCATACTTGAAGTTTAATGCTTGAAATCCTAACTTCCAGCACCTCCCAACGTGACCCTGTGAAGAAATGGGGTCATTGAAGACGTAGATGCGGTCACGGGCACTAGTGTGGGCGTCCAATCCTGTCGGACGCCTGACCTTAGCGGAAAGGGGAAATCAGCAACAGGCGCGCACACAGGCAGAACGCCATGTGCCGGTGAGGGCGGAGACAGGGGTGACGCAGCTACGAGCCGAGGAACTCGGTCATTGCCAGCCAGCTCGGAGAGCGCCTGGCACGGACTCTTCCTCGTGGCACTCAGAAGGAGCCAGTACTGCCGCTGGCACCTGTATCGTGGGCTTCGGGCCCCAGAAGCGCGAGACGAGAAAGCTCTGCGTGCTAAGCGACCAGTGTGCTGCAGCCCTTTGTCAGAGCAGCCCAGGGAGATAGAACATGGAGTTTCTAGGGAACTTGGCAAACCTGTGACTTCTGCCTCGTGGCCCAATTTGGAAACACCTTAACCTGCACTGAGTCTGGACCTCACTACTCCACGCTTCGTAGGCTGCCTTTGGCTCGGAGCCTACGCCAGCCCCACACTTACTGTTGAAAGTCATGTCCTTGGAGATCCTTGTAGACAGTGTCTTGGACATCTGGGCACAGGAACCAAGGCTTGTTGCAAAACTTGGCTTTGGCTAAAGGCAATTCCAACCTGAGGAGGGACACAGTGCTTGAGCCAGATGATCCCCAGGCCCTCACCCCCGTGTCCCTAGGTGGCTGAGAACAGCTGGCATTGACTGAGGGCTCACCATGTGGCCAACACCTAT
>NW_027532747.1:383539-403091 GCF_008692635.1 Crocuta crocuta | reverse complement strand
CCCCCCGGCCTCTCTCCCCTCCTTGACTTGGTTCTGATCACCTTGCCTTATCTTTCTGTTTCTAGAGCATGCCAACCTTGCTCCGTTTCGGGCTCTTTGCATTTACCACTTCTTTGGCCAAAAAATGTCCACCCACGCCCAGCTGTGGGTGGGAGGGTCCTCTCCCTCCTCAGTTCAGCGACGTCTTCCCTCACCACTCCATCCAGATGGTTTCTTTCCCCCAACCCCCTATGACCTCATTCGACTTTCTTCTCTGCAATTACCGCTATCGGACTTGTCATAAAAAAAAATCCGTGCATTGCCCATTTCCCCCTTGAAAGTAACCTCCAAGAGAACAGGGGTCTTTTCTCACTTGGAGGCAACGGGCTCATCAAAGCGCCTAGCGGGGCATCTTTGGAGCGCTTAACGATTTGCTGAGTGAATTTTCATTTTGCAAAGAGGAAGCAAAGCAGAGATTCAGTGAGGTGTCCAAAGTCACACAGCAAAGAAGGACCATAGCTGAGATTCCAGCCCAAGATTCCTTGACTCCAAAGTGCGAGCTGTTGCAGCAACATTCGGCTACAGCTCGGGCCTGGAGAGGGACTAGTTCGCAGCGCCGCGCCTCCTAACACCCCTACCCGTTAGGGGTGAGCCTCGGGCCGTGTAGCAGGGGTGCACGAGGCGTGGAAGGCTGGAGGGATGGCTAGGGAGTAGGTATGTGGTAAAGCGAACAGAGTAACGGGTAAGGACAGGCGGGCAGCCTTGCAGAGAGGCNCACCCCCTGCCCCGCGCACCCCACCCCCATCCGACCCCGCGCGCACCCACCGGCCCGCCTGCCAGGGCTAGTTCCCGGCTCAGGAAGGCCCGGCCTTCTGTTTACGTCGCCATGGCAACCATTCTCCTTGCAATCCAGGGCGGTGACGTCCCAAAGCCGAGGCGCCCGGCTGCGTGGGGGTGGGGCCTGCGGGCTGCAGGGTCCCGGCGCAGAGAGTCCCCAGCCCCGCTGTCCCCGACGGTGTCCGGGTCGGGGCCTGGGCCGCGGAGTTTCCTCCCTCCGGCCTTCCGTGTTCTGTATTCCTCCAGCTCTCTACTTTTCGCTCCCCGATTCATTTATTCAGTGTGCACCTTGGGGTGCGTGTGGTGCAAAAACAGACCCGCCGTTCCGCCGAGTGGACCTCACTTTCTAGAGGGGCTGTTCTCAAAGTGTGGCCGCGGGGCCGGCAGCATCAGAGATGCCGGGCACTCGTTACAGAAGTCATTCTGCCCCTTTCTGAGCAGCGAGTCTAGGGCCAGAGCCCCCAGGCTGGGCGGTAAGCAGCCTCGGGTGACTGCATTGCCGGGTAAGGAGGGAGAACCCCTACTCCAGGGGGCGAATGAGACACGTAAAAAAGCACAGAATGACAAGGGCTGTCAGTGGACAGGGAGGCACTGAGATGGTAAAGAGCAGGGAGCCGGTGTAGACAGCCCAGATCCACCAGCGGAGGCGGGCTGGGGTGGGCCCCCGCGTCCCCAGCTGATATCCTGTGTTCCTTCAAAACAGGAGAACCCCTCAAGCCCTCACCACTGTCACCACGTTGTCGCGTGCATCTAGGGAATTTGCAGAGTGACAAAGGGTGCTTGGAGCTGGGGCGCGGTCGGGGCTCCGTCCTTCTAGCAGGATCCGTGCCTGTGCCAGCAAGCGGCCAGTGAGAATCCAGCGGCTCCTGGCTCTGCCCAAGGCAGGTGAACTGGGTGGGAAGACCAGCTCCACGGAATGTGGAGGGGGTCCCTGAGACGGAGGGAGCGGGGATCCCTGAATCGCCACAGTGTCCCAACTGACGGTATCTACGGGGCTTTGTACGAGGGACGAAGGAAATATTGTTAGGCCATATACGTGATTGTGTGTGTGTGTGTGTGCACGTGCGCGCACGTGCGTGCTCACACGTGTGGAGGGGAGCAGCTAGCATTTAATACCCTGAATAGACAAGTGGTGTTTCGTTACCCCCAGGATAGAGGTCCTCGCCCTGTCGTGTAAAGTCGCCGCCTGTCCGTGTAGCAGCAGAAAAGAGCTGTGCGTTGGAGTCACGTGTCAGCAGGAAAGCAAACAGTTTCAAGATGGTTTATCTCAGACACTTATTGTTTAAGGAGACTTTTAGGAGTCTAGAAAATGGGTGACCCGAAGAGAGAAAAGCTACTGAGCAGAACTACCAATTCGTTGTTATTCACAGTTAAGTTTACGAACTGTTGCGAATTACCCGCGCACCTTTGCAGAATGTTCCGTGGGCCCGGTGCTGTTCGCTGTGCCCGCTGAGCGCAGACCTCCTGCGAAGTAGGTCTGTTATTACCTCCGCTGTCAGTGAGGAGACTGACACACGCCCAGCAAAGCCAGGGAGTGCCAGAGGCAGGATTTACAGGCAGTTGAGTTTTATCTTTGCTCTGAACCAGACACATCTGGACTCTGACCCAGAATTGTTTTATAATTTTATGCAATTATCCAAAGCAACGATGCATGCACTTTGAAAAAAGCCTGAGAAGTCCAAAGGCGTACTTCATAATAAAGACACATTCTCTCTGGTCCATGCATATTTCTTGTCTTTGCTTGGGCTATCGGTTACGTAGAAGATAAGAAAACTCGAGAAAATGCGGCCTTTCTAAACTTTTTTTTTTTATGTTTTATTTATTTCTAGGAGAGAGAGAGAGAGAGACAGCATGAGCAGGGGAGGGTCAGAGAGAGAGGGAGACACAGAATCTGAAGCAGGCTCCAGGCTCCGAGCTGGCAGTCAGCACAGAGCCCGACGTGGGGCTCGAACCCACAAACCGCGAGATCATGACCTAAGCGAAAGTCGGACGCTCAACCGACTAAGCCACCCAGGCGCCCCTTAAACTTTTAATTCGAGCCTAAAAAATCTAACTAATAGATATGTGTTAATTGTAGAATCCAGGTGGTGGGTATGTGAGGGTTCATTACAACATTCTTGCAATATTTCTGTATGTTGACGTTTGAACAAGTATCTTATGAAAATTCATAATGGAAGATTTGGGGCCTCAGATGAGGCTTGTGTGCCAATATTATAGGATGATCCGAGGGACGTGTCCGACTGAGAAGGCCCGTGTGTAGGCCTGCCACCGTCTGCAGAAGGGGCGTCCCAGCCAGGTTGCCGTGATCTCTGCGAGGAAGCTGAGGGTGCGAGACACGAAGGCATTTGTCTGTAGGTGGCAGAAGTGGGACTCAAACCCAGGCAGGCAGGCTCCGGAGCGCGGGCTATCAAGGCCCACCCGGTGCCGCCTCCCATGGGCCTCGGGAACCCAGGGGCGGGAGATCGACTCTGACCCGCTCCAGCCCCACCCGTGCTTGTCTGCCTGGGCTGGTTGGCCCCCGGGCCCCCCTAACTCAAGCCGACCCTAGAATCTCTCTCCCGCTGCGGTCGTCAGGTCTGGACGACGTGCGACACACGCGCTGATAGCTCTCTGCTGTCTGGAGGCTTCCTGGGGAGCAGAAGGGAACAAACCTGCGGCAGGCGGAGACGCGGGAGGATTTCGGGGATGCCCAGCCGGGACCAGAAGGGCCCCCGGTGGTCAGATGCCTCACTCGCCTGCACGTCCTGCATCTGGATTTCCTTTTGACCCTTCCCGCAGCCTCTGAGGTTGCAGGACACGGAAAGAGACTAAACCATGTCTACTCTACTGCACCGTGTGTCGGCTTTCCGCGGGCGTTGCCCACACGTGTCTGCTTCCGCCTGACCTGCTGCGCGTGGCCGTAGCCCCGTTCAGGCCGTGGTCTGCAGTCCCTCCACCTGCTGGGTATCAGGGGAAGCTGCTGAGCCTTGACAGTGGGTCTGAAGCACGGCGCCACTTCCCGCTTGGGGACGCCTCCGTCCCCACTGCCCTCACTGGCCTTTGCCGCGTGCTAGCCCGGCACGCTCTTCATGTCCCGATCATCAGACTTCTCCCCTGCGGGCTCAGAGGCACAGATGGTTTCACTGGTGTCTGGGGAGAAACAGGGTGACTTTGGGCATGGATATTTGGCTGCAGTGTTAACAGGGATAATAAGAAAGGTCTTGAAGCCCAGGGTAGGATTCTGAGGATTCTGTTGGCTTGAATCATCATGGAAGGGATTGTTGGGTGTGTGTGTGTGTGTGTGTGTGTGTGTGTGTGTGTGTGTGACATCATTGGGACCAGATTAAAGATGCATAAGGAAAAAATAAAAATAAAAAATAAGGATGCATAAGGGGCACCTGGGTGGCTTAGTTGGTTAAATGTCCGACTCTTGATTTAGGCTCAGGTCATGATGTCTTGGTGGGCGAGATTGAGCCCCGTTTCAGGCTCTGGGCTGGGATTCTCTCTCTCCCTCTCTGGCCCTCCCCTGCTCTCTCTCTCTCAAAATAAATAAAGTTTAAAAAATAAAGGCTGCATAGGCTCTCCATAGGCAGATAGGGCCGTGGGGGAGAGAATCTGGGGAGCAGGGGAGCCTGAGCTGAGTTCAGGGAGCATGAGCGATCTTGTGAGGTTGGGGGTGCCAGGTGTGTGTTGGCAGAGGCAGTGGGGGAGGGGGAGGGTCTGGAGGGGGCCAGGGAAAGGTAGGCAGGTGTCTGCCACGTCACCGAGGCTGGAAGGTTGTCACATCACTGCTCACGGAGCACGAAGAAGACAAAAGCGCTGTCAGATTTGCTATTCAGTTGAACCTTTAGCTTCGTGGAAAGGATGGGCTGGGGAGAGCTATGAGGAAGCCGTTTCCAAGCAAGAGATGATGTTGACTTCGATTTAAGGTGGAAGCAGTTAGGGTGGAGAGAGGCTGAATCAAGCCACGTGTGGGTTACAGGGTCCGAGGCTGGCTGTGGCGGAGGAGGCAGGTGACTGGACGCAGGCAGCCTGAGCGTGTTGGCTGAGACGAGAACGAGGGAGGCGCAGAACACGTGCTCAGGGCTCCTTTCTGGAGAGAGGCTTCTAGGAGCGTAGCTGGCTGACAGGCTCCAGCCTGAGCGCATCTGGGCTGAAGCACAACTTACACCGAAGCCACACTCTCCCCGGGGCCACCCCCAGCCAATGCCCGAGCACGGTGGGAGCATTAGACGCCATTTCCGCCTTGCAAGGGACGCCACCCGTGCGCAAACTTTGCTTCCTGTGGCCTGGACAAGACCTCTTCAAGAGCCGCAGCCTGGGGCTCCCTCTGCCCTTTATCCGAATGGGAATCACTCCCAACAGATCTCTTGTACATCTGTATCTGTGTTGGCATTTGCTTCCCGGAGGATCTGCACTGACGCGGAGGGTGGGGGTGGTGAGGGAGAAGAGGGTGGGTTGTAGAGCCTGCAGGCTGTGCCCGGAGCAGGTGTGAAGAGCCAGGGAGGGAGGCTCTCTGGGAGTGAGAAGTCACCATAGCCTGGGGGGGGGGGGGGAGAGTCACCCTGCAGCAGAAGGGGAAAGTAGGGACTGAAAAGTGGCAAGAAAACTTTGGCAAATGTGTTTCAGACAAACAAAGCCAGAGGAATAGAGTTTAAAGAGTGGCTGCCAGGACAGTTCGACAGGGCCTTTCAATAAGCGGTACTAGAACAATTGGATTTCCAGAGGCAGAAGAAGGAGGTTGGACTCCAGCTCACACCAGACACCGAAGTGAACTCAGAAGGAGCCTTCGACCTAATGTAAGAGCTAAACCTCTTAGAAGAAAACACAGGAGCAACCTTTGTGACCTTGGGTTGGGTGACCTTGGGTTGGGTGGCTGTTTCCTAGCTCTGACACCAAAAGCACAAGTGACAAAAGAAAAAAACCAAAAAGACAGATTGGATTTCAGTGAAATTATTAACTTTTGTGCTGTAAAGGATACCATCCAGAAAGTGGAAAGAGTGGGGGAGAATATTTGCGAAGCGTATATCTGATAAAGGACTCGTATCTAGACTATATAATGAACTCCTCCAACTCATTAATAAAAATGCAACTAATCCAATTTGAAAATGGGCAAAGGATCACAATCGACAGTTCTCCGGAGAAGACAGACAGATGGCTGACAGACCCATGAAGAGATGCCGGGCGTGGCTCGTCGTCAGGGAGATGCAGCTCAAAACCACGGTGAGATATGGTTTCACACCCAGTGGGATGGACCTAATCAAAAAGGCAGATAATAGCTAGTGTTGAGGCGGATGTGGAGAAACGGAAGCCTTCGTCCACGGCTGGTGGGAATGGAAAAGGGTTCGGCTGCTTTGGAAAAGTCTGGCAGCTCCTCAAGGAGTTACACTGGAGTTAGCCGATGAGCCAGCCATTCCACTCCTAGGTATAGACCCAAGCAAAATGCAAATGTGTCCACGTGAAAACTTGTACATGAAGATTCCTAGCAGCATTCTTCATAGCGGCTAAGAAACAACCTGGATTTTCATCAACTGATGAATGATCGACAAAATATGGTACTCACTCGTTCTGTGGAATTGTGCTTGGCAATACAAAGAAATGACGTACTGAAAAATTCTCATCTGTAGCAAGGATGAGCCTTGAACACATTACACTAGGTGCAAGGAGACAGTCCCAAAAGGCCACACATTGCTTGATTCCATCTGCAATATCCGGAATAGGCAAATCCAAAGAAACAAAAAGTCCATTAGTGGCTGCCAGGGGCCGGGGGGNGCCGTGACGGCTCATGGAGACGTGAGTCTTTTCTTGCAGGTGACCAAAACGTCTATAATTACATTGGTGGTGGTTGCACAACTCTGTGAATCTACTAACTATGCTTTCATGTTTTATTTTATTTATTTTTAAATAGGTTCCACGTTCAATATGGGGCTTGAACCCACGACCCTGAGATCAAGAGTTTGATGCTCAAAAAAAAAAAAAAAATCAGATGCTCTACCTACTGAGCCAGCCAGGCACCCCGACTAAGTGCATTTTAAATGGATGAATTGTTTGGTATATGAACAGCTCAGTAAATATGTTAAAAAGAAGAAGAAATCTTTTGAGTGGCTAAGAGATTGAAAAGCGTTCATTGGGTTTGTCAAACAAAGCCGTCAGGGGTCTGGGTAACAGTAGTTTCAAGAAGTGCTGAGGGTGACCTGATGGGTGAGAAGAAGGAGAAGACGCGGAGTCTTGGCCGACGCCCGATCTTACCCCCTCGAGGGCAGGGCTGGTGCTAATCCTCCATGGGACTGGCGGCCATGACCAAGTTCTTCTCTGTGGCTCTGCTGGAGCCTAGGTCATCAGAGGGGGACTCAGTGCCACAGCTCAGGAGTCAGACCTTGGGGGGGCTCCGTGCGCTGGCTGGGAAAGATACAACAACCTCGTTCTGGATCAAAGATGGTGCCCCTGTGCCTGCTCTTCACAGGCTTGGGGTGGGCTGGGGTGGGGGTCCCAGGCAATCTCAGGGATTGCGGTTAGCCAGGAAGAAGGGCTGAGACTAGACCAAACTTGCATGGAGAAAGCAAGAGGGGGGGGGGGGAGGGAGAAGAGAAGAGGACAAGCTAGAGGGACCACGGTGCTGAAGAGGCAGTCAGTCCAGATATGGGGCCGGGGTGGGAGGGTAGGACATCCTTTCTATTGTGACCGGGAGATCTGAGGCATCAGGGTGTCCCCTCCTGGACTACACGTTTTAGGTCGTATCTCGCTACAAGAAACAGAAAGCCCTATGAGAAATGACTTAATATCATCTCACACAATGAGAGGCCCCTCAGAACACCTGTCACATGTCCTTAACCAAAGAGATTTGTCACATGCCTAAACCAGTCATCGCATGGAAAATGGGAACTCGGCGGGACACCCCGGCCCTGGGGCATAAGGCCCTGGGGAAGAGGGGGCATGTCTGGACCGCATCGGTGGTGTCATCAAGGAGATGGGGGATTGGAATGGACGACGCATTGATACCCCAACCGTCTAGCACCAAAGAGCACAGTGCAGACTTTCCCACGGATGCATGGGGAGATGCCCGCAGATGCCCCTCTGTTCAGAGCCCACTTGGCCTCCAGGCCTTTGCCCCCTGATGTCCTCTGCCCGGCTGGCTGCCCAGTCCTCTTTGCCTGGCTTATTCCCACTGTTTCTTAAACCTCAGCCTAGAAGTCCTTTGTTCATCCCAGCCACCCCTGCCCCCCGAGTCGGGGCTGATGCACCCTCCCAGTGCCCTGTACCCCCTTCAAAGCAATGGCCTTTTGGGGCGCCTGGGTGGCTTAGTCGGTTAAGCGTCCGACTTTCGCTTAGGTCATGATCTCGCGGTTCGTGGGTTCGAGCCCCGCGTCGGGCTCTGTGCTGACTGCCAGCTCGGAGCCTGGAGCTTATTTCAGAGTCTGTGTCTCCCTCTCTCTCTGACCCTCCCCTGCTCGCACTGTCTCTCTCTCTCTCCCTCTCCTAGAAATAAATAAAAATATAAAAAAAAAAAAACCAAAGCAATGGCCTTTCTGCAGGTCCCATGAGAATAGGGTCCTGTGGCCCCTTGACCCCAGTGCTGTGCGCAGTACCTCGCACACAGTAGGTGTTCCATAAATACTTTGTCAAATGGGTCAATGGATAGCAGATGGTGGATGGATATGAATGGAAACAGTAAGTATTTATACGAAAGGATGAAAATCCTAGGGGATGAATGAGTGGATGGGGGGAGGGCAAGTGTCCGTAGGGCTGAGTTACACATGGAGGTGGACGGGGCGGTGTGCCGCGGCGCGGTGGAGGGAGAGAGGTGGATGAGTGGGGGGATGAGATGGGAAGGCGGGTGGGTGGACGGAAGCGCGGTGGGTAGATGATGCATGCATGGGGGTGTAGGGTGGGTGCAGAAGGGCCAGAGGAGGAACGGGCAGATGGGTGGGTGCTCGCTGTCCGAATCTACCACGCGGTGGCGCCCTGCACCAGCTCGAGCCCCGAGCTCTGGCCAATGCCCTTTCTGCCCAAAGGAGACTTACAAAAGAGGAACCTTTTGTCCTACGTGTCAGTGCAAGGTTCCCGGGTGACGCAGGCTTGTAAACAAGTTGAAAAGACGCTGCCCTGCGGGCTCACGTCAAGCGAGACCGCGCAAACAGAGCTGCCGCGACCTTGGACGCGGCGGCCGGTTGTCCAGCTGTCCCCAGTGCTGTCCCCAGTGCTGCCCCCAGTGCTGTCCCCAGTGCTGCCCCCAGTGCTCCTGTGCGCGGCTGAGCCCCACTCCCGGGGCCACCGCGTCTGGGCTGGGAACCCCGACGGCCCGGCCTTGAATTGCTGCAGAAAGTCGCAGGCAGATGTGGGCGGCAGGCCCATGCAGCTCCCTTTGCCCAAACGCGAGCACGTTTACATTCTAAGCCCCCGGGTATCAAACCTACTCGGAAATAAATCTACCTCCTAACAAACTCCAGCCCAAGGCCATTCATCGTAGTCTTGGCGCCATCAGAAATCAGGCTCCTCATTAATTCCAGATCTCGATTCGGGCTCACGGTTTGAATCTGACCCAAGAAGTCTTTACTCTCATTCTGCTGGACGTTTTAGCGCAAAGCCCAATTCCTAACCCCAAACTTCCATCTTCTGACCAACCAGAGCACCCCTTTAAACCAAAAGCAATGACACGTAATAGAATCAACTCCAGGGGTGCTTGGGGGGCTCAGTCGGTGGAGCGACCGACTTCGGCTCAGGTCATGACCTCACGGTTGGTTGGTGGGTTCGAGCCCCACGTCGGGCTCTGTGCTGACGGCTGGGAGCCTGGAGCTGCTTCAGACTCTGTGTCTCCTCCTCTCTCTGCCCTTACCTTGTTTATGCTCTGTCTCTTAATAATAAATAAATGTAAAAAAATAAAAAATAAAAAATAAAAGAAACCCCTCCAAACCCAACCATGAATTCATAGGTCCTTCAAAACGCTGAAAAAATAGACAATGAGCCACCCATTGTGGGTGTCAAGTCACCTCCACCCCCTGGTGTCTGCTGACGTCTTCAACATTTACCAATGGCGAGAACAGTCAATCTTTGTCTTTTTTTTTTTTTTTGCCAATTTGGTGGGGAGAAAATCCCAAGTGTCATTCTAATTTGCGTTTCTCAAGGACTCAATTGCATCCTCCCCGACAACTCTTTATTAAATATGTAATATTTATTTACATTTACTTACCTTTATTTACTTACCTTCACTTACCTTTATTTACTTACCTTTATGCAAGCCGTGTGATAAAAACCAGCCCTTCCCTGACCCATGATGCCCCTCCCCGCCTCTCACCCTCTGTTGGCTTCTGATATGTTTCTCCATTTTTGTAAATAGTGGGTTTAAACTTCCATCTCTTGATTTTCTACTTTCAGATAGTTTATCAGTCGGCTTCCTCTCATGGGAGGTAAAGGTTGCACATCTCACACAACCCGGAGCTCTGTTCATCAGGCTCCCAGTGTGGCTGGCTCGGGGTTTGAGGACCCGTGTCTCAGGGTTTGAGGACCTGTGTCTCAGGGTTTGAGGACCCATGTGTCTTCATCCTACTGTGACTACACAGGCGCTGCTCCCTTCTGACACTTCCTTGTACAATGTTTGCTATTCTTCCTGAAATTAAACACTCCGTTCTCCACCTTCTTAGTTTTTCCCATTTTTTAGGTTGGTTTTCTTTTTTGAGAGAGAGAGAGAGAGACAGAATGAGCAGTGGAGGGGCGGAGAGAGAGGGGGAGAGACAGAGAGAGAGACAGGGAGAGAAAGAATCTCAAGGAAGCTCCTCACTCTCAGTGCAAAACCCAATGCGGGGCTCGAACTCATGAACCGTGAGATCATGACCCCAGCTGCAATCGAGAGTCAGTCAATTGGCTGAGCCACCAAGGTGCCCCGGTTCCCCGTTTTTAAAATTATGATATATATAAACCATACAGAAGAAAGTGTAGCAATCATTTAAGAAAAAGAACAAATAGCCAGGCTAGGAACCGGAACTTTTCCAGGCTCTTAGGAATCCCTGGGGGTCCCCATGCTGACTTCTGTGGTGTGCCTTGCCTGGCTTGTTCAGTTTTATCATCCATGGATGTTAGTCTTGCCTGGTGGTGAAGGTAGAAATGGAAGCCTTTGCCCTTCTTATTCGGGGACTTGCTTTCTTGCTCAGCGTTGAAAGATTCATCCACACTGGGTCCCGTGCCTGCAGCCCAATCACTTTCATCGCTGCACGGTAGCATTTCATTGTGAGCATGTAACACAGGGGATCTGCTTTCCGGCTATTGACGCTGGGCTGTGTCCAGTTTTTCTTTTACAAACTATGCTTCTAGAACCAATGTAGTACATATCTCCCGATGCGCAGACACAAAAGTCTTTCCTGGGTGCGCACTGGTGAGTGGAACTGCTCGGTTAGAAGGTACACATTTGTTCTGTGTTCCTGCGTAATACCAAACCTTTTGCCAACGTGGTTGGACCACCATTCACCCCATAAACAGGGAACTTGAGTTTCCTTTGATCTATTTCCTTGCCAACATCCTGTATTATCAAGCTTTAAAATTTTTGCCAGCCTGACCTACACTGTTATGGTGGCCATATAGTATCTATATGTATCTACATGCATCTACACAGGCCTGTGTCTGGGCTCTATTTTATTGAATTGGCCTTTCTGTCCTCTGTTCCATTCTATATGTCAGGATCGCAAACCCTTACAACCACTCTAACTATCATTTGCTAAAGGACAAACACACAAGATACTCCATCAGTGTCATAAATGTGCATGTTTTCCCACAGACATCTCTTCCGGAACCATCCACCCTCTTGCTCTCTTCTCCTCCTCCTTGGAGTGAATCCATGTGAGAAGTGTCTTCTGCTTCTTTGATCTACTTTCCTGCTTTGGTGGAGCATTCCCTCGCAGCTCTCTGAGAGAAAGTCCTAGGAGGTAAAATTTGAAGAATTGCATCTCCAGACATTCACCTGATTGATAGTTTTGCTGGGTACAGAATTCTAGGTGGGAATAAATTTTTTTCTTCTGAGGCATTTAAGGCATCTCGGAGCCCTTTGTGACAGATAATATTTCCCCCCAAATAGCCAGAGTAGTATGTCCAGCCCCACATGTGTTTCCAGAACCTTGCTACTGTCTATCAAGACAGAGAGATGATTTCTTACTCCCTTGAGCCCAGAGGCCTTTGCAACCGTCTTGACAAATTGTATGACTTTCCAGGCTCAGTCACAAAGGATGATAAAGTTTCTTCCTGGCTCTGCCTCAGGTCTCTGAGCCCTGGAAACGAGTGTCCATGTAGCGAGGAAGTCTTGGCCACGTGGAGAGGCCACGTGTGGATGCCCTAGCTGGTAACCCCAGCTCAGACTTCAGCCGAGAATTTGCATCAATTCCCAGAAATGGGATGAACGATCTTTCAGATCACATAGACTTTGAATCACCCCAGCTGATGCCAAGTGGAGCAGAAACCCACTGTCCCCAGTGAGGCACATTCAGATTGACGATCTGTGAGCAAACCAAGTGTGTCATTGTTTGAAGCCAGTAAGTTCTGGGGTATTTGTTTTGTAGCCAATGCAACCAGAATTTCTGTATTCATGCCAGCTACTGGCTACGTAGACTCTGTAGATATGAAGAGGAGTGGGCTATTTCCCACACCTAAGGAGATCGTAATATGTTCAATTCAATTAAAAAATTTTAGGGACGCCTGAGTGGCTCAGTCGGTTAAGCGTCCGACTTCGGCTCAGGTCATGATCTCACAGTTCTTGAGTTTGAGCCCCGCACCGGGCTCAGTGCTGACAGTTCGGAGCCTGGAGCCTGCTTCAGATTCTGTGTCTGTGCCCCTTCTCTGTTCATGCTCTGTCTCTCTCTCTCTCTCTTTTTAAATAAACATTAAAAAAAGTAAAAATTTTAAACTTAATGTAAAAGAGGGTGACTAACCCACATACCCACCAGTGCCTTACCATTTGTTTCTGGCTACAGCCTCAGGCTCGGCTGTGCAACGCCCTCCCAAAGGACGGGGGGCACGGGGGGGGTCTGCCTCTCTGGGAAAGTTTGGTCAGATCATGCTAGTGACGAGGGGGTGACGAGAATGGAGAGTGACACCCTGCAATGCTTCAGCCCGTGCCAGCCCCCTTCTGCGGGACGGTGGTCCGGTCCGTGCCTCACCTCTGCCCGCGCCAAGTCTGGCACCCAGGGCTCTTTCCTCTGAGGTGTGGACTGGAGCGGGGATCTAGGACACGTTTGTTGAACTGGGCTGGAGAGCCATGCGCCTGAGGCTTCGGGAAGCGGGCTGTGCACCTGGGGCAGGCAGAGCTGCTGGGCTCGGGAACACGGTGAGGCCTCGCGGCAACCAGAAATGCGGGTGTCACTGCACGGCCGCTCCAGACCCACGTGAAGCAGAGGGGGAGGTCCCCTTGGGGAAGGGTGTGGCTGCCGTGAAGGAGCCCTGGTGAGCCTGGAGCGGGGGAGTGGGGGGTCCCACCGGGGGAGCACGCAAGGGACGAGCTACTGACCACTGGGTCCTTCCCTGCCCCAGTCGTAGGTCCGAGCCAGGCAGGTGCGGTGCTGGTGCTCGGGCTGAGGTTTGAGATGAGGTCTTGGAATGACCCCCGGGGGTTGGGCCAGACTGAGCAGTGTGAGGTTCTGCCTTCGATCATTCAAGAAAGACTTATCGGGGCGCCTGGGTGGCTTAGTCGGTTAAGCGTCCGACTTTCGCTTAGGTCATGATCTCGCGGTTCGTGGGTTCGAGCCCCGCGTCGGGCTCTGTGCTGACTGCCAGCTCGGAGCCTGGAGCCTGTTACAGTCTGTGACTCCCTCTCTCTCTGACCCTCCCCTGCTCACACTGTCTCTCTCTCTCTCTCTCCTAGAAATAAATAAAAATATTTAAAAAAAAATAAAAGAAAGACTTATCATCACCGGCCAGGCACGTGGGAATGCAGAAAAGAACAAAGGAAGTCAAAATCCCTCCCCTCTAACCTTCTCCCGGAGAAAGAGAGACGATGCACAAATAGCCCAACAGGCAGCCGGCTCGCTGGAGAGGCCACGGCAAGAAAGCTGAAGCCTGGTGAGGACGCCAGGGAGGGTCTGGGGTGGGGGTGGGGGGCTGTTATATTGTACAGAGTGGTCAGCGGAGGTCTCCCGGGGAAGGGGTCTTCGGTACCCGGCCTGACGGAGGCGACGGCAGGAGTCTACCCTTCTGGGGGACGTGGGGTCCGGGAGACAGGCAGCCGGGCAGGCCCTGGGGGGCAGAGGGAGGGAGGAACGGGGGAGGACAGTGGGTGCCCAGGGTGCGGAGCAGCCACGGGGAGGCTGGTCACAGGGCCCTGCAGGCCATTGCTCGGGCTCTCACTTCCCCGGCTGACGTGGGAAGCCGCTGGGGGGTTCTGGATGCAGGAAGATGCGGCAGCGATCCGGACGTTGGGAAGAAAGCAGAGTCCCACGTGCATCGTGAGCCCTTTGCTGGGCGCCGCGGGTCACGAGACAGAGCAGCAGCGAGGCTGTGGCCCGAGCGCCCGGGAGGGACCGGAGTGCGCGGTCCCCGCCAGGGCCGGCTGGTCGCTGGGCAGGGCTGCGGCGTCCACGCGGTCCAGCCTGCCGCAAACCTTCACTGGCGTCGGCCTCGCTGAGCGGGAAAGACGACACAGATGTAAATCGTTTGTTCAGTCATTTATTCACTCAGCAAACGTGTAGCGAGCGCCTTCTCTCTGCCGGGCACGTGCTGGGGCGGGAGGTCTGTGGTCCCCATGCAGCTCACGGCCCCTTAGGGCAGAGAGATGTGAATCAGATGAAGCCCGGCCCAGGGAGGAGAAAAGGGCTTTGCGGACAGGAGAGGCACAGAGGGCGGCCCCTGAGTCAGGGCCTGCCAGCTGGAGAGGGTGCGGTGGGGCGGGAGGGGGATGGTTAGCAGGGGTGCTGGGCTCTGGGAGCAGAAGGGGCGGGGACGGGGACAGCCAGCCGTCAGGCTGAGGCAGGACCCAGAAGGACAGTGGCTCACGTGAAAGGCCAGAGGTCACGGAGGCCCCGGGGGGCCCGGGAGGCTGCTCGGAAGTGTCCGTCAGCTCTCGCTCTGTCACAAACCGCCCTAAAAGGTAGTGCTTAAAACAGCGGCCACTGATTTGCTTGTGGTTCTGTGGCTCTCCCCGTGGGCACGGCCGGGCTCCCTCGAGCGGCGGAGGTCAGAGGCAGCTTGTTGGCGCTGGGGGGCTCGAGGTCCTAGGCTCCTCGCTGCTCCCCTGGGGGCCAGCCTGGGGCTGCCTTGCTGAAGCCGGGCAGGGGTGTATGTGTGTGTGTGGGGGGGGACAGGGCCTTAGGAGACCCAGGCTCAGAGGGGCGTGTGTGGGGGGGACAGGGCCTTAGGAGACCCAGGCTCAGAGGGGCACAACCTCACTGCTGCCACTTTCTGCGGACCAAGGTGAGCCACAGGCCAGTCCAGACGCAAGGGATGGAGAGGCAGCTCCGCTTCTGGGCGGGATGACGGCACGCTTGCCGCGGTCAGTGGGCTGACCTTGGGAGCAAGGCAGGGCGTGGGGTGCCGCAGGGGGCGGAGTCTGTGTTGTGTCAGGGGAAGCCGCTCACCCGGGGACTTCATCTCATTAACATCTTTCAAAAGTTGGGATGGATGGGAGCAGACAGAATACATGGGGGAGGGGGAGGGGGAGCCGCTCTGCCTTCTCGGTGAGAGGGAGGTGGTGTGGACGAGGGCCCAGGGTCTAGGGAGAGAGAGGCCGGCAACGGCCGGCTGTGGGGCCAGGAGGAGGCTGCTGGGGTGACTCTTCAGGATCTGGACCTCAGAGTTCCCCGCCCAGATGACTTGGAGCCTGTCCCCAGGCGCCCCCCCTGCCCCCCGGAATGGAGGCTGCATCGCGGGGGTGTGCACCCTGAGGCATTATTTGTGGATGCAGGTGTGGGTGTGGACAGAGAGTGGGCCCCAGGGTTCATGCACGCTCAGCCAGGCCCGGAAGCCCTGGATGGGGCCAGGATGGGAGCAGTGGACGGTGCCTCCCTTTCCCTTTACCCCGGATTCCACAAATAGCAGGGGTGAGCCTGCCGGGGTCAAGGGCGAGCAACAACCGCGGGCTGGTGGTGTCTGAGACACCCTCCCGTGGAGCCGCAGACAGGTGGCTGGGTGCAGAAGATGGGAATTCGGGGGAGAGATCCTGGCGGGAGGTAGAAACTTACAAGTCACTGCAAAAGGAGGAAGACAAGCCGCAAACACGGATGGAGTCACCTGGAAAAAGCCCATCCCAGGCCATGATATTGTTCCAAAGTTTTGTCGAATTTCTATGAGAGCAGAAAAAAAAAAAAGGTCCTCCCCTTGGTATAAATATCCTGCTTAAACAGAAGTAAATATCAGAAAAGGGCTGATTTCATTATTTGGTGAGATAAAGGCGGCCGCAAATCCATCGCACGCGGACAAGGAAGCTAAAAAGAAAAATCCACAAGTGCAGCGGTAATGCCGGAATAAGGGTCGGATGGGCAAACGTGGGAGATGCAGTCGATCAGCATCCAGAGCACCCGAGTCAGAGGCTCGGTGGCCCGTGGACTGACACGGGAGCTCCTCTTCAGGGCAAGATGAGAGTTGCACTGCGGAAGCCAAGGGCCTTCAGGGAGGAAAGATCAAGGACGGATGGAAGCCCGTGTGGCTCAGAATATACCCCCGACTAAACTAAACAAAACACACACGAAAACTCCGGGGTGACATACAGTACAGCCGGGCCACGTTTACATATTTTGCAGGAAAATGCTGAACCCCCAAAAAGCTTCCTGGCAGCAAACAGAAATTCTTGTTTAAAGGCAGCCTGTTTGGGAATGCCTGGAGGGGTGGGGCTCGGTCGGTTAAGCATCTGACTTCGACTCGGGTCACGATCTCACGGTTCGTGGGTTCGAGCCCCGCGTCGGGCTCTGTTCTGACAGCTCAGAGCCTGGAGCCTGCTTTGGACTCTGTGTCTCCTCTCTCTGCCCCTCCGCTATTGGTGTTCGGTCTCTCTCTGTCTCTCAAAAATAAATAAATGTTAAAAAAAAGAATTTAGAAAAAGGCTGTTTAAAAAACAACCCCTGAGTGACAGAACCCCCCCCTTTCGGGGGGCAAAGGTAAGACAAAGCCTTCACAACCTGCTACCCAGGGTTTCTGATCCTTTCTCCACTTAGAGCCGTTGGTCTGCCCCAGCGAGCTGCCCCTGGCATTTCTCTTCTCTATTTAACAGACGAGGAAACTGAGGCCCAGACGGGTCCAGAATACGAAGGCCACAGAGCTGGCAGTTCTCGGAGCCTCTGGCGGCCTGGTCCCTGCCTGGTTCTGCTTCCCCGGTGGTCAGTATCGCCTACAAGCAGGCCCCACTCTGTCACCAAGCATCCTTCCTGTGACCACTGCTCCTGACCCCTGTCCTCAATGCCTCCTCCCAGGCCCTGGGCCCGGGCTCCCCCAGCCCAGCCCCGCCCGCCCGCTCGGTTGGGCACCTGGGCTGTCCTAGGTGGGTGACAACGCTAAGTGAGTGATGCTCTGTACCCTGTGCCCTGGGCCGCCACCCTCCCGGGCCGCCTAGTCTGGGCTCCCGTTCCTCACAAGATGGAATGGAGAACCGGGAGCTCGAGGCGCTAGCGTGGGGTCCCGCCTCCAGTGCGGGGAGAAGGCGGGACTGCCTGGCGGTCAGACCCGAGCTGCCTCACCTCTCTGACGAGGTCTCGGTGTCCTAGTTTCTTTACAAACGTCTTCCTTTAGGGTGGAGGTTGTGGCTTGCTTTGTCCAAAACATATGGCTCTTCAGGGGCCTGGGCCTTGGCTTCCGATGACTGGTGTTCAAATTCAGACTCTGCATCTTTTTTTTTTTTTAATTTTTTTTTAAATGTTTTTATTTATTTCTAGGAGACAGAGAGAGAGACAGCGTGAGCAGGGGAGGGTCAGAGAGAGAGGGAGACACAGACTGAAACAGGCTCCAGGCTCTGACCCGGCAGTCAGCACAGAGCCCGACGCGGGGCTCGAACCCACGAACCGCGAGATCATGACCCGAGCGAAAGTCGGACGCTTAACCGACTAAGCCACCCAGGCGCCCCCAGACTCTGCATCTTTGAGCTGTGGGACCGGGGGTGAGCTCCTTCATGTCCCTGTCCCTCCGGACGCTCATCTGTAGGGCCGGCCCATGAGCGCACCTGCTGTATAAGGCGATGTGAGCACTGAATGAATGGAAACTGGCAGAGCTCTTGGGACAGAGCCTGGCCTGGGCTAAGTTCTTGGTCCCGCTCTGCGTTCTGCTGGATTCATGCTGGTCACTCCCCTGCCTCAGACACACTCATCGGGCTTGCGGAGTCTCCAAGTGGCCTCCTGGCTTCCACCTTATACAACCTCACCCCTCTCCTTTGACTCTCCCCGGGTTGCCGGGGCCACACTGACTTCCTGGCTTTCTCAGCTACACCAGGCCGGCTGCCTCAGGGCCTTTGCACTCTTTCCTCTTACCTCCCCCTGGAAGACTGCTGTCCCCTCGACAAGCCGCCTGCGTCTCCGGCCTGGTGCACCTGAGCACAGCACTCGGTTCCGCGTATCTCTCCACCGCGAACCCCCTTCTGACCTCCCGAACCGATGCCTGTGTGAGCCTTTCCCTGTTTTCTGTCTTCCCGGATACAACACAGGCTCCTCGAGGGAAGAAATCTGCGCCTGTGTGTTTGCTGCCGTGGCTCGAATGCCCAGGCGGTAGCTGACACGCTGCAGTGACTCGGGACGCAGACTCGGCCGGGGGTGCTGCGTCTGAGGCGGGCACAGTCTGCAGGGTCCCTGCACGGAGGGCAGGGGCCGCACCCCAGACCCTGCCTGGCTGCACGCGCGCCCCGGGTGCCCGGACCGCGGTCCGCAGCCGACTTCTGCGGCCCTAGCTGGTCACGCCCCCGAATCTTCCTGCGTCTCCGACAACGTGCCCGATGCTGTGTGGGGAACGTGCTTTGGCCACAAGTGGCCAGAGGCACGGAGAACACGCTGGTGAGGACGGGACCCGGATAAAGAGCCATTTTCAGGCACCTGAGGATGAAGGGGGGCCTGAGCTGGGCGAGGCGGGGGGGAGAAGACGCAGGAAGGTCTCAGGCGGGATGCCCTGGCGGGGGCGCGTTACCCTGAGCAGAGCGGAGGGCCCAGCGCTGCGGGGGTGACACAGCGACCCCTCCCCGCCAGCTGGGCACAGTATGGGGGCTCATGGTGGGGCCGTCAGTTCCCGGGCAAAGGGGTGAGGAGTCGGTTAACCCAGTTGCCTTTGATTCCCTGATCAAGAGTCAGCGACGCGCCTTGCAGATACGAATCCAACTTTAAAAATGCAAATATCCTGGACCCCACCCCCTACTCCCCTTACCCTGCCTGGCCCACTACAGGGGGTGGGGGGGCTGGGAGTGAACTGCCTGAGGCGTCAGGGACTATCTGCTGCATCCGTGTGGAACAACCCCAGGGAGATGGTTAAGGTGTGTGTGTGTGAGGGTGTGTGTGTGTGAGTGTGTGTGTGGTGCAATCCGCTTTGTGTATTAAAGAGGGACGGGCTTCTCTGCTGGGCATACGCATGGAAATGCCCCGAGGTGGCCCTGGGAAGGGGCGCGGGAGGGGTGGCAGTCGGAGGGACACTGGCTCTTCACTGAACACCTTTCTCTACGTTGTGACTTACTTGCCGTGTGTGTGAGTTACGTAGAAGACTCCGCCACGCTGAAAACGTATGTGGCCGCGGTCCGCGCAGTGGGTATGCCAGGCACACCCTCCGCACGCACAGACTCCCCGTTAGCTGCTGGGGGCTCAGCACAGGGCCGGCACCGGGGGCATTC
>NW_027532747.1:377551-383521 GCF_008692635.1 Crocuta crocuta | reverse complement strand
TTAGTTTTTAATGTTTTTTTTTTTTTTTTTTTGAGGAAGAAGGAAAGAGAGAGTGTGCGTGTGGGAGAGGGAGGGGCAGAGAGAGAGGGAGAGAGAATCCCAGCAGGCTCTGCGCTGTCAGTGCAGAGCCCCATGTGAGCCTCGATCTCACAACCGTGAGATCATGACCTGAGCTGAAACCAAGAGTTGGACGCTTAACCGACTGAGCCCCCCGGGCGCCCCTGGTGCGTTGTGCTTTGAACCAGGGAGAACGCACTCATGAGTCACTGCGAAGCAGACTGAGAGAATGGGGGAGTCCTGGACCACGGGAGCCCAGGACCACAGGTCTGGGGCCGACGGCAGGGTGGCTCTGTGCAGCTCCACGCTGGCCTTGGCTGGGAGGGAGCCCTTCCCTCTGGCCTGCTGACCTCCGCTCCACTACCTGCGCTGGCCGTGCTATGGACACACTGGCGTGGCCTCGGTCTGCCTCACCCCAGTGCCTTTGCACGTGCTGAGCTCTTGGCCAGGAATGCTCTCACGTGATTCTCAGCCTGGCTGGGTCCTTCCATGTAAGGAAGCCCGTCCTGTCATTGCAGTATAACCATGCCCCTTCCTCCCCCGTCCCAGCCTGTGGCTGGTTTTCTTCATCCACGTTACAGCTAAGCTCCGTCCCTGACAGGGGTTCACGTAAGTGCCACGGAGCAGGGGCTACGTTGCTTTCTCCTCGGCACCCAGAACAGGGTCTGTACCCGGTAGTGACCACACACACCTGTCTCCTTGAGGCCATCCCTCCCTAACCCTCCTGCCTTGATTCTCATGACCCCAGAGCCCACAGGAGGCGGGGGGGGGTCCTCTCACGGTCCCCAGTGCACCCGCCCCATGTGGCCCCCCCCTCCCCGCTCCCCTAACCTCACCCGGGGACAGTGTCTGTGTGCAGAGGCAGCGCAGGGAGCCCGAGGGTCCCCACCAGGACAGCCGCCCTCCCTGGATTCAGTGTCCTCATCAGTAAGACGGGGACAAGAACAGTCAAGAGGGTGACGCCGTGAGCCAAGGGAGGCGAAAGGCCAGAGAGGGCGAGCTTGGGCAGATCCCAGGGGCAGGGGCGGGACAGCACCAGGAGCCGGCCGTCTGGGGTGCGACGCGCAGAGCAGGGAAGCGAGGACCTTGCCCGCAAACGCAGTGACCCCCCCCCATGTTAAGTACGCATCCTGTGGCACAAGCCTGAAAGGGACTCTTCACGGGACAGAGATGATCCGCCCGCAGTGAGCTCTGATGTCTTCCTCTCTTTCCCTCTCGACTGTATTCTCTTCCTCGGTGTCAGTTCTGAACAACGCTGCTTGCACTTCACCGAAGGGATCGCCGGGCCCCACTGCGGGGCTGGATTTGCAGCAGGAGGAGGGGTGACGACGCGGGGCAGGCGAGCTTGGAGGGAAGGCGCACCCTCCAGGCCTGGCTCTGCGCTTCCCCGGGCACCAGCGCGCTGGGGGGGGGGGCGGAGAGGACGAGTGTCACACACCGCCCGCCATCCCGCTGGGCTGGGCTGGTCCCCCCCCAAATGCCCCCCGAGGCTGAGCTCGGCCTCTGTCGTGTTTTGCTTTGCCTTCAGAACATTCCAGCAAACTCCTTTAGCTCAAATACCACACCTGGGTGGTGGCACACTCAGGGGACATATTCAGCAGGGGGTGAAGAGCCCTGTCCTGACGCCCAAGGGTGGCCTGCTCCCAGCCACTCCTCTGCCCTGCGTCCCGCTCTGGACCCCCTGGGCTGCCCGTGGCCCAGTAACAGAAGGGGACACTTCACAGCCCGCCCTGCCTGACCAGAGGCCGCGGCACCTTCCCAGCGGGGAGGTACTCTGAGCGTCCTCGCCGCCCACAATGCACCTGCCCTCTCCACTCACCCCTCCGCCCCCGCCCTCCACCCGTTTTGCATTGTGTTTTCTGAAGAGCCTCCAAAGAGGGAACAAAGCTTTTCCTCAGGAGTCCAATCCAACCCACAGGTCCTGACTTTTCACCCTCCGTGTCCCCAAGGCCATTTGCGCTCCCTCCACTGCTAGCCCGTCCCAGCATCGTCCCTCACCGGGCTTTGCCATCGGCCACTCTCCACTCTGCACCCCCTTCAGGGGCCTCTGCTGAGCCCTGGAGGCTGACCTTGCACTTCACTGGGGGTCTGTGTGCTTGGCCAATCGGAGGTGCGAGCGGAGAGGGGTAAGGTGCCTCCCGCCCCTGCACTAGGGTCTGGTCTGCTGCTGGTCCCCACCTTCCCCTCGGTTCCTCCAGCTCCTCCGGCCTCGGGGTGCAGGTAACTGGGTGCCGCACTGCCCCTCACCTGCCGCACCCCCATGGAGAGCCCTGTCTTTAACTGAGTACCCCCGTTTGCGGGCACTGTCTGTCCTTGGGGACTCTGGCTGACTGGCACGCCCCACACACTCCCTTCTGCAAACAACAGCAGAACAGTCTTTTTAAAACCTAAATCTGGGGGCACCTGGGTGGCTCAATGGGTTATGCAGCCGACTTCGGCTCAGGTCATGATCTCGCGGTTCATGGGTTCGAGTCCCAGCAGGCTCTGTGCTGACAGCTCAGAGCCTGGAGCCTGCTTCAGATTCTGTGTCTCCCTCTCTCTCTGACCCTCCCCTGCTCACACTCTCTCTCTCTCTCTCTCTCAGAAATAAACAAAACATTAAAAAAATTTAAAACCTAAATCTGGTCCAGTCCCTCCCTTCCCATCAGTGGACTCCCACGGTGCCGAGCAAACAAACAAACATCTTTATGACCGTCTACAACAGCGCGTTAAACCAGTTGCAGCCCCTTAGGCGGTCAGGAGGTTAATTGCACAGGTTGCATTTCTTTCCTTTATTTTTTTCTCCTCCTTTTGATGACAGTAGAGCAGAGTAGGCAGAATAGAAAACACCAGCACTCAGGGCTCGGAGCCCGGGTCAGGTAGTGGGTCCCGGCTCTGCGGTGCCCAGGCTGTCACCAGACACGCTCCTCTTTGCAGCTCCGCCTTCAGCTGAGGAACCCGGATGAGAGTAATACGGTGGGGACTGAGTGAGGCAGCGCGCTCTGCGGTTGGCCTGAAAGACTGACGCGCAGTGTGACCTTGACAGTGAGGCGTCCCGAATTGGGGGCCGAGCGGGTGCCCGCTGGCTCGGCCCGTTGAAGACGTAGCTCCTGGTCCCACGATGGCTTGTCCGTGACATGTCAGTGGCGGTTCCTGAAATGCCACCGTCTGGACCCCCTCACCTGGGGGTCCCTCTCCCGAATCCTCTTCTGTACAGCAAATGCCTTTGGGAAAGGCTGTGCGCGACGGGGCTGTGTCTCGCGGTGGAAGAGAGTTTTTCTTGAAGGCGGGGATAATGCAAAGGGACAACGGGTGACAGGAGGAAGTGCTGACACGGGAGAGCACGGGGAGAGCATGCGGGACGGCTGGCCTTGACTTCTAGAGGTAGGGGAGGCCCTAATCTTAGCCCATCCAAATGCATTCCCGCAGACTGAAGAAGCTCTGGAAGGTATGGCTCACTATGCAGCAGGGTGGAAACGTGACTAATCCATAGGTAACCCTGAACGAGCGGAATTTGCGAAATGGGCCACCAAAGCAGAATCCTTAGCTGCATCTGGCTCCATCAATCTAAACAAACCGTGCAGCTCCAGAATGTGGTTGGCCGCATCCACGGTGCAGAAAGTTCGAGGATGCTTCCTGTGTAGCTCACCACTCCCTGGTGAGGGCACGATCAATCTCTCTCTATGAAGGGGACATAGGCCCTCCACGGAGAAACACAAACTGCCAGCAAAACATAAACACAGGAAAAAAATGCAACTTCACCAGTAATCCAAGAGATACACGTGAAAAAAGTGGCACTTACAACCTGCCACATGGCAAAAAACTGCCAAAAAAGTTGACACATTTTAGAAAGTGCTTATACTCAGTCCTGACCAGGACACTGGAATGTGGGGACCGAGATTCATTGGTGGCAGGGATCCCGATTAATGTAATTTTTGGAGGACACGTTGGTCAAAAAAATCAAATCTGAAAATACCCCTTGACGTGGAAATCTCACTTTTCAAACGTATCTTTAAGAAATGGTAGGATGGGGGCGCCTGGGGGGCTCAGTCGGTTAAGCGTCCGACTTCGGCTCAGGTCATGATCTCACGGTTCGTGAGTTCGAGCCCCGCGTTGGGCTCTGTGCTGACAGCTCAGGGCCTGGAGCCCCTGCTTCAAAGTCTGTGTCTCCCTCTCTCTCTGCCCCTCCCCCACTGACACTGTCTCTCTCCCCCTCAAAAATAAATAAACATTAAAAACTTTTAAAAAATAACTGCTATTAATTTATTTGTTCTTGGCACAGAAAGAAGTACACAATATATTGTTCTGTTTGAAAAGGCTCTAGAAACAACCCAGGTGTCCATCAATGGATGGACATGGGTCGGCAAAATGTGACAGAATACTGTTCAGCCTTTAAAAGGAAGGAAATCTGTCACGGGCTACAATATGAACGACCCTCAAGGACATTCTGGCTCATGAAAGAAGCCAGTCACAAAAGGACAAATATTGCATGATCCCACTCACGTGAGGCCCCTGGAGTGGTCAAACCCACAGAGCCAGAAAGTAGAGGGGTGGGTGCCAGGCGCAGAGGGAGGCGAGTGGGGAGTTGGTGTTTAATGGGGACAGAGTGTCAGTTCGGGGAGATGGACATTTCTGGAAACAGACCACGGTGATGGCTGCACAACAGTGTGAGTGTACTCAATGCCACCTAGCTGTACACTTAAATGGTTAAGATGGTCAATTTTATGTTATATGTTTGTAGTCGCACGTTTTTAAAAGTCTCTAAAATAGTATGTATCATGTGTTTTCATTTTTGTAACATAGCAAGAAATTGTTAACCACGATGGGATTATGAATGAGTTTTTCTTTTTCTTTTTTTAAATACCTGTCTGTATTTTCTGATTTGAGGGCAGTGAGAGCATTTACTACTATGCTAATAAAAAGACCATTTAAAAAAATAAAATACAAAGTTGTACAATCAAACGACATTTTTTTTCTGGTTATAAAAGTAGCCTACATTCATTGTAGAAAGTCTGGAAAAGTGAATGCTAGAAAAAGATCACTTGTTATCCCATTATTCAATGTAAATACTTTGATTTTTTAAGTTTTTAATGTTTATTTATTTTGGAGAGAGAGAGAGCATGAGTGGGGAAGGGTGGAGAGAGAGATGGAGACCCAGAATCGGAAGCAGGCTCCAGGCTCCAAGATGTGAGCACAGAGCCTGACGCGGGGCTCGAATCCGCAAACCTCGAGATCATGACCTAAAGCTGAAGTCGGTCGCATACCTGACTGAGCCACCCAGGCGCCCCTCTAATGTTTTCTAGAAACATATTTTCTTTACATAATCATATATAGAATAACTCCTATAAAATTTTTCATCCTGCTTTTTTTCACTGTAACTTTTTTCAAACATTCTTGTGAAAACCCGATTTAAATAGATAAATGCTATTCCACTGCACAGACGGGGCACTGTTCACTATCACTTTCCTTTGTCTGGACATTCAGTGGTTTCTAATTTTTCTCAGCTGTAAGCAACGTTGGGAAGAACAGGCTTGTACAGACATCGGCCGACAAATCCGATCATTTCTTTGTGATCAGTTTCTGAAAGTAGACTTACAGACCGAAAAGCGAGGCCTATATTGCAAGGCTGCTTTCTGGAAATGTGTGTCTCTCCAACAGGGTTACAGCTTAAAATATCCTTGTCAGACGGACGAAAACGACACGTTCTCCTTTGTGTTCTTCCACCAGTGGTGACGTTAGAAATTTCCCTGTGCANTAAAAAAAAAAAAAGAAATTTCCCTGCGTAGGCACTGGCCATTTGCATGTTCTGTTTACGTCTTTTTTTCCACTTGGGTCACTGGTTTCCTTACTGTGTTTTGAAATGACAAGGGATTCCTCCCTGAGTCTGCCGAGTGGCTAGTGTCAGGCTGGCGTGGCGCCAGCCCAGTGCTCTCG
>NW_027532747.1:376977-377536 GCF_008692635.1 Crocuta crocuta | reverse complement strand
CACGTCCGTCCGAGACTCTTGCACAGACCCCCTGCTTACCTGTGAAGCCTGCCCTGTGGGCGCCAATCAGTGGTCACTTCTCAGCCCCACTGCTGGCTCCCTGTGGTTTGCTTGGGGCCCGTGAGAGCTAGTGACTCCCCGGACTACCGGGCTAGGCGCCCCGGGGAAAGGGGATGGGGACTTCAGGTGCAAGGGTGGCCTAAAGAGCACATACTAAACCTCGAGGACTTGAGGTTTGACTCACCAACTCCCTGTTAGGCATCAACATCTGCTCGCCGGAGCAAGGAGGGGCCAGATTCCACTGGGAAGGTGATTTTGGGAAGGTCTTCGCTTTTGCACGTGAATTCAATTCCTTGCATTGAACCTTGGCTCTGGCATTTTTCTCTTATAATTTCCATCTGTCGCTTTGATTTGGTTCTCAGGCGTATCCATTCTGCTATGCCGGCTTGGTTGGGCTTTTCACGATCACTGTTAACTCTTACATTTTCGAACGTTCTTTCCTGTTCTCTGAGTGCTCCTTTTTCATAATGGTTAGTTCTTGTTTTTTTTTTTTTTTTTT
>NW_027532747.1:366759-376905 GCF_008692635.1 Crocuta crocuta | reverse complement strand
AGACTGAAACAGGCTCCAGGCTCCGAGCTGGCAGTCAGCACAGAGCCCGACGCGGGGCTCGAACCCACGAACCGCGAGATCATGACCTAAGCGAAAGTCGGACGCTTAACCGACTAAGCCACCCAGGCGCCCCTGGTTAGTTCTTGTTTTATAGGCTTGCTATTCCCGTGGTAACAACGACAGGGCCTGCGTCACAGAGAAGTTGTGTGTCTTACGTGAAGCTGAGGTTGTAAAGCACTTAAAATAATGCCCAGCATATAGAAAATACTCATAAATGTGAGCCCTTAGGGCCAAGCCTGGCATACAACAAGCACTTAATGCAAGTTACCTGATGCATTAGCAGCATTCACAGAAGCATTTCCAAGAAAGCTTGGGAGCTCGGGGGCTGTGTCAATGGCCTGGGGTGCGTTGCTTGGCTCCCCGCCTCACAGTAAAGTTGAGGGAGCCACCCAGAGCCTGATTTCACCTTTCATTCCCCAAGGCTGTGCCTCAGTTGCCTCGTGAGGCTTCCATTCAGGACCCCTCAGAGGTTATTTTGGCCAAATGTTTGGTGCAGAGGGGAAAACGGACCCACAGAGCATAGCGACTTGCCCTGATCTCTGCAGCCAGAGACAGGACAGGACTCCTGGTGTCTGGTTCCCAGCCCCACTGGCAGGCAGGCACAAACCCGGCCGCACAGCCCACACTCCGACCTTGTTTCCTCCCAGTGACAGTGGCTCCTTCTGCATGGTGGCCTTAAAGGGGAGGGGCAGCCTCCCCTCCCGCTGCGTGGGTGTGAGACGGATTCCCTTCTTATTTACAACATGGCTAGTTTGAGCCCGTGTCACATCTTTGTCCTGACGCCCCCCCACCGAACAGTGGGCTGGCATGCTGGGCTCCACCCCAGGCCTGTGCCCGTTCGGCTGCTGGTCACCACCTGGCCGTCCAGAGCCACGCCCTTTGTTCTTTGTTCCCTAGGCCCAGGTGCAGCGGAATCTTCCAGAGGACGGTAAGGACAGGAAGGACCGAGTGACGGAAGACACTGAAGAGACGAATGCCAGGTGTCGCTGCAGGAGGAGCGCTTCACCTGTTTCCTGCCCTGGGAGTGGCTTGGCCACCGATGCCCCCGCCCATCCCCCCAGGCTCCCACCCCACACCTTGTTAGGGGACCCTCTCTCCAGGCCCCTCTCCTGCCTCCCCTTCCCAGGGTCTCAGAGCCTCCCCAGTTCCCACTACCTTGTCATTCTCTGGAACCCAGGCACCGCCTCCTGCCGGCTGTGTGATTCCTAGGAAGCGACTTCTCCGGGCCTCTGGTTTCCCATCTGTAAAAGGGGCCGAGGAGGAGGGGGTTTTGGGGGTTAAAGAAAGTCACCTGTTTAAAGAGATGAGCACAGCGCTGGGTTAGGGTTAGGGTTAGGGTTCCCCTCGCCAGGGGACTCTTTCCAGCCAATGGGCCCTTGAAGTCGTATCCTCTGCAGAGTTGCCGAGCGCCCCCAAGAGGAAGGCTTCCTTGTCTCCTGACCCGCGGGGCCAGGGCCAGCTTGGGTGAGGATCAGGCGCTCGGCACGCAGAGGCAGGGTGAGCGCAGCACCGGGAGCTTGGGCCTGGTGAGGACTGCTCATCCCAGGGGCTGCAGGCTGGGCTGAGGTCTGGGACGGGCTCTGCCTCCGCCAGCCGTGCTGGCTGCATCCTGATTCCCTACCGGGGGAGCCTCCCGGAGCCGCAGGGAAGGGCCCGGGTCGCCGGGGAGGAGCGGCCTGGGGAAGCAGGAGGGCACCCGCTGGCCCCGCGCCGAGCTGCGCAGCCTGGGGCAGGAGAGAGCAGTCTCTGGAGGGAGGTGGGTCTGAGTTCTAGTTCCGCCTTTGCCGCTGCATTCGCTGTGTGACCTTGCGTGAGCTGCTTCCCCTCTCTGGCCTCAACTTTCTTTTCTGCGAAATGGGAAGAGTCAAGATGTGCACGCGCGCCCCGGGTCACAGCCCCGGGCCTGGCCCGCAGCAGACCCCGCCCTCCTCCCTGTCTCGGGGTGCGTGGCAGCCAGGCGGCCAGCGTAGACCCGGCACACAGGAAGTCCCACCTCTTTCTCCGCCCACCTCTTCAGCAGCCCGGGGCTGCTCGGGGTTGGGACCGACGACCCGGTTTCGGCGCGCGGGCCGCGTCGCCCTGCACCGCTCACCCTCGCTTCCAGCCCGGGGGCGCCGTCCTGTCCCCTGCGGTGGCCGCGGGCGGCGCCTCACGGGGCGGCAGGGGAGCGCGGGGCGTTTCCTCCGTCACAGAAAGTTCTCGCGGAGCGCGCTGCCCTCGATTCCCGTCCGACCTCGCCCAGAGGCGGGGCGCGGCCGGGGTCGCTGAGGTGCCTGAGAAAGGGTCCCGCCCCCCAGGACTCACGCACGCACCCATCCTACACTAATCAGGACCTTCTCGGTGCCGGGAGCACATCGGGACCCTGACCCTGACCCCGACCCCGACCCCGACCCCGACCCCGACCCTGCTTCTCAGAGCCTCCCGCGCTCCAGGCAGAGAAACGTCTGCCTCAAGAGACTGGAAGCGATGTCGCCGTAACCAGGCGAGACTTAAGTCCTCCCTCCCTGAAATCCCACGCTGGTGAGCAGCGCGCCCCGAGGCTGTCTGGTCTCTTCCTGGTCCGTCCTCCTCCGGACAGCAGTGCTCGTGCTGGGAGGAGGGAAGGGAGCGGGAGGGGGAGGGAGGCGCCCCTTCTCTTCCCGGGGACCACAGCCGCGTGTGCGCGCATCCCCTCGGCTAGCTGCAAGGGAGGCTGGGGAGACGAGCTTTCTTGGCGGCAAAGCCGTGCTCTGCTGAAACCGAGTTCTGGGAAGGGACGGACAGGGGTCTGAGGACTGACCGTCTTTGCCCCAGAGAGACGAGCGTGAAATAAATGAACACACACATACGTGGATAAACCTTCAAACATTCTTGGGAGGAGAGGTACACAGTGCAGGGAAAACATATCAGGAGGTCAGGAGGGCTTCCCTGAGGAGGTGACATCTGAGCTAGCAGGAAGAGCGTTCACAGCAAAGGAACAGGGGCAGCGGTGGGTGCAAAGGCCCTGTGACCGGAGGAAGCATAGCACCCTTAGGAAACTTAAGAAGGCCCGGTCCACAAGACGACACACAGAAATCTACGGACGGGGCGGATGACGTCCCGAGAATGGCCCTTAGAAGGGAGCTACATGGGGTTGGGAGTCACATATCTGCTCTGTTCCAGGCACGTTTCCAAGGTTTCTGTGTGTATTAATTCATTTAATCCTTGATCAACCTATGAAATAGCTACCCATGCCGGTTCTCATCTTCAGAGAGCAGGTGCCAAGAACAGGTTAGATGCGCAAGAGGCTCGCGGGGCGGTGCCTGCGGAGGATGGAGGGGAGGAGGTGGGGCGGGAACAGGCAGGGAGAGCCCGGGATCTGGGTGCGGGGCGGGTCCCGTGAAAGGAGAGGGGAGGAGGGAGGGCTGGGCAGGGAGAGCCTGGGGTGCAGTGCAGCTGGGAGACAACCAGGCCACACTCGGTGGAATCAGGCCCCAGGGACCAGCCTGCCCGGGGAGCGGGGGAGGCGCGGGGGTCGGGCAGGAGCGGCGGCCTCAGCACCTAACGTCCTGGCTTCGGTCCATGCAGCTCCCGAGCTGCGGCTGCTGGAGGCGGTCAGTCAGCAGCGCTCCGCGCGCAGCCCTTTAAGAGACACTGAGCGGGACACGGCAGGCCGAGGCGCGGCCATTGTCCCCACATCGCAGGTGCCGTGCAAACAAGGGGAAACACAGCCCCTCGGGTCACAGGGTGTGAGCCCAGGCAGGTCCGTCCAGAGCCCTTGCTCTGACTGAGGCGGGGCTGTCCCTGGGTGGGGACACGGGGCAGGGGTCGTGTCACTCAGGGCCGCGGATGCCCGGGGCACGTTAGGGCGTAGGCCTTCTGCTGTGGCCGTGGGGGGCCAGTGTGGGCGGTGAGGCAGGACGGCCATCCGGGGCTGACCGCACGCACGACTAGGGGGGAGATGCTGGCGGAGCGCGGGGTGGGTGCCGGGGTGGGGGCGCCGCGGGCTATGATGCGACTAGAGCCGCCCAAACTCGTACGTTGCAATCCTAGCCCTCGGCACCTCAGGACGCGTACTGTATGGGAGATGCGGTCTTTGGAGAGGAAGTTAGGGTAAAGCGAGGTCGTTGGGCCACGCACGCATCCCATTAAGGACAGGCGTTCTTAATAAGGAGAGGAGAGTAGGGCCCAGACCACGTGAGGACTCGGGGAGGAGGCCACCATCCGCAGACGGAAGCAAGATGCCGACATCTCGATCCCAGCATCCGGCCTCCAGAGCCGTGAGGGAATCACGCCTGCTGTTTGAGCTGCCCGCTCGGTCCTCGGGTCGTGTCACTTGCTACAGCAGCCTGGCCTTACGAACCCCCGGGGCAGGGGCAGGCCTGGGGGCTTTTCCTGGGACGCTTGGCGACGACTGTGAGGCGTCAAGGGGACGCGTCTGGGGCAGAGTTGGAGCCGGGGGCTGGGGGAGGCCGGGCCGCACACACAGGCCCCGGGCTGGGGGAGCAGAGCCGGTGAGGCCCGCAGGCGTGTCCGGGGCAGGCCCTGCAGGGCCACGTGTCGCGTCCAAGCCCTGCCGCGGCCTCAGCCGGGTGCCCAGCCCCTCAGCCAGGCCTCAGGAGCCCGCCAGGACAGGGCCCCCCGGGGCCGCCTGACCGTGTCATTGGACCCCGCGGACACGCTCCCCTCTGAGCATCACTTCCTCGTGTGCAATGCCGACCTCGGAAGTGTTCTGGAGACAAAAAAAGTGAGTGTCTGTGAAGTGCGATGCGTGCACCGCCATGGCATTAACCTAAAAGCTGGAGAAACCAGCAAGGAGGGTCGCCCCCAGACGGGCCTGGAAGAAGGATTTGGGGCGAGGATGAGGGCGTTCTGGGCAAGGGTTAGGAGGGGAGGGGCTTCAGGAAGCGGTGCCTGAGAGGAGCCACGCCCACTGCAGACGCACAGCCAGCTGCCAGTGGCCCGCAGGGGACACACCCAATGTCACGTCCCTCACATCTGCTACCAGGGCCACCTGCTGGCCAAACCCTCCCGGAAACCAAAGGGCCCCCCCTTCATGGTCTGTGCAGATGAGCCTCCGGGGGCACAGAGCTGGGCAGAAGGGCAGAGCTCTGGAAGGGCAAACACAGAATGTGTAGCACACAGAAAGGGGGCGCCATTCGCTTCCCTTATGGATACACAAGAGACGAGCATATCGTGTACAATCGAGTCATATGAAAACAGAAATGCTGAGTGGAACTGAGGCCGAGCGGGATTTTGCTCTGTATTTCATGCCTTTCTGTGGTGCTTCAACACTAAAACAATGGGCGGGTGTTACTTTTAAAAGAATTACTCAAGGGACGCCTGGGTGGCTCAGTCGGTTAGGTGCCCCACTTGATTTCAGCTCGGGTTGTGATCTCACAGTTTCTGAGATCGAGCCCTGCGTCGGGCTCTGCACCGATGGTGTGGAGCCTGCTTGGGATTCTCTCTCTGCCTGTGTGTGCGTGCTCTCTCTCTCGCTCGCTCTCTTTCTTTCAAGATAAATAAACTTAAAAAAAAAAAAAGAATTACTCAAATGAATGGCCTGGATGTCAGTACAAGAGACTTGGGCTGGAACCCGTAAGGGGACAGAGAGTCTACACCCGTGTTTCCATCCACAGCGTGGCCACTGATTCATAGGCTTCCTTATGTTTTCCGGCTGAGCACGCCCGGAACGCCTCCTCTCCCAGGGAGCCCGGACAGACGCTTCTCAGCAAAGGCACTCCCTCCTCCAAACGGAGCTCCTTACTGCCCAGTTAGAGCTTACTTACCTCCCGCACCGCCATCGTCCTGCTGCCCGGGGGACCGTGTGCCAGGTCTCCGGCCCCCAGCGTTGCCCGGTGCTCATAACTGCCCCTCCTCAGTCTCTCGACTCTTCCAGTGCCTTTCCCCATCTATTACCATATGTGCACCTCCGACAACACTGGGAGGTAATTAAGACGGGGGTCGTGGCACCCATTTTATAGATGAGCAAACGGAGGCTCTGATGGGCAAACGAACTTGCCCCATGCCGCTCTCAGCTGGCTAGAGGGCTCTACCAGGACTGGAGGCCAGGCTGCCATAAACACAGCCCCGCTGGGCCGAGAAGCGGGCTGCCTCCCAGTGTGGAATTCTGGCAGATGCCAGACAGACCACCATTCGCGGCAGAGACGGGGAGGAGGGAAGCCGAGGAGCCCTCTGTGCCCCAGAGCTGCATCTGTGTCCTCGAAACAGGGAAAGCGGGAGCCCCTGCCCTAGAGGCGAGCCCCACGTCCGTCCCTGGGGCCTTTGCATCCCGTCAGGGCTGGACAGGCACCAGGGGCTCAGGGCCTTTGCTATGGGACACGGTGAACAAGGAGGGAAGGAGTGAATTCAGAGGGAAAGTATGTGGGAGGTTTTCATCGCTATGATGAGAAATATTTCTTTCTCTTTGCCGTCTGTTTGGGAGAATACTACCTGGGTTCTTTTCCTTAGTAACAGATTCTCCTCCCGATATGGGCAGAGTCGTTCTCCTTAGATAGAGCCGTACGTAGCTGCGCAGGTGGCCATTAGCTACTTAGGCTACCCGTGTTCCCCCATTCTCTCATTCATTTATTTATTTTGTCAACACAGGTTTCCTGAGGCCCTACTACATCCGGGGCTCTGGGCCACGGAGGATGGGCACGTGAGACCTGGCGGAGCCTGGAGGGAGGAGAGAAGGTTTTAATGGGACTGTGTCCCCAGGGAAGGTTAAGTGTGGGCTGACAGCTGAAAGATGATCGCCATTCACCAGGCCGAGGTGGGTGCTGGAGGCAGGAGGGGACTGAAGCGGAGAGAAGTCACCCTGTACATAGGCGGCCCCTGGAAACTCGCTTGAGGGCGCTCCGGGTCTCTCTGGGGAAACATCTTCCAATTGCTCCAGTGGCCAAGTCCTTAACTCATTTGGGGTAAGTCCCTCAGCCCTGTTAATTGCTCTGAAGCCGCCCTTTTTGCTGACCTTTTTGCCTTAAGTCTTTCAGAAATTCATTACTTCGACAACTGAGCACTTACTGCGTGCCTGATGCTGGAAAAAGGAAGGAAACAGGTGAATAGGTGGAGCTTACATCCTAGTGGAGGAGACAAAAACAAATAAAATATAAACTATAGCAGCGGAACAGCACGCGCGACGGCTCTGGGGTAGGACTGTGTCTGGTGTGTTTGGGGAACTTCAAGGAGGCCACTGTGGCTGGAAAGATGTGAGCAAGGGGAAAGCGGCAGAGAGTCAGTGCAGATCCCGTACGGCATTGCCGGCTGCGATGCTGGGAAGCCCTGGAACGTTCTGACGTCAAGGAGAGACATGATCTGACTCAGCTTGTAACAGGGGCACCTTGGCTATCCTTCGGTCCCCCCCCACCCCCAGTTTTATTGAGACATAACTGACACGCAGCACTGTATGAGTTTAGTGAATACAGCATAACATGTACTCGCATATGTTGTGAAATAATTACCGTAGTACGTTTAGTTAGCAGCCGTCATCCCATAGAAATACAAAAAAAAAAAAAGTAAAGGAAAAAAAAAGAAAAATGTCTTTCTTCCGGTGAGATCTTGGGATCCACTCTCGTGATCACTTTCCTGGCTGTCACACAGCACTACAGTACCTTATGTTGCACGTGGCTTCCCGGGACTTAGTTCTCTTACACCTGGAAGTTCTGTACCTTTTTTTTTTTTTAATGTTTTATTTATTTCTAGGAGAGAGAGAGAGAGAGACAGCGTGAGCAAGGGAGGGTCAGAGAGAGAGGGAGACACAGACTCTGAAATAGGCTCCAGGCCCTAAGCTGGCAGTCAGCACAGAGCCCGACGCCGGGCTGGAACCCACAAACCGCGAGATCATGACCTCAGCGAAAGTCGGATGCTTAACTAAGCCACCCAGGCGCCCCCTGCAAGTTCTGTACCTTTTGACTCCCTTCTCCAATTCCCTCTCCCCACCCCCGCAGCCTTCTGCCTCTGGGGCCACAGGTTGGATCTCTTTTTCTACGAGGTTTTTTGTTAGTTTTTAGGATTCCACAGAGAAGTGAAGTCCCACCGTATTTACCCTTCTCTGCTTTTCAGTTTCTGACCAGCTGTGTGCTGAAGCTGCTGTGGATGTGCTTCACCTGTGGCACTGGTGTCCCCTAACCGCCCGCATCCCTGGCCCCAGCTGGGCACACAGGGAGGGCCACGTGAGCTAGGGGCAAGCACTGGCCGGGACTCAGGAGCCCAGACACCCAGCACCCAGAGAGCAGGGACCGGTCCTGGCCCTGAGCGCTGCCTGGCAGGGTCCTGGGAGACGAGTGGAGGGAATGCCCTCCATCTCACAGGCCAGGGCGGGAAAGGGTGTCAGCTTCTCAGAAGGGCTCTGCCCACGTGTCCCTGTGTTGCCCGGAAAATGCCCTCCCTGGGCAGGTGGACGGGCTCGGCCTCACCCCCTCCTCTCTCCTTACCAGCCGAGCGACCCCGGGCGGATCCCGCAGGAGTGTGGGTTAGAGGGAGCAGCCGGGTGCGGGGTCTCGCCCTTCCCGCGGGCCGCGGCGGCCTGAGGGTGAAGCCCAGCTCGGTCCTCAGGAAGGCGGCCCAGACCACCGAGGCCACGGGTTCGGGGCAGGGGCCCCATGCGCTCAGCCCGTCCGGGAGGCCAGGAGGCTGGGAGGCTGGGGGGCGGCGCCCCGAGGGCGCCCTTCCCCGAGGGCGGCCGCGATCGCCCAGCAGGAAGACCGTACCGTGTTTCTCCAGCGGCGCGTCCCCGGGGGAACCCCCGCTTCGCCCGGCCCACAGCGGGGGGCCAGCGCGGGTGCCGCAGCGGAGGTGGCAGTGGGGGTGGAGGCCACACTGGCCCCGGCGGCCCCACGGCGCCCGCCCTCGCCGGGACCCCGTTTCTCGCGGGGCCCGCNNNTCGCGGACACCCCCCGGCACCGCCACACCGCGGCCGCGCACCACGCCCCGCACACGCACAGTCACACGACACGGACTCACACCCGCACCGCTCACACATCGCTTGCTTCTACTGCCCACGCCGANCCCACAGCCGCTTCTCTGCTCCCAGAGCCGCCGCGCGCAGCGCTGGCCGCCCAGCGCTGCCTTAAGACGCTGCCGCCGGACCCTGGCCGTTCTGTTCCTGGGAGAACCCCCGGCCCCTACCCCCTGCCTGACTTCCCCAAGCGCCCCTCCCTCAACCCGCAATTTTCTGCCAGGTCCTGTTTTGGAGTCTGGCGTGGTGGCCGACTGGAGCGTCAGAACAGCTTGTATTTTGGTGGGGAGGTAAATAGAAAATAAAGTACACAAACCCCGTAACCAACATAATCTCCCCCTGGTACCAAAGGGTGGAAGAACACAGTGTGGGATGATTTAACGGAGGGGTCGGGGGAGAGCCAGCGGCTTCGGAGCTGAGATCTAAGTAAGGCCCTGCCGCTTGGAGTGTTCGGGGAAGAGGGAGCACAGTCAGGGTGGAGTGGAGCAGGAGAGGGGCGGCCTGGGCGAGACGGGCAAGGCCCACGTGCCGGGATAAGATGGGGTCACCTATCCTAGGGAACCTAGAGGTTTTCTCCTGCCTTCCCTATTGTACTTACCCCCCCATTTCTTTTTATACCATTTCATCTGTGGATGTCTAAGTATCAGCTACAATACCATCGTCGCACTTAAAAATATGAACACTAACTGCTTACTATCGTGTAATATTCAGTTGGTGATCACATTTCAGGGGGAGAGTTTTAAGTGGACAAGAACCTGGCCTGATGGCCTCTTACCACTAGCTACGGCCTGTTCCTAGGTTCTAGGAAGGCTGAGGTTTGGGGAGAGCAAGGACTTGCCCAAGGCCTCTCTGATTCCTTAGGATCACATCACAAGGGCACAAGGACCACGTGTTCACCTGTTTGGAGGTTAACCCTAACGGCCGGTACTGACCAACGCCCGAGTGCATCCCAGCCCCTCTAGGAAGTGTTCACCTTGTGTTAGCCCATTGAACTCTTTCAGTAGCCTGGGAGCTAGACGCCACTGGCAGCATCCCTAGCCAACAGACCAAGATACAGACACAGAGAAGTTGCGCCACCTGCCCGAGGTTGCCCAGCTAAGCTGCAGAGGCCAGAGCAGAGGCCCCCACTCAGAGAGTGGGCGAAAGCGGGGGGGGGGGGGGTGGGGGGG
>NW_027532747.1:359978-366722 GCF_008692635.1 Crocuta crocuta | reverse complement strand
AGGGGGGGGGGGGAAGGGGGGGTGGGGGGGGGGGGCAGGGCCCAGTGTGGGCTCTGCACAGCCTCGTTGCTCTTCACATCATCTGGCACTTCTCTTCCTTCCTAGCACCTGATTTGGTGAATAGCATGTATTTTACAACTTCCAGTTTTCAATCCTTTTAAATTGAGTATTTAAAATTAAAGAGCCAGATAACCTCCTGGCAAAACTGCCCTGGGGTACAGACCTGCCGGAGACATCCACCTTGCCTTAGTTTCCTGGAGCTCCGGGAAGCTTCCTGGGTAGGTGAGGAACTGAGGTCACCGGGGCCCGGGATAGATGGGGAGACTGAGATTTGGGGCGAGCAAGGACTTGCCCAGGGTTTTTTGCCCTGATGAGGACTATGGCCCTGACAGGTCTCCATCCGAGGCCAGGCCTGTCGACTCTAAAGTCGTGCCGTGTGCCAGGCCCAGCAGTGGCCCTGGAGACCGGGCGTAGGAGTGGGTGCAGGGCGCCAATAGGCGGCAGGCTCTCTGGCCTCAGATGTAGATCGTTCCCTGTTCCCCGACCTCACTGGTCACTGGGCGGGGACAAAGGTCCACGGAGGTGGCTCCATCATAGCCGTACACTGTTGACTCTCCTTGGACACCGGACCTAGCATGGCCTTCGGAGGACCCAGATGTCCCCTCTCTTGTCTGTTGATATTCTCTGAGCCCCTCCTGGGCACTAGCTGCCATGCCGGAAGCTGGGAACACAGTGGGGACCCAGCAGAGCAGCCTGCCGTCATGGAGTTCACGGTCTAGTGGGAAGACAGGAGGTAGCTGGGCCTTCCTGAGGTGGTGAGTGCTCCGTGGGGTACGGGCCAAGGGCATCTTATCTCTCATCCCACCAGGGGGTCGCGTAGCCAAATGGGGTAATGGCCGTGCAAGGACCCTGGGACCCGGGTCCACTTTTGCCCGTTTGAGTGATCACTGTGGGGCAGGGCCCTGTCCACCCGGTGGCAAAGCCTCAGTAAAGTGTCTGGGTAGAGTTGAGGGCACTTTGTTCCATCCCTGCCTCTCCCATTTCACAGAAGAGGCAGTTGAGGCTGGAGGAGTCTGAGAACAAGAGGGTGGATGAGCTCTCCCCCTTCAGATGGGGAAACAGCCTGTGAGGTCTTTAATATGGGTCTTTTTTTTTTTTTTTTTTTTTGCCACAAATTAGACTTGTCCGATTAAAATATAGACTGCCAAGTTGAGGTTCAATCTCAGATCAAATAATTTTGTAATATGAGCATATTGCATTTAACGCTTGGGACTTACTTACGTTAAACGTTGCTTGTTTTTTTTAAACCTGAGATTCAAATCTGACTGCGGGGCCTGTCGTTTTATTTGCTTAATCTGGCAACCCTACCCAGGCCCCAGTGACACCGGGGTCAGAGGGCAAATGGCCATCCTCCTGCCCCCTTGCAGTGACTCAAGAATGAAGCTGAGGTCAGGTGTCCTCAGAAAGGCGGCCACTCCGATCAGCGGCACGAGGTTCCCCCACCTTGGCCATTTCAGGGTACAGACACCTCCTCCCATACTTTCTCGCTCACACGCGCTCACGCTCAGTCATTCACAGATACGCGCGTGCTCTTTCCCAGGATTGTTCTGGAAAACCTGTTTGAAACCAGAAGTACCCCAGATTGTGCAACGGGCTTGGAGAGCGCTCTTTTGCAAACAGGTGGTGCAATTTCGGAAAACACTCTTGCAGACAGACTTCTCCCACGGGATGGGATGGAGACAGGATCCAGGCATTTGGCAACGGGAGGCCGTGGGCAGGCAGCGGGGGTGGGGGTGGGGGGCGCAGACCCACGAGGGGGCAGGTGAACGTGCCGTCCCCCTGACCGGGCCTCCTCTGCTCTTGTCTGCAGCCGCCACCGGCACGGCCAGGCCAGCATGGTGGACCACTTGCTTCCAGTGGACGAGACCTTCTCGTCGCCGAAGTGCCCAGCCAGTTATGTGGGCGACAGGCTGGCCGGCGGGCGGGTGTACCACATGCTGCCCTCGCCCCTCTCAGAGGACGACAGCGACGCCTCCAGCCTGTGTTCCTGTGCCAGCCCGGACTCGCAAGCAGTCTGCTCCTGCTGCAGCGGCGGCCCGGGCGCCGAAGGCCAGGAGAGCATCTTGGACTTCCTGCTGTCCCAGGCCACGCTGGGCGGCGGCGGCGGCATCGGGGCCAGCAGTGGCCCCGTGGCCTGGGGGTCCTGGCGGCGGGCACCGGCACCCGTGAAGGGGGGGCACCTCTGCTTCCCCGCGTTTCCTGTGGGTGAGGGTGACCCTGATGACGTCCCGAGGCCCTTCCAGCCCACGCTGGAGGAGATTGAGGAGTTTCTGGAGGAGAACATGGAGCTGGGGGTCAAGGAGGCCCCGGAGAGCGGCGGCAAGGACTCGGAGGCCTGCGACCAGCTCTCGGCCGGGCCACACAGGGGCCACCTCCTCCATCCCGGGTCCGGTGGGAGAGAGCGTGGCACTCCCCCTGTGGGTGGCGCCAGTGTGGGTGGCGGCCAGAGTCCGGGCGGGGGGCCCACGTCTGACGGCCCCCTGCCCGTGCTGCTGCACATCCAGCCCGTGCAGGTGAAGCAGGAGGCGGGCAACGAGCCCGCCTCCCCCGGGCAGGCGCCGGAGAGCGTCAAGGTGGCCCAGCTCCTGGTCAACATCCAGGGTCAGACCTTTGCCCTTGTACCCCAGGTGGTGCCCTCCTCCAATGTGAACCTGCCCTCCAAGTTCGTGCGTATCGCTCCCGTGCCCATCGCTGCCAAGCCCATTGGGTCGGGACCCCTGGGGCCCGGGCCCGCCGGCCTCCTCGTGGGCCAGAAGTTTCCCAAGAGTCCGGCGGCAGAACTCATCAAAATGCACAAATGTACTTTCCCCGGCTGCAGCAAGATGTACACCAAGAGCAGCCACCTGAAGGCGCACCTGCGCCGGCACACAGGCGAGAAGCCCTTTGCCTGCACCTGGCCAGGCTGCGGCTGGAGGTCAGTATGGCAGGTGACGGGCCGGGCCGTGAGTGCGGCCCGCTCGTGTCTGCTCCCCTGGGTGTGTGGCCAAGGCCTGGTTCGCCGTTAGATCAGGCTGCCGAGGAAGGGGAGACGGGGCAGGCGGGGAGCGGGCCCAGGGCTCGCACGGCCGCCTGCAGCCTTCCGCGGCCTCTTTGCCTCCCGATCGCTGAGCCTCCGGCCACCCGGTCTCCAGTTTCAAAATGACCGGGGCCGACTTGCGGCGGCTCCTGCTGAGGGCGAGGAGCTGGTCCGCGGCCGGAGGGCTTTCGTAGTTGTAACGAGCGCAGCTAAGAATGACAGACGGAGGGCCGTGTGCCAGGCGGGGCCGTGGCCATGTGTGCGCTGCTCCCTCCCAGAGCCCCTCAGGGCCAGTACTGCCCTGACAGCTGAGCAGACAGGCTCAGGCCAGGTGACTTGCCCAAGGCCACACCGCTTTGTCAACGGGACTTGGGCCCAGAGGGTCGCAGCAGAGGCGTCACATCCTGAAAACGCTGCTTTTCCGACCAGAGGGACCAGCTTCACTGGGAGCCGTCCCTGGACACCTGGGCTGGGCCTGGTCCTTGCTCCCCTGGGGGTACGTGAAGGTGCATTTGGGAAGCTGTGAGGGAGGCCCAGGCTGGGGCTGCTGCAGCAAAGCCCTTCCAGACTCTGGTGCGACAAGAGAAGCCAGCTCCCGGAGGGCCAGGCTCTTGCTCCAGGGCTGCTCGGCCCGCGGGTCACCCCGCCGGGGGCCCCCAGATCACCTCTCGGTGGGGGGGCTTGTGCACCTTTCCCTGAAAAGCAGGCAGCCGGGAGCTCACACCCCCAGGGGCCTCCCTGTGGGGACCTGGCCTATGGGGGGGGGGGGAGGGAAGGGCAGCGTGCGCTACCAGCAGATTCGCGGCCTTACTGCCGTGGCTGCTTTGTGGGTGTGCGTGAGAGAGCGACCTGGCACGCCCGTCTGCGTGCAGCCCTCACACGTGGGCGTGTGGCTGCGTGCGCTTGCTTTCTTCACGTGCGTCTTGGCGTGTTGCGTGGCCACGCGTGCTGTGTGCCTTGTCCGCGCGTGTGCGTCCCTGTGGGTGTGGCCGGCAGGAGGCGGTCTGCAGCTCCTCCGTCAGCCTCACCTGGCAGCTCGGGAGGGCCGGCCCCGGGTTGGGAGGTGCTGGCCACGGCCTCGTTCCAGGGAGGGCTGAGCTGGCCGAGGAAGAGACTTTCCCAAATAGCGTTTTGGGCTACGGAGGCCCTTCCTGATGAAGGGTCTCACGCGGCCACTGCCCCAAGGCACCCACCAGACAGGCCCACCCACGGGGCTTCCGCAGGACCCTGCACTCTGGCCCCACAGTGCTGACACCCATAGGGTGTCCGCGCTGCTGTCACGCCCCTCGCTGACCCTCCTGCCGTAGGTGGTTACGCGGTGTTGGTGGTCAGAGCTTGGGGAAGCCAAGACACTGGGGCCGCAGAGGCAGGAGCTTGACTGTAGAAGGGAGGGGCATTGACCTTGGGTGGGGAGGGGTAGCTGGTGGCAGTGGTGAGGAGCCTCAGCCTAGACCAGCTTCTGACTTACTCTGTGCCCTTGGGGAGCTCCCCCCTGGCCAAGCCTCAGTTTCCTCCTCCGTGAAGTGGAGGGCCTGCTCCCTACCTCCCCCTACAGGACCAGGGGTGCGGGGGTGCTCGGCACGACCCCCTTCTCGTTGGTGGTGCTGGTTCTCACGCAAGGGCAGAGGCGACGAGTGTCGCTTCAGAGGCGCCCCAGACCCACAGGGCGCCTCGTAGTTGCATTTTCCTCTTGGTGGGGGCGGGGCCGTGGTGGAGTTGGGCATCGGCTCACCCTCCCGGGCGCTCGCTGGCCTTCGGGGATCCCGAACCCCTGGAAATACAGATATGCAGCAGTTGAGCCGGCAGGCCAACGGGCTTTGGTCTGGACAGGACGACGGAAGCGGTGGTGATGATGACTATCGGGCGCCATGTTCTCTGGCCACTTACTGTATTCCCGGCACTACTCTACGGGGCTCAGAGCGGGAATCCCTTCCACAGATCCCCGTACTTGGTTGCATGCTTCCCGCCACGAGGAGCTCATTACTTTATGAGGCTACTCCTGCCTCTTCATGTACTTGGTACACTTAGATTCCTAGGCAGACTTCTCGTTCTGGCACGATCTGCTGGCCAGCCTCCCTGGGCATGCCTCTCCCCCCGGGACGGCTACGGGGCTGGCCGTTCCCTCATCCTCTCTCCCCGCGCACCCGGGACCGTCATGGCGGGCCGTCCTCTCTCCCCCACGAAGCCGTCAGCTCTTTCAGATGTTGGGCTTCTGGGCTACTAGCAAAGAGCAATAGCTCTGATGCGTGCTCTGAACATTCCAAAGTAACTCATTTAACGCTCCAGATAAGCCCACAAGGTAGGCCTCAGTGTGCCGTCCCCACTCATAAGAGGAGGAATTCGAGGCACAGAACAGTTAAGGAAGTTCTCCTTGGTCACACAGCTAGTGAGCGGCAGAGTCCGGAATCCAACCCAGGCTGTTTGCCCCTCGACGTCCTGCACCCAGACTCAGGGCCTGTCTCCAGCCCGCTGTGCGGACCTGCAGCGAGGGCTCCAGCGTGGGGAGGGAGGCCCTCGCACCCCTGCGTTCCTGCTCCGCGTGCGGGGAGCTTACCACGCCCCGGGCCACCTCTCTCCCCGTGGCCCTGTGAGCAGTTTGCTCTTTATCCTGCCGGGCTGGTTCTGGCCCTGGCCGTGTCCTGTGCTCCTTTGTGAAATGGATGGTGTGTCCCCCACGGCCCCCCCCAGCCAGGCCATCATGTGCCAGGGAACCAGCCCCCACTTCCTTCTGCTTTTGATCCTGAACCCAGTATTCTCTGTCCCCTTCCTTCTTGTGACGTGGTTCTGGCATCCTCGACGGGGCTGAAACCAGACTTTCCCTGTTCCAGCCTGCCTGGGAAGTGGCTGTGTGCCCACCTTCCTAGAAGTTTCCTTGCTGCGCTCTCAGACACAGGCCCCTTTTGTTCACGGCAGCAGAACGTCGTGTTCCGGAATGGCCACGCCGTTCCATCCAGTAAGAACACCCTCCTTCCGCGGCTCGCGCGAACGTGAAGGGCTTCTAGCAGCCCTGTGTGGCAGGTTCGGTGGTCGCCCCCGGTGGACACAGGAGGCCCCGAAGAGCGTGGTTATGGGTCTGAGGCCCCAGAGCCAGGATGTGGCAGGGACAGGACCCAGACCTGGCGGCACACTGCTGGCCTGCTTGGCCCCTGTGTCACTGCTGCCCCTTTTAACAAGGCATTCTCCACCCCCTTGCCCCAAGTGCTGTTGCGCAGGTTGTACACTGTACGGCTTCAGGGAGGCACCGTTCCCATTGCAGGCCGTGAGACCTTTCTAGCTGATGGAAGGGGCACTTTGCACAAAGGTGCTGGGCGTGCCGGTGGTGGCGCCGACGTTACGGGCTGCTTCACGTCGGCGGCACAAACCACGGTGCTGCCCCATGTGCTCCTGGATGTCACCGGGGAGCAGGCGCTGCGCTGAGCTCCTTACGGGCGATCAGGGCTCACAGTCATTGAATCACTGCCACGTGCTGTGCACTGTTCTAAACCCTCAGGTGCCTTTTACAAGCCCCACGGTCCTCTGAGGCAGATCCGTCACTTTCCCGTCTCCAGGGGGGGAAACGGAGCCTCGGAGAACTTGGGGACTTGCCCAGGTTACCTGGTCCTGGATGGTGGAGCTGAGGGCCTGTAGAGTCTGCAGCTTAGGCACCTGCCCCCCCCCCCCCCCCCCCC
>NW_027532747.1:356957-359777 GCF_008692635.1 Crocuta crocuta | reverse complement strand
TGTGCGGTCCCCAGGCTCCGCCAGAGGCTGCGAGGATGTGAGGGTGTGAGGTAGGGATCTTCCGAGACTGTCACTTCCCAGGGACAGACAGACCTCTCAGGTCACAAGGCCCTGGGGCAGCAGGGAGGAGGCTTGCAGGTAGGGACAGCTGGTTCTCAGGCCTGGCGCCCATGGCGTCCCCGGGATGAGAGGGCCACTGTGGCCATTATGTCCCCTCCTTTGGCCTCTAAGACGAGTCCCGGCAGGTGGGCCGGAATCCCAAAGTCGTCACTGGATGAGTGAGGCCGTTTTGCCCGGGACCACGCAGGGCTCCTGGGGAGGCAGGGACCTGAAGGGATCCTGCCCTTCTGCTGGCTCTGTGACCCTGGCAAGCCCCTTATCTGTGTTGAGCCCTGGCCGTGGCGTTGCCAACCCTACGGGGCCGATCCTGGCTCCCTGGCCAGGAAGGTGGAGGTAATCCCGGTGCCCAGGGTCCCAGAAGGCTGGTGGCATTGTTTCTGTGCTTGCTGCTCGTCCCTGCCCTGGGCGGCCCGCCTGTACAGAAGCTGCGTGTTCAGCTCCTGCGGGGGGCAGGTGGCCCTGGCCTGAGAGCACGGCCCAGGCTCTGACTGCCGGTGCCTCGCGCAGCTTCCTGCCTGGCTCAGGGCTGCAGCGACCTATGCCGCCCAGCCAGGCAACGTGGAGGAGGCCGGGCGTTCCGCATTCATCAGGGTGGGCAGGGCACAGCAGGGAGCGGTGCCAGGATCCTCGGCCTTGCTGGGGGTGCCGGATCAGGCCCTCATCACGCTGAGCCTCAGTTTCCTCATCTGGCGAATGGGCCAGTCGCTCTTCCATTGTTCCGAAGATATGCCGAGAGCACTGCTCCGTGCCAGCCTCAGTTGGCGCTCTGGCTTAGGCAGTGGAGTGCCAGCCTCCAAGCGCAGAAACCCGGCTGCTCTGTTGGGGCAGGGCCCCCTGGGCCCCTGGGCAGGTGAGCCAGGCCGAGCTGCCTGTCTTCTGTGCTTGTGGGCCAGGCCCCGGTCTGGTGCTCAGGCCTTCCTGCTGCCCAGGTGGGCCTTCCTCAGGCCACGTGTTTTCCCAGTTCTTGACAGGCTGTGGGATTAAGCTTCCACCAGTAGGGTCAGGCCAGAGGTAGGCTACCAGTCCCAGTGCTTCGGCTGCTTTGGGGACGGCACTTCCACATACCCTACTTCTTGCTGTGTGGCCCCAGGTCAGGAGGGGGCTCTTGGGCCTGGTACCTGTGTGCGTGCGTGCGTGCGTGTGGGTGTGCACGTACGTCTGTACATGTGTGCCCATGCATATGCTGTGCATTCTGGGCGTGTGTGCGTGCGCACGCCCCTGTGCGCCCATGTGGAGTGGACTCCATGCTTATGTAGCACTGGGGTAGCATGTGTATGTGGGTGCATACGTGTGCACTGTGTGGTGTGCACACATGTGCGCATTTGCGTGCAGTGGGACTCGAGTGCCCTGTAACAGTCCTCCACCCTCGGGGGGGGTGCTTGCTGGGTCCTCCCGCACGTGTGAAGGCGTGTACTGGCATCTTCCATGCACCAGGCCCCGGGCTGCTTGTGGGATGCACCGCAGGGAACAAGACACTTGTCTTTTCTCGTGGAGCTGATGGTCTAGTGGTACAGGCTGACATTCATTAAGAAGTTGAAAATGAATTTAAAGTTATAATAGCGGCAGGGCCAGGAAATCGAGGTGCGTATTGGGTTGCGGGAGCCTAGAATGGGATGCAGTCCTGGAGGGCTTCCTTGAGGAAGTGAGGTTTGAGCTAAGCTCTAACAGATGGGGGTTGGGGAAGCAAAAAGAGGGGAGAGAAGAACGCTCCAGGACTGGAAAAAGTATGTGTAAATGTCCTGTGGCAAGAAGGCCCAAGGACAGGTGGAGAAGGTGGAGCGGGAGGAAGATGGCATGTGTGTGTGTGTTGGGGGCCGGGGGCAGGGGGTAGGATCGCGTTGTCAGGGTGAAGGTCATGGTGGGAGAACTTCAGATCCCTGAAGTCAGTGACAACAGTCTGAGCCCTGTGGTCCAGCTCAGATCCAGTGGCCTCTGGGCTGCGGGAGCTCTCACCCCCAGGCGGACTGAGGCCAAGACAAGGAAGTGGCGGGGGAACCACGGAAACGCTCAGAAGTACCTTGCAGCCGTGTGGTTTCGTTCGGTGACAGCCCAGGGGGCCCCCGCCTTCAGGAGAGCGGTGTCCGGGGCTGGCATGCACGCAAGTCTAAGACCCTGCGTCGGCTGCAGTGGAGGCCGGAGGAGCCAGGAGGTCCCTGCAGGGCTGGGGAGACGCCTCCCAGGCGTCAGGGTCCCCTCGGGATAGGCTTCCCCATGCACACGCTCATAGAAGCCCCAGGGTCTGGCCCGAGGGGGCAAGGGAGCCCCCTGCAGAGCTGCAGTCGGGGCCAGGGTGACCCCACCGCACACTGCCGGCCCGGAGGGCGTTGTGGGCTTGGCCGCCTGTCCGAATAGTTACCGGCCGCTCGCCGGCCCAGATGCCCGGGAGCAGACCGCTGTGGCAGCCCTGGGNTCGCACTCGGGCGTGAAGCCGTACCAGTGTCCCGTGTGCGAGAAGAAGTTCGCGCGGAGCGACCACCTCTCCAAGCACGTCAAGGTGCACCGCTTCCCCCGCAGCAGCCGCGCGGTGCGCGCCGTGAACTGAGCGCCCGCCGCCCCGCCCCCTCACCCGCCCAGTTATTTTGTAGCAATAATTTATTTGCCTCTTCCGAGGGACGTGACGATGCTGCCGACCCACCTTCTGGAGCCCGGGAGGTGCAGGAAGCGAGGGGCTTGCCTGGGCGGCCTGAACCCGGAGCCCCT
>NW_027532747.1:355833-356768 GCF_008692635.1 Crocuta crocuta | reverse complement strand
CGTGCCTTCCAGCGGGCCGGCCTGTGCCTGTGCCGCGCTGGGAGCCTGGACCTTCTCCCACTGGGCTCCCTGCCTGGGCCAAGGCCGCCACTTTTGTGCTCAGAAGAAGAAATGTGCAGTTTTGAAATGTCAGTTCCCAGAGGGAGCCGTGCTGGGAAGAAGGAAGTAGGCCAGAAGTCCAGGGCTGCACTGTGGTGTGAGGGTGGCTTGGTCCCAGACCTCCGGCTCAGCCCGACTACCGGAGGGTAAGGGCAGTCAGGGGTGCAGAGCCTGGGCTCTGGGCAGATTCGGAATTAGGGTGAAAAGCCCCCTCCTTGGGGGTCTGGCAGTGCATGTGTTTGAGTTAAACGGTGCAGGGCAGACAGACGCAGCCTCAGCCCGGAGCATCTGTACCCAGCACGGCTCATCCCCTCATCCTGTTTCCAGACAAATCCAGACACCAGCCTCCAGGGTCACCTTGGGGAAAAGAGGGGAGCAGGCTGCATTGCGTGTAGAAGAACTAGATAGAGCCTCCGAATCCTGATTTAGAAATGCATTCCTTCTTTGGTCTAGAGATTAATATCAAATGAACTAGCTTGTTTTGACAGGTTTATTTCACATCCTATGAATGTATGTAAATAAGCTGTACATAGGTACATCTACATAAAATATCTTTTAATAACATCAACATTTGTGTAAATTTGAAATTAAAAAATCTATAAAGCTGGTGTACATATGTGACAATTATGTATATTTTCTTTGGTCCTTCATAAAAATATATTTACTTTGCCAATAAAAAGAAAAAAGAACTCGAGAGCTTTATGGCCTTCCTGTGCCGTTTTCCTCTGCTTTGCCAGGAAGTGGCTGTGATTCTGAGGGCTGTGTCTGTGTTTGCAGCATTTAGGGAACCTTGTGTTGTACTCAGAGGGACACGAAGGCCCCTTAGGGGCTCAGCC
>NW_027532747.1:355500-355806 GCF_008692635.1 Crocuta crocuta | reverse complement strand
GGTTTCTGCTCCCTGGGCTCTCCCGGAGGCCCCCCCCCCTCCCCTCTCCCCACAAACCCCAATCCGGCTTCCATCCCAGCTTCAGCGGAAGCCACCACAGGCCAGGTCTGTAGTGATCGCAGCGACTGGGATTAACTGGTGGGAGAGCCTGACTCAGCGCTCCCTGTGCGTTCAGTCCTTGAAGCATCTGCTGTGCCGAGGAGACGCCCCTTAGGAAATGGCATGTTATTCTCACCTGCTCGGGGCATCGGGGCGTCGTGAGCGAGTGGACTGGTGGGAGGGAGACGTACAGAGGCCGGTGTGCGC
>NW_027532747.1:331906-355476 GCF_008692635.1 Crocuta crocuta | reverse complement strand
GGGGAGGCGGGAGGCGAGGACCCCCCAGGGGTGACCCCTCCCTAGAGTCCAGCGCCAGTCGGGCCAATTTTCAGTGACAGCCTCGGAGACGGACGCAGCGAGGGTGCACCCGTGGATTTCCGGCAGACGCGTAAGTGAGATGTGCGCATGCGTGCGCATGTGACGTCACGCACCTTTGCGCCGCGGTTCCTGCCGCCGGGAGTCGTCGCCGCCGTCCTTCGTGTCTGGTGGGAGCCGGCAGATAGGAAGCTGTCGTGCGTGCCCGGCGCACTGCATGAGCGATCGGAGAAGGACACTTCCGCCCTGACGACCCGCTCTGGTCCTGGCGAAAGCGCTTGGCCTTGCGACCTCTGCCCTCTGGCCCCGACCAGACTTACGCTGTGGGGTCGGACGTGCTGTGCGGAAGTGAGGCATCGACTTGCGGGCGCAGGAGCGTAGCCTCTATCCGGAAACAAGCCCCGCGGCCCAGACGGGAGGAGCGGCGGAGCAGGACTGAGTGTGAGCACGTGTCCCCACGACGCCAGCGCCAGGTCGCTGCTCACCTTACCTGCGTGCGCCCCCCGAAGCCCACCGCTCCGGGTCTGCAGTGGCCTGGCCACGCGTGCGGGGGGGCTGGAGCCAGGGTGGGGGCTCCGGACGCCCCGCCTAGTGGGTGGGTTGGCGCCTGCCCTGGAAGCAGGTCTCTGCTTCGTAGAGGCGTCAGCTGGGGGGGGGAGGGGGAGGGCCCCCCCCCCGTCGGCCGTGGAGGGGCCGGGCCTCTGGGCCTCGGGTCTGAGCTCTGGCCTGAGCCCCGCACCCCCCTCCCCTCCCCCGGAGCGGGGCTCACGAGAACACCGAGCTCTGCCGAGGTGCCTGGCTCGGCTCTCGGCCCTGGGGGACTCACTTGCCGCAAACTTTGTCACCCTTTGTGACTTCCAGGACTGGAAAATAGCGCTTGTCTTGGCCCACAAGCTAAGAAAGCCGGCGGAGATGCGAGCCCGCGCGCTGCCAGCTGTTTGGAATCGAGAGGAGTCTGGACAGTCGGTCTGGAGCGGAAATCTAGCCCTACCCGCCTCTGGCGCCCTGCCCCCACCGTGTCCTTCCCCAAGGCACACAGAGGGGCAGGAGGCACCCTTTACTGAGCGCTGTATCAGCAGAACATGGGTTAGGCTGCTGTAACAAAGAGAGCCCCGAACACTGCGGCTTACCCAAGGTAGACATTCACTTTTCTCTGTTGGAACAGTCTGGAAGCGAGCAGCCTTGCCTGGGACAGCCAGGCTCCGTCTCTCCTGGTGTCCTCCATGCCCTGGGTGCTGGTCCAAGCCGGCTCGGCAGGGTATCCAGGCGAGCCCACAGAGAGCAGGCCGGGGCCGCGTGTCCCCTCTCCCTGGGAGAGCCCCGGCAGGGGTGGCCCCGTCGGGCCCACTCAGGTCTCTTGGGCCAGCACCTAGTCACGTGGCCTCATCCACCACCAGGGAAGAGGGAAAATGCGTCTTGAGCCGCGAGGCTGTGCGCACAGCTAAAACGCAGGGGTCCTGCTGTGGGAGAATGAAGGGGAGCGCGGGGGCTGCCTTTCTGCTGGGGGCAGGCCCCCCACGCCTGGCGACGTGCGATGCGCGCAGCGTGGGCCCCGCGGCTCTCCCCAAACCCCGCGCCCGCGCAGCGCGGAAGTCCCGGGGGGCCTGGGGGGGGTCTCAGAACGGGTGTCACTGGCAGCTGTGGGGCCAACAGTCTGGCTTCCAGGGACAGCGGGGGTCGCCAAGGGAGCCGGTGGGAAAGAAGAGCTAAGATGCTTGGTTGACAAGCCAAGGCTGCATATGGCAGAAGCCCGAATCCTGTGGACACAAGTGAACAACACTGAACCCTCCTGGTGTCCTCCGTGGCCCCTCCTGGGCGGCCGGGGTCTGTACACGTGCTGTGCACACAAGTCGAAGACCCTGGGTCCAGGCGTTCGGGGACTCGTGGCCTTTCTTGGGCTCCACGGGTACCAAAGCCCAGGGCAGTGGGTACAGGGGAGACACTGTCTTAGTGCGGACAGCAGTGGATATGACCGGGGGCTTCGGATGTCACATAAGGGGTGACAAGCACCAAGCCTAAGCAGAAAAAGACCGCAGATGGAAGAGTCATTCAGGAGACTCCGAGGAGGTGCCCACGCCAGCCGCCCCGTGCAAGGTCCCTGTCACCGTCGGTCTCTGGAGGCCGTGGGCAGAGTGCAGGGTGAAAGAGAAGAGCAGCTGGGGCGCTTGGAGGGCTCAGTTGGTTAGGCGTCCGACTTCAGCTCAGGTCATGATCAGGTGGTTCTTGAGTTCAAGCCCCGCGTCGGCCTCTGTGCTGACAGCTCAGAGCCTGGAGCTGCTTCGGATTCTGTGTCTCCCTCTCTCTCTGACCCTCCCCTGCTCGTGCTCTGTCTCTCTGTGTCTCTCAAAACTACGTAGATGTTAAAAAAAAAAAAAAAAAGAACTAGAAGAGCAGCAGCACGGAGTGCAGAGAGAGATGGAAGGGGTGAGGGAGAATCACAGGGAAATAAAAATAATTTTAGAGTTCAAGCCTGCCTTGGTATATAGCAAGGGGGTGGGAACACTCACGTAGATTTTCTAGAACTAGTGGGGAAGGAAGATTGGAAAGGAGCACATAAGTGTGGAGGGCAGAAAATACAGCTCCATTAGTTGGATTCTGGATCAGACTCCAGAAAAATAGCATATATGCTAATACAAACACATATAATACACTAATATATAGCATGTAATATATTAATACGTAACGTATAACTTGCTAACATAGTACACTGATACATACTATATATAACATATTAATATATAACATACCCTATCATATAGCATATACTAATTTGTAACATAATATACATAATATATAGCCTACTAATATATAATATATGAATATGTAACAAGCGATATATAACATACATACTAATAAAATGTAACACACAATTCTGACCATATACACATGTGACACAAGCAGAGGACAGGGAAAACATCTCACCTTGGAGGACAGGGAACCGTGGTGGGGGATCTTAGAGGCATTTAGTTGGCATGAGGCCGCGTGAGCTTGGTTGGCCTCTCTGAACTTCGGAGTCTTTATCTGTGAAATGGGTGAGATAATGCTGGCGTCTGGGCTGGGTGGAGATGGAGCAAGTTACCCGGATGCAGAGCATGGTGGGCAAGAGGAGGCAACCTGTGGGGAGGAGAAAATCAGGCGGGGAGGGAAAAACACAGCAAGCAAAGAAGGGCAGCAGCCGAGAGAGGGACGCGGGGCTGGGAGCAGCCGCATCTCCTAAGGTCCTGCTGTGCGTCGGTGGGAAGGGGCGCCGGGGGCCTTGCAAGAAGGAGCCTGTTGTGGGAGGAGGTCTCGACCCTGAGGCCCAGAAACCTTCCAACCACCATCCTTCCCCGTCTCGCCTCGTCTGCGCTGACCCTGAGAGCGCTCCAGACAGGACAGCCCGCCAGCACCCGCCTCTGACAGACCCAAGGACGCTCCCCAGGGCTGTTTGTTGCCCCCCTGTTCTCCGGGGCGGTTCTGGGAACCGGGCTCGGCTCTGAGCTGAGCTCATATTGTAAAACGCAAGAGCAGTGTCCGGAAGGCCCGGCCGCTGGCCACGTGAGGAGCGGGGCTGCCGCAGCTCTCGCTGAACGACGGCATCAGAGAGGCGGCCACCTGGGCGCCGAGCAGAAGGGACAGCAAGCGCAGGCGCGGGGTGGTCGTAGTTGGACGTACGTAAGAATGAAGATGCTAAACGTACACGTGAGTCTAAACACTTGCCCAGGGGCTTTCAAATTTAAATGCAGATGTCGGGGCGCCTGGGGGGGCTCAGTCGGTTGAGCTTCCAACTTGGGCTCAGGTGATGATCTCGCAGTTTGCGGGTTCGAGCCCCGCGTCGGGCTCTGTGCTGACAGGTCAGAGCCTGGAGGCTGCTGCAGATTCTGTGTCTCCCTCTCTCTCCGCCCCTCCACTGTTCACAATCTGTCTCGCGGTCTCTCAAAAATAATAAACATTAAAAAAATTTTTTTTAACGCAGATGTCAAATCAAATACTGTCTTAGAAAGAGAAAGAAAGCTTGCAGCGAGGAAGTACTAATGTAATACCTCCCCTGGCTCGAAAGCCCCAGGCTGCACAGACAGACTCAAAGTTGTGCTTGAAGCCGGTCTCTCAGGAACTACCTCTTTCCCAAAGAAGAGCATTTTACAGGAGTCGCATTTCTGGATATCCCACTTTGTATTTCCCTCTTCCCTGAGAAGTCTTTTCTTGTGCACACGATGAATGAAATGNTGCTGCTATGAACATTGGGGTCCATGTGCTCCTATGCATCAGCATGAAATGCCACTTCTGTTGGGTAAGTTGGTAACTGGTTGGACAACGTCCCCAGCGAGCTCCGCGTGAAAGAGGCATGAGGGCCACTTGTGGGGTCCCGCAGAAGCTCCTGGACAAAAGCTGCCACAGGACACGCGAGTGACTGCCCCCCCCCATGACCCCCGACCCAGAGGACGTTGTGACCTGTGACTGCACCATGCAGAGTTCTGGTTCCCACCTTGGGGGCTGAAGGTGCGGCCCCTCCCTGTGTGTCGGCTTGAGGGGGGACTTTGGGGCTGGTGACACGGTGAGCGGTGGAAGTCCTCTCTCTCCTCCGCCCTCAGCCACTCGGCTCCAGAGCTGACGGACCTTGCTAGGAATTTGGGTGCACAGCCGGAAGTTCGTGCCCCCTCCTGGGCTGAGGGCCACCGGACGCCCTGCGCAGGATTCCCATGGTGGAGGGGGTTATGCCTTGCGAGACGCCCGCCCTCCTCATGCAAGTACACACGTTTTTCGAGTAGTGATGACGCCTCTCAGCGGCTCAGCAGACTGCTCTCTGCCACCGCACCGGTTTGTCCTGCTTGACCCTCCAACTGGTTCTGAGAGTCCAGCCACTCTGGTGAGGGCCATCTGTGTGACTTCTCCTGGAGGCTTGTGGGGTCCCATGGCCCCACTGGCTTCCCGTGGAAAATATGTCAACTTATTCTGTTGAAATAATGTAATAAAATAAATTATAATATATACTAAGTTCTATTATAATTATATTATTTATAACATATAAATAAACATGTGAGGGGCGCCTGGGTGGCTCAATCGGTTAAGCGTCCAACTTGAGCTCAGGTCACGATCTCGCAGTTTGTGAGTTCGAGCCCCGTGTCGGGCTCTGTGCTGACGGCTCAGAGCCTGGAGCTTGTTTCGGATTGTGCACCTCCCTCTCTCTCTGACCCTCCCCTGCTCACGCTCTCTCTCTCTCTCTCTCTCAGAAATAAATAAAACATTAAAAAAATTTTATAACATGTGACCATGATATTTAATATAATAATATAACATATATTCTAATACATAATACAATATACTAGTATATAACATAAAATACATAACATATATACTAATGTAACTGTAATGCAATGCTGTAGCATAACTAAATAGCACCTAACTATACGCCCACATGTACAGCTTAAAGAACACAACTGTATTATATACTGTTATTTATAATTTAAATCATAGAACTATGTGATATATAACACAACCAAAGACTCTAACTGTACTAATTGTCACATGCGCCGTGAGGCACCCAGGGACTTGCTGCTTCAATCGTCCCCTGACTACCTTATAAGCATCTTCCTCTCGGAACATCAAATTCCCCACCTCTTCAAACACGCAGAAGAATTTAGAGCCAGACTCTGGGTTCCTGTAAACTCTCCTTGCCTCCGTTTCCCCACCTGTGTGGGACAACGGTGGTATGTCTCTCATACGGTCCGTGTACAGACAAGATGGGTTAAAACACGAAGTCCACTTAGAAGAGCCTTTGGCAGGGAGCGAAATGTTGGTGGCGTTCTGTTACTACCTGTTGTTACTTGAGTATTCCCTCAGTACCCTCATCCGCTTCACCCCAAGGGGTATAAGAAGACATTTCTGCTAAATGAGCACAGTACTCTTCCAATACACATTTTTCTCGGATCAAACATGCTCCAGCACCCGCACCGTGACGTCTGCCGTGCACACGGGTCTGGCAGAGGGCAGGCTCATTCCCTCGGCAAAAGGATTGCGGGGCTCTGCTTAGTCAGCGTCTTCGAGGTGTTCCTTCACGGACCGTTAAATGCTTAACGCCAGGGAGAACTGTAAGCCGATGTGTTCAAGCCACTGCTGATTAAGTGTCCAGCAATAAACAAGATAAAGCCAGTCGGAAATTGTAGATGCTTTAAAAGGTCACGTACGGCTCGTGGGTTTCATTTGCATTTTCCTTGAGCAGGAGGCTGGTCGTTGGATTGTTCCCCTCAATGCCAGACACCTGGGCATAAAGACCACCTAGGCGGGAGTTCTCTCTCACCCGCGCTCTTCCCACGCCCACAGGCGGGCAGGCCTTGCAGCCCATGAGAAGGACCCCAGGTATATGCCCCGGTCCCGTGGGGCTCGAGACCTGAGGGCAGTGGCCTGTCTCCAGGGGTAGCTGTGCTCTTGGGCAACGGGGCAGTTGAGCCTCACCTAAAATTGCCAGGTGGGTGTTCTGGGCACCCCGAGGCCCTGTCCAGAGCTGAGGGTGAGGGGGGCGCTCAAGTGCTTCCTTTTCCCTCCCTCCACGCCCGGCCACCAAGTTGACACTGGCCTCCGGTGCGCGGGGGCATGCTGTGTCCTGAAATCCATTCCTGCCAATTCCCATCGGCCTCCGCCTCCCTGCTGTTCCCATGAGAAGGATGCTAGACAGACTTACTGTGTCTAGAAAAATGTCCTCAGGCTGCTCGGACACTGGGTCCCACACGGCACTTGTGTTCACAGACGGCAGCACACTCCCCGCGCACGCACAAACCTCAACACACCCTCGGTACTGTTTGTGAAGACCTCGCCGGTGACAAAAACCACAAGGGAACAGCGAGAGCAAAGGAAGGAACAGGGCCATCTGACCGCATACGATGGGATCCTCCAGGCAGAAGACAGTCAGCTGAAGGTCTGTCAGAATTCATGACTGTTTACTAAGTGACCAGATGCAAGGGTAACACGTGGAATCAGATTACTTACACGTCACTGTGTCAGCTAGCAATTGCTGCTGCTGCATAATGACCCGCCCAAAGCAGCAGCGATCTAACATCGCAGCTGACGCACCTGTCGGCTGGCAAGGGGTCCGCCGATCTAGGCTCCCTCACGCGTGTGTCTGGGATTCGGCGGGCAGTTTAGCGGGCCCTCTGCTCTGCGTGTCACTCATTCTCTCCCGGGCCCAGGGGTGGGCCGCCCTGTTTTCACGGTGAAGGCAGAGCTAGGATCCTGCACGGAAGCCCTCCACATGCTGGCCGCGGACCGTGGTAAAGGCAGGAGGGCGAGCTAGAATGCGCAAGGCCGTTTCTAACCATCCACTGTGTCCCGTTGACAGACGCAGGTCAGGTGGTCAGGCGTCAGGGGGTGGGACAGGTCGTCCCCACTCTCCGTGAGAGCGTGTGACGTCACATGGCATACCCAAACGGAGCGATTATCACGGGTGCAAGCGATGCAGTATAAAAACAACTAAGGCTGTAACAGTAAACAGCATTTATACATTTACAACAGCAAGAAAAATCACAAACAACACGGGAGTAAACTGATCAAAAATGTGTAAGAATAGGGGCGCCTGGGTGGCTCAGTCCATGGAGTCTCTTGCAGTTCGTGAGTGGCACACCCCCCACCCCGTCAGGTTCTGCGCTGACAGCTCAGAGCCTGGATCCTGCTTCAAATTCTGTGTCTCCCTCTCTCTCTGCCCCTCCCCTGCTTCTGCTCTGTCTCTCTGTCTTTCGAAAATAAAGACATGTTAAAAAATAAAATAAAATAAAAAAATTTTTAAAAATGTATAAGAATATATGATAAAACTTTAATGGAAAACATAGACTAAATAAGTGGACTCAGTGGAGTTGCTTACCATTTTTCCTTTATCAGAGACTCAGGTTTGTAAAGATTTGCATTTTTTGTCATACTAATCCATGATCTAATGCAATTCCAGTACAAACCCTAAGAGGACTGTTTTTAATGGAACGTAACTTGATTCTAATATTTATCTAGGGGTGTAAATATACAAGAGTGCCGTACAATTCTGCATCACGGTGGTGGTGGCGAGTGGCCCGCCTTAGGAAGTATGGAAACATTCTATAGAAGTAAGAGAGTTTTAAAGTGTGGTATTAGAATAGACAAAGGCAAATAAATCACAGAGCAGAATAAAGATTCTAGAAAAAGGCATAAGTATATTTGGGATTTAATGTGAGGTACATTTAATAGATGGCAGAGGAAAACTGGTTATTCATAGGATGTGAGGAAAGAGAAAGCGTTATCTCACCCCATACATGCACAATTCATTCCGGATTAAAGAGCCAACCGCACACACTCAATTATTAAAGTACAAGAAATAAAAGAACAGAAGCCATAATGGAAATGATAGATATGTTTGACATCGACATTTAAGGTCTTGATTTAAGAAAAGACACCACAGATAAAGTTAGAAGGACGAGTATTAGATATGGAGAGAAATATGTGAGTAGTGATCCAAATATATCTGGAATACATTGAACTGTTGCATAAATTACCAAGTAAAAGGTAAAAATTCCAACAGAAAAGTGTGCAGTGGATGGAAGCTAGTAACTTGTGGAAAAAGAAATGCCAAGTGGCAACTAAGGAAAGAAGACGTCTGACCTTGTAAACACATGGGAAAATAAAAATAATATGCCCTATTCATGCTGGCTAGAATGAAAACATGCGAAAAGCTGGTAAAATGTCCAGGGTGGGGAAGTGAGTACTCTCATCACTGTTGACTGCAGCACAATCGTTTTCTTGGAGGAAAATTTGGAAGAATTTATCAAAATTGAAAATATACTCGCAAACCCACCACTAAGAATCTGCATTTGGAGGGCATTATGCTAAGTGACCTAAGTCAGACAGAGAAAGACAGATAGTGTAGGATCCTAGCTAGATGTGGAACCTAAGAGAGAAAAAAAGCTAAATTCAGAAGAGATCAGACTTGTCACCTGAGGCCGGGGTGGTGGGGGAGGGGAGTTGGAGAAAGCACTAAGGACGTAGCATACAGCCTGGGGGCTGTAGTGAACACTGGTATCCTTGGAGGTTGTTAAGAGACTAAATCCTCAGACGTCTCATCACAAGGAATAAGACATTTTTTTCTTTCCTTTTTTTTTTTCGTATCTGTATCAGACGATGGACGTTAACTACCGTGGTAAGCGTGTCATGATACGTGAAAGTCAAATCATCATGCCGTACGCCTTAAACTTACACAGTGTTGGGCATTCGTTACATCTCAAAACTGGAGGGAAAAAGAACAGTTAAGAAATATATCTTAAAAATCCACAAACAGGGGCGCCTGGGCGGCTCAGTCGGTTGAGCATCCAACTTGGGCTCAGATCATGATCTTGGCGGTTTATGAGTTTGAGCCCTGCGTTGAGCTCTGTGCTGACAGCTTGGAGCCTGGAGCCTGCTTCCGATTCTTGTCTCCCTCCCTCTCTGCCCCTCCCCCACTCACACCAGAGATCTTTCTCTCTCTCTCTCAAAATATCCACGTACAAAGATACGTGTACAAGTTTGTTCTCTCTTTTTAAAAAATGTTTATTTATTTTTGAGAGAGAGAGAGAGAGAGAGAGCACAGACACAAGTCAAGGAGGGGCAGAGAGAGGGACACAGAAGATCCAAAGCAGGCCTTGCATTGATAGCAGCAAGCAAGATGTGGGGCTCAGACTCATGAACTGTGAGATCATGACCTGAGCCAGAGTGGATGTTCAACCGACTGAGCCATCCAGATGCCCCCAACGTCGCCGTCTACAAGAGCTTTTTTAAATGTTTATTTTTAAGAGAGCGACCCAGTGCGAGCGAGGGAGGGGCAGAGAGAGAGGGAGACACAGAATCTGAAGCAGCTCCAGGCTCTGAGCTGTCAGCACAGAGCCTGATGCGGGGCTTGAGCTCACAAACTGCTAGATCATGATCTCACCCCAAAGTCCGTCGCCTAACCGACTGAGCCACCCGGGCATCCCCGTTCTTTTTAACATTATTTATAACTACCAACAAGGGGGACAGTCTAAAAGTCTACTAATAGAGAATTGGATTTACCCCTCTTCAGGGTACCCGGAAACTAGCTTTTTACTTGGTTGGTAGTGAAGTGGTCATAATTAGATGCAATTTACATGTATAAAAATTATCCACAGTGTTTAAATTTTTAGGAGCACCCTGTGCACAGAGGATAGAAGGTGTGGTTAAGGTGGGGAGACCCAGTTAAGGTGCAAATATCCATGACACGAGTGCAGCTGACGGAGGTGTGACAAGAATATGGAGAGCATGCTCCGGGAAGAACACAAGCCCCGAGTTACGGAGTGAGTCCAGTTCCTGAAGGAACATCTCCTTTATCAGCAGAATATAACTGGACGCTAACCACTCCTCCCATAACCACTCCGCCCACCCACTGAGGCCCAAGCCGCCCCTGACCTCTCGCACGGACTATTGCAGTAGCTCCCGCTGCTCTCCCTGCTGTGGCCTCACACCCCTAGCACAGCAACCAGAAGGATCCAGATAAAATCTGCCTGATGGTGTCCCTCCTCTGCTCAGAAATTCCCGGGGGTTCCTGTGTTTCACTCAGAGGGAAAGGAAGACATAAAGCCCTGCAAGGTCCGCCCTGCCCTACACGGACCTTCCCCACTTACCACTCTTCATCCACCCCAGCCTACTCTGCCCATCTGGGAACACGGTCAGCTCCCGCCTTCTGGGCCTCGCATGGGCTGTTCCCTCTGTCTGCGGCGCTCTTCCCCCAGCTACACCATGACTCCTTGCTCGCCTCCTTCAAGCCTGTGCTCGGATGTTACTGCACAGGAAAGGACTTCAGTTGATAGTTTGTGTCTACCTTCATGCCTTGCGTCTTGGTAAATACACCCTTCGGACGTAACACGTCATAGGGTGGGCTGGGGGAAGGGCACTCAGGAACCCTCTGTACTATCTTTGCAACTCCTGTGAATCTAGAATGTTTCAGGACAAAAACAAACAGAAGTTACACCCACCAGCGCGCCTTCTCCCTCCGGGGTCTTGATCTGTCTCCACAGCACTTAGCACTTGATTTATTTGTGTGTTCACTCCCTGCTAGACTGCTCTATGAGGTCAGGGTTTGTCATAAACCCACATCCTATAACAAATATCACATTAATCTACAAATTCTAGATTCTGGGCACCACATATGTAATGGTAAGTTGTTTACCACCAATACATGTTTGATTCCTTCCCAATGTTTGCTGTCATAAATGTTGCCATAAACATTTAGCATGTAGAACATCTTGCACATAGTTTCATACACAGAGTTTTTTCTTTTTTTCTTACATTTTTTTTTAATGTTTTTATTTATTTCTAGGAGAGAGAGAGAGAGACAGCGTGAGCAGGGGAGGGTCAGAGAGAGAGGGAGTCACAGACTGAAACAGGCTCCAGGCTCTGAGCTGGCAGTCAGCACAGAGCCCGACGCGGGGCTCGAACCCCCGAACCGCGAGATCATGACCTGAGCGAAAGTCGGACGCTCAACCGACTAAGCCACCCAGGCGCCCCCACAGAGTTTTTTCAAGCTTATTTATTTTGAGAGAGAAAGCATGTGTGTGCATGCTTGTGCGCATGTGCGTGTGCACGCACACGCACACACACACGCACACACACGCGCCATGCAGGGGAGGGGCAGAGAGAAGGGGGAGAGAGAATCCCAAGCAGGCTCAGTGCTCTCAGCAGAGCCTGAACGCAAAGCTTGATCCCACAAACTGTGAGATCATGTCCTGAGCTGAGATCAAGAGTCAGACGCTCAACCGACTGAGCCACCCAGGCGCCCCTCACACACAGATTTTTTAATGGTGTGTTTGCTGGGTCAAAGGGTCGGCACATTTAAAATTCTGATAACTTTTGCCAAATCATCATCCCCACAATAATTGTGCTGGAAAACATGAGTTACTTATGTATTCATTTAATTATCTGTTCTTCACTAGAACATGAACTCCTTGGAAATCAGGAAACAGGGGACTGTTTTGTTCAGTGCTGTAAACCCAGCTCCCAGAACAAGTATTTGTTGAGCAAAGGAAGTGGGTAGAGGTAGGGGTTATTGCTAAAATGGATGGGATAAGATAGGTTTAAATATGTTACTCGAAGTTATAATTATTGAAGTGTGGTAGACAGAATAATGGCCTCCCCCAAAGATGTCCACACCCCAGTCTCCAGAACCTGGGACTACGTTCCTTCGCACGGCCATAGGGGCTCTGTGGCTGTGATTCTGTTAAGGGTCTCCACCGGGGGAGGTGGTCCTGGATCATCTGGTGCACCCCGTGTCACCTCCAGGGTCTATACAGGAGGGTCAGCAGGGGGTGTGACAATGGAGGAGAGTTCAGGGCGAGAGGCTGGAGGATGCTGCTGGCTTTGAAGATGGAGGAAGGGCACGAGCGGCTCCCGAAGCCGGAAAGGCAAGGGACCAGACGGGACGCCGCCCCCCCCCCACCTCTTTCTAGGACTTCTCACCTCCAGAACCGCGTGAGAACGCATTGGTGCTGTTCTCAGCCGCCAGGTTCATGGCAATTTGTTACAGCAGCAGTAGGAAGCCAACCCAGATACCAGGAGAAGAGGTAAAAGAAATATGTAAGTCCCAAACATGAGCTGCGGAGGAGGCGGGAAGAGGAGGAGGGAAGCCTAAGGGAACCGGCGGAGTCCAGAGTCACAACTCCGGACGCAGGATCAGCTACGCTCGGATGCAGCCCCTGGAGAGATGAAAACCAGACAGGTGAAGGAGGCCCCTGGGAGAGGGCCGGGGGCGGGGGCCAAGGTCACCTGCCTCTTTGGTGCTCATGGACTCATTATCACAGGCACATCTGACTACCATAAAAATGCACTTTTAAAACCTGCTCCTGGAGCACTGGGGTGGCTCCGTCAGTTGAGCATCTGACAACTGATTTCAGCTCAGGCCATGGTCCCAGGGTTGTGGGATGGAGCCCCATGTCGGGTTCCGTGCTGAGCGTGGAGCCTGCTTAAGATACTCTCTCTCTTCCTGTGCCCCTCCTCTGCTTACACAGGTCTCTCTCTATCTCTCAAATTAAAAAACAAACAGCAGCACCTGGGTGGCTCTGTCGGTTGAGCATCCGACTTCGGCTCAGGTCATGATCTCTCAGTTCGTGAGTCCGAGCCCCGCATCAGGCTCTATGCTGACAGCTCAGAGCCTGGAGCCTGCTTCGGATTCTGTGCCTCCCTCTCTCTGCCCCTCCCCTGCTCACACCCTGTCTCTCCCCCTCTCTCTCAAAAATAAATAAACACTAAAAGACTTTAAACAAACAGCCTGCTCTTGCGTCAGTGCTCTGGAGAAGTGACAATGTGTTCTCAGCAGTGCGTCTGTGGGAGCCCACTGGCCACAGAAAGGCACAGGTGGACTAGAGCTGCCTCTTCCTACTGGGAGGACATTGTGCCTGGGCCCCGACACCTCCCAGAGCATTGCCCCGTGGGAAGGGAGTCCACGCAGGAAGGCAGAAGGTCCAGGAGGTACATGCAGGTACCATGTCAGGAGGCAGAGACTTGGACCCTGATACCCCATCCCTCAACCACAGAGACTGGACTGCCGACCAACTTCACCCAGGCCTAGGGGGGCCCCTCTGTTCTCCAGGCTTCTCTGCTGGAGAGTTCCAGCCACGGCCGCACGCCCGTGTGTGCATGTGTGCGTGTGTGCATTACTTGTGTACGTAGGTGTGCGTGCGTGCGTGTCTGCGGGCGTGTGCAGGTAAGTTGAGGCACGAGTGAGGCATGTGTGTGCAGGCATGCGTGCTCATCTGTGTCTGTGCCCGGGGCTGCCCTGAACGTGCACATGTGCGTGTGCACGGGCTCCTGTGCGTGTGCATTCACGTATGCATCTTTGTGCGTGGAGAGCACACGTGCCTTGCTGCCAACTTCAGCTCCTGGCCACAGTTTGTTTGGTTCTCATGACTCAAAAACTCGGAGCTAGTATTTACAGAGTAAGGCTTTACGTACAAATCTACACGTTCAGCTTCTTGTGAAAAGTAACAGGGCAGCACTGGGCCCTGTTTCTGAAGGGCATCTACCAGCTGCAGCCCATAGGCTCTGCCCTGACCCTCTAGAGGGGTCATGTGACCTCCCGTGTGTCACAGCTCTCGCCACTCCCCATTGTCTCACACGTGACCTGCCTGGCCCATCGAGGTTACCTCGTTGGCTCTTACAGGAATTTGAGATCCTTTGATCAAGTCCGGACAATTTGGTAGCAAGTTTCAGCCTGGTCTAGTGTGCGCTCCCCCCCACCCCAACCTGGGCAGCTTCCGCACTCCTGCCTTCATTCACCTTCAGCCGCTTTGCTCACGTGGTCACAGCGTCTCCTGATACTGTCTACCGAGTCTGCTATGCCCTCTTCACCCTGTGTCTGGACTGGAGTCCTACTCTTTCTTCAGCAGCACCTCAGATGGGCCCCCTCCTCTGGGAGGTCTTCCCTGATCTCCCCCAGCCATCAGTCACACCTTTGCTTCTCCCTGGTCTCCCACGGTATGAGGGAGGAGGCACAATTGTGATTAGAAGCCAAATCATTCAAATCAAAGGAGGAACTCCTAAAATCCAGCCGTAAGATAAGGATTTATCTTCAGTCTGATTTGAAAAATGGGCCAAAGACCCGAGGAGACACCTCATCAAGGAAGATACACGGATGCCAGGTCAGGATGTGAGAAGATGCTCCACATCATCTTCCATCAAAGAAAAGCAACACCCCACACACCTATTAAAGTGGCCAAATTCCAGGACACTCGCAAGCCAAGTGCGAGAGAGGATGTAGAGCAATAGAAACGCTCCTTCCTTGCTGGTGGGAATGCAAAATCGTGCAGCAACTTGGAAGGCAGTTTGGCAGTTTCTTATAAAATGAAACATGCTCTTGTCATAAGATCCAGCAATCACACTTCCTGGTATTTACCCAAATGAGCTGAAGACTTATGTCCACACGGCAACCTGCACGTGGGTATTTACAACAGGTTTGTTCATCATTGCCAAAACTTGGAAGTAGCCAAGACGCTCTTCAGTAGGTGAATGGATAACCCCTACGGCCATCATACAACGGGATGTTATTCAGTGCTGAAAAGAAATGAGCTGTTAAGCCATGAAAAGGCATGGAGGAAACGTAAAGGCACAGGTGAAAGAAGCCAGTCCGAAAAGGCTACACACTGTGTGATTCTAACTATACTACGTGCTGAGGAAGGAAAAACTACAGAGACCACGGAAAGATCAGTGGTGCTGGGGGTTGGGAGGTGGTTGGGGGAGGGACGATTAGAGCAGAGGATTTCTAGGGCAGTGAAAATACTCTGTGTGATACCATAATGATGGATACATGTCATTATTCGTTTGTCCAAACCCACAGAATGTACAACGCCAAAAGCGAGCCTTTGTGTGAACCGTGGCGCTTGGGTGACAATGACGTGTAGGTATAAGTTCATCGATTATAACGCATGTCCTACTCTGGTACCTGACATTGATGGTGCGTGTGGGAGGACAGTCAATATAGGGGAACTCCGTACATTTTACTAAATTTTGCTATAAAGATAAAGTTTATTGGGGCACCCGGGTGGCTCAGTCAGTTAAGTGTCCGACTTCGGCTGAAGTCATGATCTCACGGTCCATGAGTTTGAGCCCCGCGTCGGGCTCTGTGCTGACAGCTCAGAGCCCAGAACCTGCTTCAGATTCTGTGTCTCCTTCTTTGTCTGCCATACTTCCCCCACTTGTACTCTGTTTCTCTGTATCTCAAAAATAAACATTAAAAAAATATAAGTAAATAAGGGCACATGGGTGGCTCAGTCGGTTGAGCGGCCGACTTCAGCTCAGGTCATGATCTCACAGTTTAGTGAGTTCGAGCCCTGCATCGGGCTCTTTGCTGATAGCCTGGAGCCTGCTTCCGATTCGGTGTCTCCCGCTCTCTCTGCTCCACCTCTGCTTGTACTCTGTCTCTCAAAAATGAATAAACATTTAAAAACTTAAAAAAATAAAGTTTATTAATTAAAAACAATAAAACAAAAAAAAAAGCAAGTTGAGTCATGTCTTAAAAGGAGCTAAACTCAAAAAACAGCTCAGAAAATGAAATCGCAATTAGCCAAAATTACTTTTGAAAGTCTTCAATCATCCAAAGAGCACAGTGTGTCATGTATGCTGGTCACCTCGGGCACTGACGGGGTCCCCTCTGCCTGTATGGCCATCACAGATATAGTTCCCTTCAAGTTGGGTAGAATCAGTAGTTGGCTTGCTTTTAGAGGCAATTATTTCGTGTGATAAATACATTCTCTCAATGTGAGGATCACCATAAACGAGGCTGGAAAGTCACTCTGAGAATTAGAGTTGGGATTGGGAAGCACACCTTCTGGTACATGGGTATGGATGATCTCACGCCGTCCAAATTAGTGCTTAGTTTTCTCCTTCATTTTTGGGAACTGCTGTAGTGAGAGATGAGTTCTCAGAATGCGGTTGTAGTCAAGTTGCTTGGTATGATAAAATGGAGGAATTTGTTGAGGGAGAAGGACCAGATGAAAAGATGGAGAGGGGTGTGTGAAGGCAGGAAGAAAGAATTATGGTGGACTCGGAGAGAGGAACTGGTTTTTTTTTTTGTTTTTTTTTGCACGTCCAAGTTGGTGCTGTGCAAAGCAGAGCCAGCTGGCCCTGAATTGGGGGCTCAGAACACAAAGTGACCACAAAGATGTTTTTCCTTTGGACATTTGTAGATGTATTTGGGAGGGATTTGAATGCCTATAAGACATAGAATTAGGGATGTAGAGTCAGTGCTAGTTAGATCTCAGAGCAGAGGGCAGCCCCAGGTGACATCTAGTCTACCTGCCATCATATTCATGGCTTATGGTACTGCCGTCAGTGTTTGACTCAATGGGATTGTTGCCCCACGGTGAAGGTGGGAAGGAGAATGGATAAAATCTAGAGGAACTCCTGGTGCTTCCAAATCTTATGGTTGAAATTTAGTGGAAGATCCGGGATCTGGATCACTCAGCGAGAAGATCCAGAAGTTTCCTGGAAGCTGGTGGAGAACGCAGGGCCTGGGCCAGGAGGGGAAGGTCACAATCACAGGTGGCAGCCATGGTCTCATCGTCAGTTGCTGAAATGAGGATGAGGCCATATTTGCATGTCTTTCCTTGTTAGGTTATGGAGATATCTGTATAGAGTAACTTTCTTTTTCCTCCCTCTCTTTCTCTTATTTATGCATCTGGGATGCTCTGTAAATTTTGGGATGCTAAACTTTGCAATTTCTCCATAGGTCCAGTATGTTAAGATGGGGCCATGATGGTTGGAGAAGATGTGGTCATCACTCAGGAGTTTGGGTTCGGAGCTGAGGGCACCAAACGAGTGTGTCGGTCAGTCAAAGGGGTGGACTGTGCTGGGCAGTCTGTCCTGGGTGCCCAGCATCGTCCTGCCCTCCTCAGGTCGAGGAATCTGATTCTGTGTGACACTTGCCCCGGGTAGGTTATGGGCTTAGGACCTATGCTTAGCCAAGCTGTATTAACTTTCTGGGTCTTCACAGAAGCCCAGAGAGGTGGGTATGACCGTGGCTGTCCTCGCTGTGGAGATGAGGAAGTGGAAGTGGCTTGCCCAGGGTCACCCCTTCAGTTACCTTGTGACATGAGAAGCTACCCTAAAACTTGGTGTCTTCACAACACTTCCATGACCTCTGACAATACTATACATTGACTGGGCTCAGCTGGACGGTGGGTCTGCTGGTCTCACCTGAGGGTCTCATGCTCAGGTGCTGGCGGGGCCTGGAATCTCCAGGTGGGCTCCGTGTTCACGTCCTGGTGGGGACAGTTGGCAGCCTGGGTCTGCTGTTTGTCTCCACTTTTGCTTTGGATTCTTGACGTGGGTGCTGGATCCCAAGAGTATGAAAGTGGCGGCTGCCAGGCCCTCTTCAGGCTTCAACCAAAAAAGACACAATAGGGGCACCTGGGTGGCTCAGTCGGTTAAGCGTCTTCATGCGACTTCACCTCAGGTCATGATCTCACAGTTCATGGGTTCGAGCCCCATGTCGGGCTCTGTACTGACAGCTAGCTCAGAGCCTGGAGCCTGTTTTGGATTCTGTGTCTCCCTCTCTGACCCTCCCCTGCTCACGCTGTCTCACTCTCTCTCTCTCAGAAATAAATAAAACATTAAAAAATTTAAAAAAATGGCACAATAGTATCTCCACTGAAATGGTGAAAGTGAGTGGGTCACCCAGAGTTGCAGGTGTGACTGCCGGGGGGTGAGGCTCATGGGAGTCATCTTTCAAGATCTTAGTCTCAGTGAGTGAGAGACAGCGGCAGATCCAGCCACGCCTCCAGGCTCTGGAGCGTGTGCTCACGGCATTACTTCGAATGGCTTCACTGCACCCAGAGTGTCACGGTGTAGACACTTGGTGGACAGTGAAGGTCCGCGCCCATGATATGTGGAAGAGTGTTATAGTTTTCATACGTGCCGCCGGGGAACCCCAGGGAGTGGGGGGCAGTCTCCCCAAATATATGGCCGTGTCCAAACTGCCAGAACCTGGGAATATGACCTTACTTGGAGGATGGAATTAAGTCCAGGTTCTAAGGACGAGATCACCCTGGGTTACATGGGTGGGCCATAAATCCAATGACAGGGGCCCTTGCAGGAGCCAGAAGAAGAGGAACACAGAGAAGAGACGGCCACGTGAAGAGGGAGGCGAGCTGGAGCTGGTAAAGGCCGAGAGAGGTGGGGAGGACGTGAGCCCGGAGCCTCTGGGGAGAGCACAGCCCACACACCTTGACCTCGGGCTTGTCAGCCACCCTTATGGGGGTGCGCCCCAGGAAGTAGGTTCCACCTCCAGACACCTTCAGGTCAAAGTGAATTGAACTGCTTAGCTGGAGAAGGTCTTAGGCCTTCTGAGCTTTCTGCTGCTTTCCAGGGCCTTCTGTGGGGATTCTTCCAGTCCTGCTGGGAGGACACTCAGCCTTTTCTTGACTCCGGGCATCCCTGGCTTCAGAGTTCCTAAGGGGCGGGGGACAGCACGGGACAGGAGGCTGCGCACGACCGCCCTACGCTCTCCATCTCCCACGTTTTACACCGCACTGGAATTTGATTTTTCCTGTAAAGGGGAAGATAGTAATATTTTAGGCTTTATGAGCCACATCTACATATGGCTTTTGCTGAAATTCTCTTTCTCCTCCCCTTTTTTTTTATATAATTCTTTATAAGTACCAAAACCAGTTTTAGCCTGCACAAGAACAGGTGCTGGCCAGATTTGGCCCTCAAGTACAGTTTGCCAATCCCTATTCTAAAATTTCAAAACTCTCTCNTGGGAGGAAGCGGGGGGGGAGGGTGTCGGGGAGCTCTGAGCCCTAAGAACACCACACCAGCTGCGGTGAAGGTCATTCTGTGTGATATTCCTTCCTCCCCACCCAATCAGCAAAGCTCTGTCAAGGACCCTGAGCTGAACTTCGCTGAGCTGTTGTGTTTGGGGGAAGGGAAGACGTTTGTGTGATTTTTGTAATGGTGGAGGCAGTCCCTTCCACTCCTGGCGAGTGGCCACCGTGTCTGCAGCATGGGAACCTTTCCCTCCTCCCTGAATACGGCTGCCATGGGACTGACGTGTGACTTCTGAGCTCGGGCTTCAAGAAACTTTGCGGCTTCTGCTCCCAGCCTCTTGGAACCTGACAGCACCTTGTGAGGAAGCCTAGGCAGGCTTCCCTGAGGATGAGGGTCTTCGAGGGTGACCATTGGTACCAGCCACCAAGCTGGACAGTGAGGCTGCCTGACACCAAGGGTCAGCAAGCTTCTTCCATGAAAAGCAAGATAGTAAGTAGTTTAGGTTTCGCGAGCCATATGCAGTTTCTGTCCAACCGCTTACTCACTGTACTGAAAGTGACCATCGGAACTCGAGGGTGTTAGGCTGAGCGAAATAAGTCNGGGGTGGGGGAGGGGAAGGGGGGGAGGGGCACGGAGGAGGGCACGTGTGGGGATGAGCACTGGGTGTTCTATGGAATCCAGCTTGACAATAAACTATTAAAAAAAAAAAAAAGAAAGAGACCATCAGTAATACCAACAAATGTGCCTGGTGAGCTCTCGTCTGAGAAGGAGAGATACAAAATGTGGGAGACGCTACCTGTGCAGTCAGTGGATGAGCGCGCTAAAGGCTCTGGTTCTTAGACGGCAGCTGTCCTTCCCGTAGACTCTGACAGGTACAGGTGTCTCCCGGGATGGGCTGCAGACCTGGGGCTGCCTGGTGGGCCCGGACTAGTCAGGGGCTGGACAGCTGCTACTCCCATTCTCGAGGAAGGGCTAGTGTGTGCATGAAATATGGATCCAAGCAAGGGGGGCCTACCTGACTATCTGCAGTTGATAGGGAACTGGTCAGACCAGCTGCCACCCCACCTTCAGGCCAGCTGATAAGCAACCTTCCTGGCTGATTCGTGACCTCTTAGTAGTAAACAGAGGGCGGGGGGTGGTCCACAAGCACGGCCCAGGCTGGCGGGGGCTGTTGGGGACTGTGCTTTCTGGTACATTCTTACCTTTTCTGCTGCCCTTGGACCTGGCTGACCTTCCCAGAGGTTAGTGAAGGTTGAGGAAATAAAGGTCGGAGCTCTGGGGGAGAAAGGCACCAGGGCACAGAGGGTTCTCTCCCCCTGTGGGGGAGCTGATGCACGAGTTGTGGCTCCAGAGGAAGAGTGAGCAGTACGCCCTGAGTCCAGGCACACGACTTGGGGCAGGGGAGGGCTGCCCTGTCCAGCTCAAGGCTCAGGCCCTTTCGCAACTTTTGAGTTGTGTTGAGAAGACGGGATGGAGGCTTCCGGAGCAACGGCTTCCATTCAGGAGGTACTCCCGCCCCCCTGCACCCGGATTCTACAAGGCGGAGGGTGCACGTGGGCACCTGGGACTGGCTGAGCCCAGGCCCCGGATGTAAACGTAGTCAGCCCCTTCCCAGGGTCTAACAGGTCTGCTCATACACAGTGCAGCTTGTGCGTCCACCTGGGGGAAGACCCCGAGCTGGACTTGGCGAGAGAGTGGAAGAGGAAGGAACATGCCAGGGATTCTCTTCTTCCCAGGGCCCTCTGGGCTGGGCTCAAGCTTCTGCTGCCTGGGCAAGGGCCCATTTCTGGCGTTGGGGAGTGAGAATTCGGAGCAGCCGTCATGGCTGGAAGAGATGGACGTGCGTAGCAGGGGAACTTGCAGATGTGGACAGCGATCTGCAGGGGGGGATCGTGGCAGGGTGGCTCGGGGCTGGGGGGGACTGTCCCCTGCCTCAGCCCAGGACCCAGCGCCGCCCTGGCATCCTGATGTGGACGCACTGGCAGAAACTGGGCTCCTGTGGTGGGCCAGGGTGGCAGAGAGCTCGGGGATCCTGAGCAGGGGCGGCACTCACCCACAGAAGGGCTTGTGGTGTGTGGAAGCCCCACTCGCGACTTCTCAACTCACATGTGGAAATCCTAACACCCCGTTCCTTAGATGTGACTGCATTTAGAGACAGGGTCCTTACAGAGGAAACTGAGTTAAAATGAAGTTATGAGGGGGTTGCCTATCTAGCAAGACCAGTGTTCTTATAAGAACAGCAGATCAGGGGCGCCCGGGGGCTCAGTCGGCTAAGCGTCCGACTTCGGCTCAGGTCATGATCTCACGGTTCGTGGGTTCGAGCCCCGCGTCGGGCTCTGTGCTGACAGCTCGGAGCCTGGAGCCTGTTTTGGATTCTGTGTCTCTCTCTCTCTCTCTGACCCTCCCCCGCTCATGCTCTGTCTCCGTCTCAAAAATAAATAAACCAAAAACAATTTTTAAAAAAGAAGAGCAGATCAGTACACAGAAACATACAGAGGGGCGACCATGGGAGAAGACGGCCATCTGCAAGCCAAGGACAGAGACCCCAGGAGGAAACAATCCTGCAGACACCTTCATCTTTGAAGTCCAGCCTCCAGAGCTGTGAGAGAATGCGTATCTGGGGTCGAAGCCACCTGATCTACGGGACCTCATTACGGAAGCTGGGCTGACTAATGCACGGCCGGTGAGGACTCTGGGAGCTCAGCAGGCAGGGCTGTGGTGCCAGCACCGCACGCGCAGGGCCTCCCCACTACCAGATGTCGGGCTACACCCGCTCCGTAGCCAGTGTGAAACAGCCCCTGAGTTTGCAGCGAAGGGCAGAGCCTGCAGTGGGGGAGAGGACTGTCTGGAACCTGAGTCCCGGGATGCACGTGCGAGTGTTTTATATTTGGGGTGACAGTCGGCTGCATTGTGTTTCTGCTCCAGGTGCCCCAGCTTTGGCCAGTGGGAGCCGCCGCAGTGCCTTCCGCAGCCTTCCTCAGCGTGGTTTGGGTTCTCGGGCGCTTCCTTACGCCTGGGACTACGAGGCGTGCCAGGGTCACCCTGCACACTCCCTGCCCCAGCTCTGGAACCGGCCGTTTCCCTGAGAGCCCTGTCCCTTCTGCTGGAGAATGGCCTCGTGTGCTAGGGGAGTGCTAGTCTCCTTCCAACTAGCAGAGCAGAGGAGTATCTGTGTGAGCGTACGCACACGTCCACGAATATTTCTTTTTTTTTTTTAATGTTTTATTTCTTCCTGAGAGAGGAGAGAGAGAGAGCGTGAGCAGGGGAGCGTCAGAGAAGAGACGGAGACACAGAATCAGAAACAGGCTCCAGGCTCTGAGCTGTCAACACAGAGCCCGACGTGGGGCTCGAACCCACGAACCGTGAGATCATGACCTGAGCCGAAGTCGGATGCTCAACCGACTGAGCCACCCAGGCGCCCCAGTCCACAAATATTTCTACATGTGGCCACCTGTACCTATTTAAGCTAAAAATGAGATCATATTCACACCTCCAACCCGGGTCTGTTACGCATGGATCATTCCAGCCTCTCCCCTGGTTTGCCTGTAGCCTCCTACCCCAACGGTGAGAAGCCTGGCCCCTCACCCGCCATCCAGTCCCTTAGCCAACTGTAGTTTCAGGATCCACGTAGGGAGGCATTCGAATCGCCGACCCACAGGAAACAGCGTCACCCACTGGATGGGTGCTTATGTACTCTCTTGACGCTGTTCTTAGCATCTCCACTCGCTTCCAAACTCACTTAGGACACTCCCGTTTCCCCCAGTCCCATCAGTGAGCCTCTTTCAAAGATATTCTTTTTAATTTTAATTTTATTTTTAAAAAATTTTAAAAATGTTTTATCTATTTCTGAGAATCTGAAACAGGCTCCAGGCTCTGAGCTGGCTGTCAGCACAGAGCCCGACGTGGGGCTCGAACCCACAAACCGTGGGATCATGACCTGAGCCGAAGTCGGACGCTTAACTGACTGGACCACCCAGGCGCCCCTATATTCTTTTTTAAAGATTATTTGCTTGGGGCTCCTGGGTGGCTCAGCAGGTTGAGTGTCTGACTTCAGCTCTCTGGTCACGATCTCATGGTTCGTGAGTTCGAGCCCCGCGTCAGGCTCTGTGCTGACAGCTCAGAGCCTGGAGCCTGCTTTGGATTCTGTGTTTCCCTCTCCCTCTGCCCCTCCCCCACTTGTGCTCTGTCTCTCTCTATCTCTCAAAAATAAATAAATGTAAAAAAAAATTTTTTTAAAAAGGTTATTTGCGTTAACTCATGGATTTCTGATGTCACGATTT